>NC_057795.1:390699951-391036201 GCF_018294505.1 Triticum aestivum | reverse complement strand
TAGATACTCAAGATGTTCATAACCGGGGACACGGCTAACCATGATTAGTTTATACACTCTGCGGAGGTTACGCACTTTTCCCCACAAGACTCGACCGCATCCATGAACGGAAGATCGAGACATAGTCTTTATGAAGCATTAACTCTCTACTATGGGTAGACCGGTACACCTACTTTCCCATACATATGCTAGCCCACCTCTTCAAGAGCTCACACAACTTACTCAACTATGCTAGAGCCCATAACGTCTTGTGGCTGCACACGGGAGTTTCTAGGCATGAAATATCATATGATCCCTTTGAGCCTGGGTGGCGAACCGAGGAAAAATCACACGGGCACTCTGGGATTTCCCAAACGGGCAAGCATTGGTTTCTCCAGGTGCCCCAACCAATCCACCCAGATGTGTATTAAAGTTTCCACCTTAATGTTATCCAAAATTATTAACTCTCACAACTTCCATGTGTATCACGATCCAATCCCTGTCTACGAGCATGGCTAAGCAATTAATGAGCACAATGTATATTCCCGAGGTGATCAAAGGTAACAGGTTCCTACCTCAAGTACTACAACCGAACCACATGTTCCCAATCCTACTCATGCAAATATTTGAGGGGCAAAACTAATGCATAGAAAAAACTAGGTATTGCAGAGTACGATCATAGTGTAACTTGCCTTGCTGACGATCGGAAAACTGTAGAGATTCATAGTAACAAGCTTCACAATCCGGAAAATCTAGTGTAACAAACAGTAGCGTAATAAGCAATCAATCAAACGATGCAAAGAGAAATCGAGAAAAGATCCAAATAAAACTCGAAAACAAGCAAATAACTAAACTAAACCAAAAACAACTTCTAACAACATTTTTTGTGGATTTGATCTTAACAGTAGGTACATGTGATTAGCTATGATTTGCAAAAAGAATCAACTCAAACGGAGCTACGAAACTCAAGATACAAATAAAACAAGATCAAATACTAATCTGAACTAAACTCAAATTTTAAATTGTCAACATCATGTACAAGTTGGTTTACCGGATAGTGGGGATCGTTACAAAGAATTAGGTGTTGGTTTCATCTAATTTGGATAAATGAGCTAAAAATTTACGCTAATTTGATGATGAGGGCTAAATCGCTATAAAAATATTCACGGATAGGTCTCTGGCCGAAAATAAACTGAAAAAGAAACATCTATCGGATGAACGTCCGCTAACAGAGACTAACGAACGAACTCGTTCATTAATAGAACTAAACGGGTAAATGTCCGCTATTTAAACATCTAATAAAAATAATACCGATCTGACCTAACTAAACCGAAACTTAAAAAACCCGAAGAATGAACCGGTGAACCGGGATGGTTTTTTATACCCGTTCGGTCAAACGGCGAGGCGGTCAATAGCGAGGCGGGGTGACGGGCTCCGGCGGGCTTGGCGACGGCGGCGGCAGCAGCGGGCTAAGGCGGTGACGGCAGCTCGCAGCAGCAGCGGCGGCGCGGAACGACAGCGGCGTGGCTCAGACTCGGCGACGGTGGGCGAGAGCGGGCGACGACGCGGGTTGAGAGGAGAGGGGCGGCGGGGCGCGACTTTTAAGGAGCTCGGGGGGAGGGGGGCTTGACTTGCGTGAGGGGGCGACCTGGCGGCTCCGACTCGGACTCCCTTGCCGGAGTCCAGCGCCGTCACGGACGGCGGTGGCGGTTGCGCGGAGCTGGGACGACCCAGTTTCGGCGCGCGCGGTTTTTTTATACTGCGCTGCGAAGGAAAATCCGAATAAAATAAAATAAGAAAATTCCTAAAATTCCAGAAATAATTTTCACCATCCCCTCCTAATATTTGGGACAATGTGAACATTTTTCTGGACTAAATGCAATTATAAAAAATGCATCTTTTTCCCTAATTTAAATAAAATGCAACCGAATAAAATTGCAAATTAAACTCAAATAAAAAAGTTGACTTCCAAATTTCTTTTCCAACCTTTCTCCTCTATTTTGAAGAAGTCCTTTTATCTTATCTCTTTTATTTTTATTGGTTTGAAATAATTGGAAAGAATTTGTTGAAAATCAATCGACCCACTTTTCAATTTTGAATAAAGTCAAAAATGAAATTTATATGAAATCTCCAAGTCTCTCCTTGGGTCCTTGAGTTGCTTAAGATTTGTTGGATCACAACAAAAAATGCAATAAACCATGTATGCATATGAATGATCTATGTATAACATCCAAATTGAAAATTGGGATGTTACACCCTCGCACTACTACTGGACCCGAGCGATCTTACTTAACCTGATCGATGCGAGTGAGAATCGTGTGCGTACATAGTTGCTGGTCCGATCGATCGACGTGTTGCATCAAGCCCTCACGCGAGACGTGAGTTGACCTAGCCAGTTGGTTGCCTCTCAATGATCAGTCCCCGTTGCTAGCGCGCGCATGATACGTAGATCGAGTCGAGACCACCAGCCGGTTGCGTTGATCGAACCCCTTGCGCAAGACGTGTTGACGTAGCCGGTTGGTTGACTATGGATGAATAGTCCCGTGTTGTTGTGGTAGTCGCGCACGCATATTCCCCACCCCAGCCAGTTGGGGGTGAACTAACAGGACCCAACCGTGTAGTAGGCGGTTGGTGCTTAATCAATAGGACCATGATTCATCGAGGAGGCCGTTTTGTGGTACGCCACACCCCAGCCGGTTGGAGGTGGATGAACATGACCCCGTGGGTGCAATAGGCGGTGGATGAACAGTAGTCCACGAATAGTGAATCATCATACCCATGAAATATGCGGGAGCATTGGCCAGTCTGAATGACATGGCTACAAATTTGTAGGAACCATAACGGGTGGTGAATGTCATCTGGGGGACATCTACTAGCTTGATTCAGCTAATAGTATCTGATTTGAACACTGGTACATTGAGGTGCTATACAAACAGTTTTTAACCTCTTTCTGCGAAGGCATTTGGAACCGTCGCTAAGTGAGTGTGGGCAATAGGGGTGTCCTTCCCACACGACCCAAAAATCATCGGGGATAGGCCCTCCGACCAGACATGCTTGGCAAAATGAGGTCGTGTGCGACGAGCGAGCGATCAAATACGATTATACATATAGTTATATTAAAAAAATACAATTATACATGCCAAATTGTTTCTAGTTGTAAGTACATCCCACACAGTAAGTCCCGGCTAAACGTTTCCGTTCGTATGTACATTCCACAGAGTCAATCCAAGGAATACATTTCTGTTATTATGTACATCCCACACAGTCAATCAAAGAAGTACGTTTTCGTTCGTATATACATCCCACATAGTCACTCCAAGGAAAACGTTTCCGTTCGCATGTACATCACACACAATTTTCACCATTAAATCGTTTGTGATAGCGTTACCATTGCAGACGATATTAACAATTTTACTATTTGCGTTATTGAATGCATCACACACACTGCATAGAAAAACTGTGTGGCATAGGCTGTCCATCACACACACTTTTTATGTGGTAAATGTTTGTGCAAGGTTGCCTAACGCAAACAGTTTTCAAGATGAAGTCATGTGTGATTGTTCATTGATCCAACATGGTTTATTCCTAAAAACGGTGTGTGCTGCCTGAGGTCATCGCCCACGGTGTTTTCTCAATAACCATTTACAATAGAAAAAACCCAATTAGCAGGCTAATTGTTCTATTATTAATAATCCATTTATTACTCTAATTGACATTTCATGTTAAGCACACAATATATTTAATTTTCGTATTAAGGAAGCATGATTTCATAATTGAAATACATCAGAGTACAACATCATATAGCTTCAGCACTCAGCTACCCCATTACAGAACTGCACCAGCACCAAGTTTCACATGTAACATCTATAACCTTTCGAAATTAGCGTCATAGAAAGTACATAGACAGATGAATCTCATCTGGAAAACTACTGAAGCGGAAGGCGAATATTGAGCCTTCATTAATGTTGAAGGTCTTTGCAACTTTAGGCCAGTGCCTGTGGATGATTGACCGTCCATCCTTCCTCCTCTTCAATAGGACTTCAATATTGAACCATGGGTGTGGTATGAATACCTTCCTCGCCTCCTGTCCATACAGGTGGTTTGAATCGTAATCATCAGCAAACTGCTTTGGAAAGGCCTGGAAACAAGGATGTGCATAAATATCTTCTCTAGATTGGAAATGGGGCAAAGGAATAAAAAAGCCAAGGTATAATAGTTAGTACCATCATGTAGTGAACTGATGTCTTCTTCATTGTGCACACAAAGATCTTGTTGTTTTTTCGCTAATTTCTTTATCCTAACAATCTTTTTGAGTTTCTTGACTTGACTGATATGATGGACAACTCATTTCCCCATATGCAAAATGGATTTTTATTTTTGTGCCCCTAGTTCGTTAGTTGTACTCATTCATCCCCACGATCTTAACTTTTGCTCACTTTTCCCCACTCCCTTACCCGAAACCCTCAGAATAGGTTACAACGGACATTGCCGCCGGGTCAATGTCTTTGACCGTTAACTCTGATGAGTGGGGCCGTGTAGGGCCGAGTCCACCTTTGACTGTTTACCTGTATAGTGGTTTCGTATGCTGACCGTACGATGGTATTGTATACGTGGGCGCATGCAACTGACTACGGTCCTAGGGTAGCACGTGTCCATGGGACATGCCCGAAACATCCCATGATATAAAGAGGGGCAATCACCTCCATTGCCCCTACAATTTTCCCCCAAATCCCCTCCCTACCGCATCGTCTTCCTCTCCCCCACCAGCGTCGTCTCGCTCTCCCCCACTGCCTCCACCGCACCATCTCACTCTCCCCCACCGCATCCTCTTCCTCACCTTCATCGCCTCCATCTGTCCGATGGCGGAAGCTCGTGGCGACACCGGCGTAGCGGCCGAAGATGTAGTGGAGCTGCAGGCGCGGTGACCGCAGATGACATGAAGGACGTTGGCGGCGTCCATGGCGATGCGGGAAAACTTGCAACCGCTGCGGATGTGGAGAAGGAGGTGGCGGGCTCCGCCTCAGCGCTGCCGGAGCAGAAGGTGACAGTGTCGAGCGGCGCAGTCCATCCCGACACCCCTGATGCGCAGCTTGGCGAGGAGCAGGAGGTATTTGCACTTGCTTGTTAGTTGCAATATTTAGGATATTAGCTTGTAGAGTTAGTTGCATTGGTTAGATTGTGATTCATACGGTAGTGCAGATGGTTAGAGTGGTTGGTTTGACGGATGGGCCGGGGTATATTGTATGGGGGTGGGGGTTTTTGTACTAGGTTTTTTGGATTACATTCATTGCAAAAATGCTAGATAGATCTGTATGAGAGATAGGTATCTCTGTGCTTCAATGCTACACAAATGTATGCTTATTAGATTTATTTTTAGTGCAGCACATATTGTTTTTTTAGTGCTACAGACATGTATCCTTATTAGATTGGGTCCCTATTAGATTTGTTTTTGAATGCTACTCAGATTGGGGTTTTGAATGTCATATGCCCTAATGGAACCCATTGATTAAGAAGTTATTTGATTCATTAGTATATAATTTTGTCCACAATATGTAGTTATATTAGCTGTGTTGCTCAATGTATGTGCATGACAATGGAAAATGCAAATAGGATCATAGTATATTGGGAGTATATTAGCCATATGATCAATGTGTCATGTGTGAATATCTAAATTTTCAATTGGCTTCTGTATTTACTAGTGATGGAGGCAATTGTATATTCAGGAGGATGATGGTTGGGGGGAGAGGAAGCTGGCCCAGTACGACCCGTACGATCCAGAGTTTAGTGACGACGAAGAATATGAGGTAAGCCTACTTGAAATTTAGATTGTTCATTTATTTCCTTTGACATGGTGTATATGAATCTATAATGTCTTAATGTAATTCATTCATGTGTGCAGTATGATTTTGGAGAAGATGTGTACAAGGGCAATGTCGTGTCCTTCACAGCGAAGGAGGTGGAGAAGATCAAGTCCAAGGGAGTTGCTTCCTTCTACAACCACAAGATCAAGAAGTGGAACTGCCCCTACTGCACAACCAGAGCCGAAGGATGGCCGCTTCGGTCACCTTGTGTCTCATGCAGAGGATGTAGCAATTCGCGGGAAGGACTACATGATCAGGCAGCATGCTGCCCTCGCGAAGACCCTTACTCTGGTGTGATGTGATGATGTGATGATATGATGAACTGAATGTGGCAACATGTTTTTTTCTTTATCTTTTGGGTTACTTTTGGTAAACTGAATTTGGCTATTTATGGTGGGATGAACTGAATCTATAGTGATGGTAGTAATGTATTATGCTATCTATATTTGTCTGTCCTTAAATTTTCCTGTCGAGTATGGTTAGTTCTGTTTAGATGTTGTGAACTATGAGTTTAGGTGCTGCTATGATCACACATGTTGTTTTAGTGTTGCTTCACTGATCAGACATGCTGCTTTTTCTCACCAGTTTAGGTGCAGCAATGATCACACATGTTGTTTCAGTGTTGCTGCACTGGTCAGACATGCTGCTTTTTCACTGTTTGTTAATCAAATCAAATGCATGCTTTTTCCCACCAGCATGTTTCATTATCCGATGTTTTGAACTGACATTTGACAGGACAGTATAAATTCAAAAAAATGCAAAAAATAAAACCTTGGCAAACTATCTATGTTTGTATAGGAGATCATTTGTATAAAATTTGAGGTGATTTAGAGGAGATCAAAGAAATTAGAATTTGAGAAATATGCTCCAAATGAGCTCCCAGGCTAGGGTAAACAACCAATTTGTAATCAAGTTTTTTTGGACCTACTCTAAATGAGCCAAATGTTTTTTATTAACACCTAGTCAATCTATATAGTGTAGATTCGAAGTCTCACTATTTTTTGAATTAATCTTCATATTTTTACATTTTCTTTTGGAAAAATATTCTTTAATATAAAAAGTATCAAAAACAGATTTAAAATATGAAAATGGAAAACTAAGTTCACATTCTTCTTATTCACTTTGAAATAAAGCTTTGGTGATTTTTTTTGATTTTTTAAATTTTTCAAAAACAGAAGGTAACCCTACCTCCTGTGTTAACTCTATGAAATCTTGTACGTGATATCTCATATGTGTGAAGGTTTTTTCATGAAAATGATCATAGACCAAGTTTATGATTTTTGGTTGGTAACATGTTGTTGGAAATATGCCCTAGAGGCAATAATAAATTAGTTAATATTATATTTCCTTGTTCATGATAATTGTTTATTATCCATGCTATAATTGTATTGATATGAAACTTAGATACATGTGTGGGTACATAGACAACACCATGTCCCTAGTAAGCCTCTAGTTGACTAGCTCGTTGATCAATAGATGGTTACGATTTCCTGACCATGGACATTGGATGTCGTTGATAACGGGATCACATCATTAGGAGAATTATGTGATGGACAAGACCCAATCCTAAGCCTAGCACAAAGATCCTGTAGTTTGTATGCTAAAGCTTTTCTAATGTCAAGTATCTTTTCCTTAGACCATGAGATTGTGCAACTCCCGGATACCGTAGGAATGCTTTGGGTGTACCAAACGTCACAACGTAACTGGGTGGCTATAAAGGTGCACTACAGGTATCTCCGAAAGTGTCTGTTGGGTTGGCACGAATCAAGACTGGGATTTGTCACTCCATGTAAACGGAGAGGTATCTCTGGGCCCACTCGGTAGGACATCATCATAATGTGCACAATGTGACCAAGGGGTTGATCACGGGATGATGTGTTACGGAACGAGTAAAGAGACTTGCCGGAAATGAGATTGAACAAGGTATTGGGATACCGACGATCGAATCTCGGGCAAGTACAATACCGCTAGACAAAGGGAATTGTATACAGGATTGATTGAGTCCTTGACATTGTGGTTCATCCGATGAGATCATCGTGGAACATGTGGGAGCCAACATGGGTATCCAGATCCCGCTGTTGGTTATTGACCGTAGAACGTCTCGGTCGTGTCTGCATGATTCCCGAACCCGTAGGGTCTACACACTTAAGGTTCGATGACGCTAGGGTTATAAAGGAAGTTTGTATGTGGTTACCAAATGTTGTTCGGAGTCCCGGATGAGATCCCGGACGTCACGAGGAGTTCCGGAATGGTCCGGAGGTAAAGATTTATATATGGGAAGTCCTGTTTTGGTCACCGGAAAAGTTTCGGGTTTTATCGGTAACGTACTGGGACCACCGGGAGGGTCCCGGGGGTCCACCAAGTGGGGCCACCGGCCCCGGAGGGCTGCATGGGCCAAGTGTGGGAGGAGACCAGCCCCAGGTGGGCTGGTGCCACCCCCACAAGGGCCCAAGACACCTAGGGTTTGGGGAGGGGGCGCACCCACCTAACTTGGGGGGCAAGTTTCCCCTCTCCCCCCTTGGCCGCCACCCTAGATGGGATTGGGGGCAGCCGCACCCCTTGGGGTGGAAAACCTAGAGGGGGAGCACCCCCCTCCCTCTCCCCTATATATAGTTGAGGTCTTGAGGGCTGCCAACACATGAGTTTCTCTCCCTCTTGGCGCAGCCCTACCTCTCTCCCTTCTCCTCTCCCGCGGTGCTGGGCGAAGCCCTGCAGGATTGCCACGCTCCTCCACCACCACCACGCTGTTGTGCTGCTGCTGGACAGAGTCTTCCTCAACCTCTCCCTCTCTCCTTGCTGGATCAAGGCGCGGGAGACGTCACCGGGCTGTACGTGTGTTGAACGCGGAGGTGCCGTCCGTTCGGCGCTAGGATCTCCGGTGATTTGGATCACAACGAGTACGACTCCTTCAACCTCGTTCTCTTGAACGCTTCCGCTTAGCGATCTACAAGGGTATGTAGATGCACTCTCCTTCCCCTCGTTGCTGGTTTCTCCATAGATAGATCTTGGTGACACGTAGGAATTTTTTTGAATTTCTGCTACGTTCCCCAACAGTGGCATCATGAGCTAGGTCTATTGCGTAGATTCTTTGCACGAGTAGAACACAAAGTAGTTGTGGGCGTTGATTTTGTTCAATATGCTTACCGTTACTAGTCCAATCTTGTTTCAACAGTATTGTGGGATGAAGCGGCCCGGACCAACCTTACACGTACTCTTACGTGAGACAGGTTCCACCGACTGACATGCACTTGGTGCATAAGGTGGCTAGCGGGTGCCAGTCTCTCCCACTTTAGTCGGAGTGGATTCGATGAAAAGGGTCCTTATGAAGGGTAAATAGCAATTGGCGTATCACGTTGTGGTTTTGCGTAGGTAAGAAACGTTCTTGCTAGAAACCCATAGCAGCCACGTAAAACTTGCAAACAACAATTAGAGGACGTCTAACTTGTTTTTGCAGGGTATGCTATGTGAAGTGATATGGCCAAGAAGAATGTGATGAATGATATGTGATGTATGAGATTGATCATGTTCTTGTAATAGGAATCACGACTTGCATGTCGATGAGTATGACAACCGGCAGGAGCCATAGGAGTTGTCTTTATTTATTGTATGACCTGCGTGTCATTGAACAACGCCATGTAATTACTTTACTTTATTGCTAACCGGTAGCCATAGTAGTAGAAGTAATAAGTTGGCGAGACAACTTCACGGAGACACGATGATGGAGATCAAGATGATGCAGATCATGGTGTCATGCTGGTAACGATGATGATCATGGATCCCCGAAGATGGAGCTCAAAAGGAGCAATATGATATTGTCCATATCATGTCACTATTTGATTGCATGTGATGTTTATCATGTTTATGCATCTTATTTGCTTAGAACGACGGTAGTAAATAAGATGATCCCTCATTAAAATTTCAAGAAAGTGTTCCCCTAACTGTGCACCGTTGCGAAAGTTCGTCGTTTCGAAGCACCACGTGATGATCGGGTGTGATAGATTCTTACGTTCACATACAATGGGTGTAAGCCAGATTTACACACGCGAAACACTTAGGTTAACTTGACGAGCCTAGCATGTACACACATGGCCTCGGAACACAAGAGACCGAAAGGTCGAGCATGAGTCGTATGGAGGATACGATCAACATGAAGATGTTCACCGATGATGACTAGTCCGTCTCACGTGATGATCGGACACGGCCTAGTTGACTCGGATCATGTAATCACTTAGATGACTAGAGGGATGTCTATCTGAGTGGGAGTTCATAAGATGAACTTAATTATCCTGAACATAGTCAAAAGAACCTTTGCAAATTATGTCATATCTCACGCTTTAGTTCTACTGTTTTAGATATGTTCCTAGAGAAAATATAGTTGAAAGTTGACAGTAGCGATTATGCGATCAGTAGAAAGCTTATGTCCTTAATGCACCCCTCAGTGTGCAGAACCCCAAACGTCGTATGTGAATCTTGCGAACATCGGACATACACGTTTTGATAACTACGTGATAGTTCAGTTAAATGGTTTAGAGTAGAGGCACCAAAGACATTTTCGAAATGTCGCGGAACATATGAGATGTTTCGAGGGCTGAAATTGGGATTTCAGGCTCGTGCCCACGTCAAGAGGTATAAGACCTCCGACGATTTTCTTAGCCGGCAAACTAAGGGAGAAAAGCTCAATCGTTGAGCTTGTGCTCAGATTGTCTGAGTGCGACAATCACTTGAATCGAGTGGGAGTTGATCTTCCAGATGAGATAGTGATGTTTCTCCAAAGTCATTGCCACCAAGCTGCTAGAGCTTTGTGATGAACTATAACATATCAGGGATAGATATGATGATCCTTGAGGCATTCGCGATGTTTGACACCGGAAAGTAGAAATCAAGAAGGAGCATCAATTGTTGATGGTTGGTGAAACCACTAGTTTCAAGAAGGGCAAGGGCAAGAAGGGATACTTCATGAAATGGCAAATCAACTGCTGCTCTAGTGAAGAAACCCAAGGTTGAACCCAAACCCGAGACTAAGTGCTTCTGTAATAAGGGGAACATCCACTGGAGCAGCATTACCCTAGATACTTGGTAGATGAGAAGGCTGGCAAGGTCGATAGAAGTATATTGGATATACATTATGTTAATGTGTACTTTACTAGTACTCCTAGTAGCACCAGGGTATTAAGATACCGGTTCGGTTGCTAAGTGTTAGTAACTCGAAATAAAAGAGCTACGTAATAAATGGAGACTAGCTAAAGGTGAGCTGACGATATGTGTTTGAAGTGTTTCCAAGTTGGATGTGATCAAACATCGCACGCTCCCTCTACCATCAAGATTAGTATTAAACCTGAATAATTGTCATTTGGTGTTTGCGTTGAGCATAGACATGATTGGATTATGTCTATCGCAATACGGTTATTCATTTAAGGAGAATAATGGTTACTCTGTTTATTTGAATAATACCTTCAATGGTCTTGCACCTAAAATGAATGGTTTATTGAATCTCGATCGTAATGATACACATTTTCATGCCAAGAGATATAAGATAGTAATGATAGTACCACTTACTTGTGGCACTGCCATGTAAGTCATATTGGTGTAAAAAAGCATGAAGAAGCTCCATGTTGATGGATCTTTGGACTCACTCATCTTGAAAAGTTTGAGACATGCGAACAATGTCTATTGGTGTATACGCATGAAGAAACTCCATGCAGATGGATCGTTTGGACTCACTTGATTTTGAATCACTTGAGATATGCAAATCATACCACATTGGCAAGATGACTGAAAAGCCTCGGTTTCAGTAAGATGGAACAAGATAGCTACTTGTTGGAAGTAACACATTTTGATGTGTGCAGTCCAATGAGTGCTGAGGCATGCAGTGAATATCATTATGTTCTTACTTCACAGATGATTCGAGTAGATGTTGAGTATATTTACTTGATGAAACAAAAGTCTGAATTATTGAATGGTTCAAGTAATTTCAGAGTGAAGTTGAAGATCATCGTGACAAGAGGATAAAATGTCTATGATATGATCATAGAGATGAGTATCTGAGTTACGAGCTTTGGCACGCAATTAAGACATTGTGGAAATTGTTTCACAATTAATACCGCCTGGAACACCATATTGTGATGGTGTGTCCGAACATCATAGTTGCACCCTATTGGATATGGTGCGTACCATGATGTCTCTTATCGAATTACCACTATCGTTCATGGGTTAGGCATTAGAGACAACCACACTCACTTTAATGGGGCACCTTGTAATTCCGTTGAGACGACACCATTTGAACGGTGGTTTGGAGAAACCTAAGTTGTCGTTTCTTAAAAGTTTGGGGCTGCGACGCTTATGTGAAAATGTTTCAGGTTGATAACCTCGAACCCAAAGCGGATAAAATGCATCTTCATAGGACACCCAAAACAGTTGGGTATACCTCCTAATTCAGATCCGAAAGCAATAGGGATTGTTTCTTGAACCGGGTCCTTTCTCGAGGAAAAGTTTGTCTCGAAAGAATTGAGTGGGAGGATGGTGGAGACTTAATGAGGTTATTGAACCATCACTTCAACCAGTGTGTAGCAGGGCACAAGAAGTTGTTCATGTGGAACCTACACCAATTGAAGTGGAAGCTGATGATAGTGATCATGATGCTTCAGATCAAGTCACTACCGGACCTCGTAGGTCGACAAGGACGCGTACTACTTCAGAGTGGTACGCACTACTGTCTTGAAGCTCATGTTGCTAGACAACAATGAACCTACGAGCTATGGAGAAGCGATGGTGGGCCCATATTCCGACAAATGGTTAGAAGCCATGAAATTCGAGATAGGATGCATGTATCAGAACAAAGCATGAACTTTGGTGGACTTGCCCGATGATCGGCAAGCCATTGAGATAAATGGATCTTTAAGAAGAAGACGGACATGCGGTAATGTCACCGTCCATGAAGCTCGACTTGTGGCGAAGAGTTCTTCACAAGTTAAAGGAGTTGACTACGATGAGATTTTCTCATCCGTAGCGATGCTTAAGTCCGTCGGAATCATGTTAGCATTAGCTGCATTTATGAAATCTGGCAGATGGATGTCAAAACGAGTTTCCTTACCAGTTTTCATAAGGAAGGGTTGTATGTGATACAATCAGAAAGCTTTTATCGATCCTAAGGATGCTAAAGGTATGCTAGCTCCAGTGATCCTTCCATGGACTAGAGCAAGCATCTCGGAGTCAGAATATGCGCTTTGATGGAATGATCAAATATTTTGGGTTTGTACAAAGTTTATGAGAAACTTGTATTTCCAAAGAAGTTAGTGGGAGCACTATATAATTTCTGATGAGTATATGTTGTTGACATATTGTTGATCAGAAATGATGTAGAATTTCTGGAAAGCATATAGGGTTATTTGAAAGGTGTTTTTCAATAGAAAACCTGGATTAAGCTACTTGAACATTGAGCATCAAGATCTATGAGGATAGATCAAAAAACGCTTAATGGTACTTTCAAATGAGCATATACCTTGACATGATCATGAAGGTGTTCAAGATGGATCAGTCAAAGAAGGAGTTCTTGCCTGAGATGTAAGGTATGAAGTTAAGACTTAAAGCTCGACCACGGCAGAAAAGAGAGAAAGGACGAAGGTCATCCACTATGCCTTAGACAAAGGCTCTACAGTATGCTATGCTATGTACCGCACCTGATGTGTGCCTTGCTACATATCTAGCAAGAGGGTACAAAGGTGATCAAGGAGTGGATCACCAAATAGCGGTCAAAATTATCCTTAGAGGAATAAGGATATGTTTCTTGGTTATGGAGGTGATAAAGAGTTCGACGTAAAGAGTTGCGTTGATGCAAGCTTTAACACCTATCCAAATGACTCTGAGTAGCAAAACGGATACATATAGTGGAGCAACCATTTGGAATAGCTCCAAGTGGAGCGTGGAAGCAACATTTACAATTTGACATAGAGATTTGTGAAGTACATACGGATCTGAATGTTGCAGACCCGTTGACTAAAACTTCTCTCACAAGCAAAACATGATCAAACCCCAGAACTCATTGAGTCTTAATCACATGATGATGTGAACTAGTTTAATGACACTAGTAAACTCTTTGGATGTTGGTCACATGGCAATGTGATGTGTGAGTGTTAATCACATGGCGATGTGAACTAGATTATTGACTCTAGTGGAAGTGGGAGACTGTTGGAAATATGCCCTAGAGGCAATAATACATTAGTTATTATTATATTTCCTTGTTCATGATAATGGTTTATTATCCATGCTATAATTGTATTGATAGGAAACTCAGATACATGTGTGGGTACATAGACAACACCATGTCCCTAGTAAGCCTCTAGTTGACTAGCTCGTTGATCAATAGATGGTTACGGTTTCCTGACCATGGACATTGGATGTCATTGATAACGGGATCACATCATTAGGAGAATGATGTGATGGACAAGACCCAATCCTAAGCCTAGCACAAAGATCGTTGTGCTGCTGCTGGACAGAGTCTTCCTCAACCTCTCCCTCTCTCCTAGCTGGATCAAGGCGTGGGAGACGTCACCGGGCTGTACGAGTGTTGAACGCGGAGGTGCCGTCCATTCGGCACTAGGATCTCCGGTGATTTGGATCACGACGAGTACGACTCCTTCAACCCCGTTCTCTTGAACGCTTCCGCTTAGCGATCTACAAGGGTATGTAGATGCACTCTCCTTCCCCTCGTTGCTGGTTTCTCCATAGATAGATCTTGGTGACACGTAGGAAATTTTTTGAATTTCTGCTACGTTCCCCAACACATGTCACATAAGACAACATTGTGCGCAAGTTTTATATATTTTTGATTTTTTTAAATTAATGGTACTCATTTGACCTCGATGGTGCTAGCTAGGTTTTTTTTCATGAAAATTACCTTAGACCAAGTTTAGTATTTTTCCTCGTTAGTGTGTCTTATAAAATGATGAACGATGAAGGTTTCATATTTTTTCGATTTTTTAAAATTAGTTATGCTCAGTCAAAACCTTGGAAACCCCGTTCACCAGCTCAAAACCCCTCTAAACCCCGCGGGGTTTCGCCTAACCCTAGCTCCGAACGTCAACCGTCCGATCATACCCTGGCGCCAAGCGACAACCCTCAGATGTGGTCTTCTAGAAGGAATTCGGTGGGCAGGCTGCGTGTAGGCTCCGGGCCGTTGTATCACAAGGACGGCTCCGCATTGTTGGATCATGGGGCCATCCGCGAGAGGCGATCCTTTTGGTTGTGCTCGGCTGCTTGCCCACCACCGACTCCACGAAAAAGAAATGTTGTATTGAGCCCAAAAGGAAACCAAACTCTCGTTGGGCCGTCGAATTGCGTCATTTTTTGCATCGTTTGCTCTGTTTTTTGTGAACGCACCGACTCTATTTTTTTGCATTGTTTGAAATTACACAACAATTGACATTGTGTAGAAAATTTAGTTCTTTTGTTCTATACAAATGCAAAATGACCAAATTTAGAAGGGCCAAATTTATTTTTATTAGTCAAAATGGCCACAAACTATTCAAAAAATGGTCTTTTTTTGTTCATATAATATATAGGACCACGGATTCACATGCGTGCAATTATCTTCTTTTTCTTCTTATTTTCAAACCACAGTTTCCCATGCGTGTACACTCTCGATGCTGCAGTGGGTTTGAAAATGGGCAAGTTCACATTTGACCGCGTTATTGCCATGGCAAAAAAACACATAGCACTACGGCTATTTAAGCCACCCTCTGCTTCTGCCATCCCTCATCCATCTCCCATCCTCTGCCATCTGCCCTTCTTGCTCTTCGACCCCTTCTCCTTCTTCTGCACATTCCTCAGCCATGCAGTACACCGGACCAACCTACCGCTTCCCACCCACCATGGCGGAGAGGCTCTACCCTACCGGCGTGTACGTTGATCGCACACTACGTGTGTGGGTGATCCCAAGGTTGAGGACCGCAAGGAACTTCACTGAGTTCTTCCTCATGTCCGGCTACCACCACCTCCCATGTGGATCTCCAACAATGTTCCGTGTCGAGGAGGTCATCCAAAACGGGGTGGTGGTTGCTCTCCTTTCCCACTTCACCAACACATTCAACACCTTCTACCTCCTCGGCCGGGTGTTTTGGTGTGGCTACGAGTTCATCGCTTTCACCACCCACAACAGGTTCATAGAGTACACCAACATCTTCCCCACCGTGATGCGCATGCACACTTTTCCGTACCCCATCAACAATGCCTCAAAGGAGTAGTGAAAAGGGCGCCCAGAGGAGGAGCGAGGTGGAGAAGGCCGTGGCTAGGGTTCTAAACCCTCTATCTTTTTTTAGTCTATGTTATGTTAAGTTGTAACTGAACTATGTTGGAGTTGCTATGGGCTTGTTGGCCCTTTTATTAAGTTCTATTATTAAGTTTTCTATCTATTCTATTATTAAGTTCTTCCTAGTTTGAACTATGTGATCATGCTATGGGCTTGTTGGCTTGATATGTCTCCAAGGTATCTATAATTTATGAAGTATTCATGCTATTATATTATCCATCTTGGATGTTTTATATGCATTTATATGCTATTTTATATGATTTTTGGGACTAACTTATTAACCTAGAGCCCAGTGCCAGTTTCTGTTTTTTTCCTTGTTTTTGAGTTTCGCAGAAAAGGAATATCAAACGGAGTCCAGTTGACTTGAAAATTTATGGAGGTTATTTTTGGACCAGAAGAAGCCCATGGAGCATCAGAGATGGACTGGAAGAGCCCCGAGGCCACCACAAGGGTGGAGGCCACACCCTACCCCCTGGGCGCACCCCCACCTCATGGCCGCCTCGTGGACCCCCTGACTTCTTCCCGACGCCAACACCTCTTATATATCCCCAAACTTCCAAAACAGAACCTAGATCGGGAGTTCCGCCGCCGCAAGCCTCTGTAGCCATGAAAAACCAATCAGGACCCTGTTCCGGCACCCTACCGGAGGGGCGGATCCATCACCGGTGGCCATCTTCATCATCCCGGCGCTCTCCATGACGAGGAGGGAGTAGTTCACCCTCAGGGCTGAGGGTATGTAGCAGTAGCTATGTGTTTGATCTATCTCTCTCTCTCTCTCTCGTGTTCTTGATATGTCACGATCTTGATGTACCGCAAGCTTTGCTATTATAGTTGGATCTTATGATGTTTCTCCCCCTCTACCTTCCTGTAATGGATTGAGTTTTCCCTTTGAAGTTATCTTATCGGATTGAGTCTTTAAGGATTTAAGAACACTTGATGTATGTCTTGCATGTGCTTATCTATGGTGACAATGGGATATTAATGTGATCTACTTGATGTATGTTTTGGTGTTCAACTTGCGGGTTTTGTGACCTTGTGAACTTATGCATAGGGGTTGGCACACATTTTCGTCTTGACTCTCCGGTAGAAACTTTGGGGCACTCTTTAAGTTCTTTGTGTTGGTTTGAATAGATGAATCTGAGATTGTGTGATGCATACCGTATAATCTGTAATGCCCCGGATACAACTTTCCATATTCGTAACTCCGACTCTTGCCTTTTCCGGAGATGCTATATGATATTTCCTTCGTGGTTGGGTTTTTGTCGTTTGTTTTGCATTTTGTTCTTGTTATGCATCTCATCTCATAGCATCATTCGCATTGCATCGACATCATTTTCATAAAACTTGCATCCATTCGTGTTTCGCCGGTTCTCTCCGTTGTCCGTTCTGAGCCCGACCACACTCGCGCGCGCCCGCGGCACCTCCGAAATATTATTTTATAAGTGGCATAAAAATGTTCTCGGAATGGGATGCAACTTGTCGTGCGGTCTTATTATAGAGTAGATAGGCCGCCTGCCAAGTTTCGTCGCATTCGGAGTCCATTTGATAGCCCAACCGTTAAATATATAGCGGCACCGTTGTCGGTACCTTCGTCGGACGTTTCGGTCTCCGAAACTGCCGCCGGGCTGCATTTCTCCTCTCTCTCCTATCAGCCCAAGCCTCTCTAAACACAGCCCACCAACCTCTCCCGGGCCTGTCTAACCTCCCCCTCGATCGGATCCGTCGGATCACGATCGGAGGGCTTCGAAAGCCCCCATTTCCCCCTAACCTAGCCCCTCCTACCTATAAATGGACACCCCCACGTCCATTTTGGGCAACCCTAGCCCCCTAGACCCTCCACCTACCTCCAGCCGCAGCCAACCTCCCACCTCGGCCTTGTTTTCCGCGCCGGCCAAGCCCACCGCCGCCAAGTGGCGCGCCCCCACTAGCCTCCGCCGCCGCAGCCAGCGCCCCGGACCAACCGGAAGGCGACACGTCGCCTCTCCGTGCCCCAGCCAGCCCTCCCCGCGCGCCAGGCCCGTGCCAGGCCCGCCCGGGCCCCGATCTGGGCCCGAGGTGCCCGCTCCGCGCCGCCTGCTCCAGGGAGGAGCTCCCTCCCGCGCCTCCAGGGGACCCCGACCGCCGCCGCCTCGCGCATCCCGCCAGCAACTCCGGCAGCCGCGCCGGAGCAAGCCGCCGCCAGGCCAGCACCTCGCCTCCTTCCTCCTCCTTCCTCCTTCCTCCCTGTCTCACCTCCCTCTCTGCCTGCCCCTGCAGGGAACCGCCGCCGCCCGTGGAGCTCGCCGCCGACGCCGCCTTCATCGGATCCGGCCGGGATCCACCTGATCCGGTTGCCCTCGGCCGGATCTGCCCGTTCCCGCCGCCCATCGGCCTCCTGCTGGCCTCCCTGCCGCCGCGGCATGCCGCCTCCCCCGCTACCATGGCCGCCTACCTCCTGCGTGCTCTTGCAGGCGCACGAGGAGGAGGACGACCGGGCCTCCACCCCCCGCGGGCCCCGCGCCCTCAGCCCACCAAGCCGGCCTGCTGCCTTGGCCTCTCCTCCGACTGGGCTGAAGCCCATGGGTGAGCCTCCAGCCTATCCCTCGCCCCAGCGCACCACATGTTAGCTTGCGCCCTCCAGGTTCGGCCCGCATGCGTTTTTTTCCGTTCTGCGATTTTTGCCTATTTTCCAGAAAACTGCATTTTTACAGATTGGACCCTAAACTTCATGCATATAATAACTCATGAACCGTGCATCGGATTAGAATAATTTATATATGTAGAATGCTTAGAAAATTGTGTAGATTAATAATATGTCATTTTCATCCCATGTTAAAATGTTTAAGGTGTTGTTTGTGTTAATTTGCTCAAATGCCATGTTAAAATGATTTATTTCATAACTAATTAACCGTAGCTCCGATTTTAATAAACTTTATATGTAAATGGGTGGAAAAACACCTAGTTTAACATGGTCCACTTTATTTTCCTGTTTAACAACTCTGAAATTATGTAATAGGCAGAACAGTACCGAATCTAAAATATGCATATGGGGATTTTCCGGAATTGTTGTTTGTTGTTCCGGCCTCATTTAAACTTGCCTAGATAGGTAGTTTCATTATGTTTCACCTCTTGCCATGTTTAATAACATTTAATATTGTTGGGTACATAACCGAGATCAAACTAAATAATTGCATGTGCTGTTTCGTCAATATGCAACTCGTTGCATATTGATCTCCACTTAACTTGTAGTATTGTTTGTTGCACTTGCATTGCCATGCCTCTTTAAACCGGACACGCATCATACTTGATTGTGCATCATGCCATGGTTATGTGATGGTTGTTTACTATGTTGCTCGCCTCTTTCCGGTGTTGCTTCTTAGTTCCGGTAACGTTGCGTTCGTGAGGATTCTTTCGACTACGTCGGTTCGTCTACTTCATGGACTCGTTCTTCTTCCTAGCGGGATTTCAGGCAAGATTACCGCTACCCTGGATCTCACTACTATCATTGCTATGCTAGTTGCTTCGTTCTATCGCTATGCTGCGCTACCTATTACCTGTTTATCAAGCCATCCCATATTGCCATGAACCTCTAACCTTTGACACCTTTCGTATGCAAACCGTTGTTTGGCTATGTTACCGCTTCGCTCAACCCCTCTTATAGCGTTGCTAGTTGCACGTGAAGTTGAAGATTGCTCCTTGGTGAACAGGATTTTGGTTGGGATATCACAATATCTCATATATTATTAATGCATCTATATATTTGGTAAAGGGTGGAAGGCTCGGCCTTTTGCCTGGTGTTTTGTTCCACTCTTGCCGCCCTAGTTTCCGTCATACCGGTGTTATGTTCCCGGATTTTGCGTTCCTTACGCGGTCGGGTGATTTATGGGACCCCCTTGATAGTTCGCTTTGAATAAAACTCCTCCAGCAAGGCCCAACCTTGGTTTTACCATTTGCCTCACCACCACCTACCTTTTCCCTTGGGAGTCGCTCTCTCGAGGGTCATCTTTATTTTAGCCCCCCCCGGGGCCAGTGCTTGTCTAAGTGTTGGTCCGAACCGAGTAGACTGCGGGGCCACCTCGGGGCAACTCGAGGGCTGGTTTTACTCGTAGGATGTCTCATCCGGTGTTGCCCTGAGAACGAGATATGTGCAGATCCTATCGGGATTGTCGGCGCATCGGGCGGCTTTGCTGGTCTTGTTTTACCATTGTCGAAATGTCTTGTAAACTGGGATTCCGAGTCTGATCGGGTCTTCCTGGGAGAAGGTCTATTCCTTCATTGATCGCGAGAGCCTGTCATGGGCTAAGTTGGGACACCCCTGCAGGGTATAATCTTTTGAAAGCCGTGCCTGCGGTTATAGGCAGATGGGAATTTGTTAATGTCCAGTTGTAGATAACTTGACACCAGATCCGAATTAAAACGCATCAACCGCGTGTGTAGCCGTGATGGTCTCTTCTCGGCGGAGTCCGGGAAGTGAACACGGTTTCTGGGTTATGTTTGACGTAAGTAGGAGTTCAGGATCACTTCTTGATCATTGCTAGCTTCACGACCGTTCTGCTTGCTCTCTTCTCGCTCTTATTTGTGTATGTTAGCCACCATATATGCTTAGTCGCTGCTGCAGCCTCACCACTTTAACCCTTCCCTTCCTATTAGGCTCTGCTAGTCTTGATACCCATGGTAATGGGATTTCTGAGTCCTCGTGGCTCATAGATTCCTACAACAACAGTTGCAGGTACAGGTTTATGCGATGATCATGACGCGAGAGCGATGCTTGCTTGTGTTGAGTTCTTCTTTTGCTTCTTCTTCGATCAAGGGATAGGTTCCAGGTCGGCAGCCTGGGCTAGCAGGGTGGATGTAGTTTGAGTTTCTGTTTATGTTTCATCCGTAGTCGGATGTTGTTCTTATGTATTGTGATGTTGTATTCGAGTGGCATTGTATGCCTATTGTATGTATCCCCATCTATTATGTAATGTTGATGTAATGATATCCACCTTGCAAAAGCGTTTCAATATGCGGGTCTATCCTTGGTGGGACCTTCGAGTTCCTTTTGGATAGGATCGCATATTGGGCGTGACATAATCATACCCGTAGATACTTGTGGTGACATTGGAGTATCTAGGTGACATTAGAGGTTTGGTTGATGTGTGTCTTAAGGTGTTATTTTATTACGAAATCTAGGGCTGTTTGTGACACTTATAGGAATAGCCCAATGGATTGATCGAAAAGAATAACTTTGAGGTGGTTCCGTACCCTACAATAATCTCTTCCTTTGTTCGATTTGAGGTGGTTTCGTACCCTACAATAATCTCTTCGTTTGTTCTCCGCTATTAGTGACTTTGGAGTGACTCTTTGTTGCACGTTGATAGATTGTTATATGATCCAATTATGTTATTATTGTTGTGAGAACTTGCACTAGTGAAAGTATGAATCCTAGGCCTTGTTTCGAAGCATTGCAATACCATTTTCGCTCACTTTTTTTACTTGCTACCTTGCTGTTTTTATAATTCATATTATAAAAACCTATATCTACCATCCATATTGCACTTGTATCACCATCTCTTCGCCGAACCAGTGCACCTATACAATTTACCATTGTATTGGGTGTGTTGGGGACACAAGAGACTCTTTGTTATTTGGTTGCAGGGTTATTTGAGAGAGACCATTCTCATCCTACGCCTCCCACGGATTGATAAACCTTAGGTCATCCACTTGAGGGAAATTTGCTACTATCCTACAAACCTCTGCACTTGGAGGCCCAACAACATCTACAAGAAGAAGGTTGCGTAGTAGACATCAAGCTCTTTTCTGGTGTCGTTGCCGGGGAGGTTAGTGCTTGAAGGTATATCTTTATATCTTGTAATCGAATCTTTTAGTTTCTTGTTTTATCACTTGTTCAGTTTATAGAAGAAAACTACAAAAAATGGAATTGAGGTTGCCTCATATGCTTCATCTTTTTAATGTCTTTCGTGAAAATAAGGATTCCAAAAATTGTGCCAAAGTGTTATAAGAAGAATGCATTAGAATGTTTGGCACTAAATTTTTGAATGATGAGCATGATTGCGATGTTGCTAGTATGAATTCCTTGAATATTGATACGTCTGTTTTGCATCATGTTTTCCTACTATTATTTATGTTGTTTTATTGTATAATAATGCTTTTTGGAGTAATTCTAATACCTTTTCCCTCATAATATCCAAGGAATGCACCAAGGGGGGGGATTCCGGCAGCTGGTAATCTGGACCTGAAAAAGCTACGTTAAGCTACCTATTCTGCACAACTCCAAATGAGCTGAAACTTCTCAAGGAATTTTTATGGAATATTTAATAAATATTGGAGCAAATATGTACCAGAGGAGGGCCACCAGGTGGGCACAACCCACCTGGGTGCGCTAGGAGGCCTAGGCGCGCCCTGTTGGATGCTGCCCTCCTCGGCCCACCTCTGGAGCCCATCTTCTGGTATATAGGTCATTTTGACCTAGAAAATAAATCAGGAGAGGACATTCAGGACGAAGCACCACCGCCTCGAGGCAGAACTTGGGCAGGAGCACTTTTGCCCTCCGGTGGAGCGATTCCGCCAGGGGAACTTCCCTCCCGGAGGGGGAAATCAGCATCATCATCATCACCAACAAATCTCTCATCTTGGGAAGGGCTATCCTCATCAACATCTTCATAGCACCAACTCCTCTCAAACCCTAGTTCATCTCTTGCGTTCGATCTTTGTATCAAAACTATAGATTGGTGCTTGTGGGTGACTAGTAGTGTTGATTACATCTTGTAGTTGATTACTATATGGTTTATTTGGTGGAAGATTATATGTTCAGATACGTTATGCTATTTAATACCCCTATGATCTTGAGCATGTTTATCATTTGTGAGTAGTTACTTCTGTTCTTGAGGTCACAGGAGAAATCATGTTCCAAGTAATCATGTGAACTTGATATGGGTTCGATATTTTGATGATATGTATGTTGTCATTCTCTTAGTGGTGTCATGTGAGTGTCGACTACATGATACTTCACCATATTTGGGCCTAAGGGAATGCATTGCGGAGTAGTTATTAGATGGTGGGTTGTGAGAGTGACAGAAGCTTAAACCCCAGTTTATGCGCTATTCTGTAAGGGACCGATTGGATCCAAAAGTTTAATGCTATGGTTAGAATTTATTCTTAATACTTTTGTTGTAGTTACGGATGATTGCTAGAGGGTTAATCATAAGTAGGAGGTTTGTTCATGTAAGAACATCACCTAAGCACTGGTCCACCCACATATCAAATTATCAAAGTACCAAACACGAATTAAGCCAACATGATGAAAGTGACTAGATGAAATTCCCATGTACCCTCAAGAACACTTTGCTTATCATAAGAAACCGTTTTGGCCTGTCCTTTGCCTCAAAAGGATTCGGCTACCTTTCTGCACTTTTGTTACTACTATCGTTACTTGCTCGTTACAAATTATCTTGCTACCAAAGTACTCTGCTACTCACAATTTTAGCACTTGCAGACATTACCTTGCTGAAAACCGCTTGTCATTTCCTTCTACTCCTCGTTGGGTTCGACACTCTTACTTATTGAAAAGGATACAATTGACTCCATATACTTGTGGGTCATCAAGGCTATTTTCTGGCACCGTTGACGGGGAGTGAAGTGCTCTTTGTAAGTGGAAATTGGTAAGGAAAGATTATTACTACATGCTGAAATTTATTGTCACTTGCTATTATGGAAAACAATCCTTTGAGGTTTCTTTTGGGGTATCTTCACCTCGACCGAAACTACAATTAGTTACCCCTCAACCTAATGCACCTACTGAAAACATTGAATATGAAATTCCTTCGGGTATGTTAGAACAACTGCTAGCTAATCCTTATGCAGGAGATGGAACTGAACATCCTGATATGCACTTGATATATGTGGATGAAATTTGTGGATTATTTAAGCTTGCAGGTTTTCCCGGAGATGAAGCTAAGAAGAAGGTTTTCCCATTATCTTTTAAGGTAAAAGCTTTGACATGGTATAGGATATGCGATGATATTCGATCTTGGAAGTGGAACCGTTTGAAATTGGAATTTCATCAGAAATTTTATCCTATGTGTCGTGGAATTAACACGTCAGATGTCCTTAGTGTGAGGACTTAGTTGCGAGGCCAACACATCTATGTGGTAGCTTGAGAGGGGTTGAGCGGAATCAAGAAGCGCAACACAAGACAAGGGTTTAGACAGCTTCGGGCCCCGAGAAACATCATCCGGTAACAACACTACAAGCTGTTTGAGGCTAGATATCATTATCATCATGAGGGAGTCGCCGTAGGCCGGCTCTCCTCTAATTGTGTCTAGCCCTAGAGATTGTTTCTTGTTGCTTGTCTCTCTTTGGGGAGCCCTGCCCCTCCTTATATAAGTTGAACGGGCGGGGCTCCCCAAAGAGGGACAAGCAACAAGAAACAATCTCTAGGGCTAGACACAACTAGAGGAGAGCCGGCCTACGGCCTCACGACTCAAACATAGGCACCCGGCGAGCATAGCTCAAAAAAAGAACACATGGGGGCTTCAGCTGACAAAGCGTAGTCTTGTCCATTAATCCGGCTAACACGCCACAACATAGCTTGGGAGCTTCACACCCAAGGGGCCAAAAAGAGTATTGTTGCTAAAGCACAACTCAAACATAGGCACCCATTGAGCACAGCTCACAAAGTTACTTGGGGGCTCTTTTTGCAAAGCAACAAAGAGTTTGAAAGGACCCTTGTAATTGGGTGTCGACCCACGGCTTGGAAGCCTAGTGTATTCACCTAAAATCCCAGGTTAACCTGCCTTCATCAAGTAAGCCACTCCTATCCAGGTAATCCCGGCATGACCCGCCGAATGTTTGACAAGTCAATCTTATACAGACCCTGAACTTGTCAAAGTTAAAACGACGATTGGTTAGTTGGAGGTCCATCTTAAAGGGCTTTGTCAAATGGTTTAACTCAGCGGCCTGGCAGCCCATGAAAAGCCTCGAATTTGGGCCTGGCAGCCCTTGAAAAGCCTCGACTACATGATTTTATTTGCCTTTGTCAAGAACTTTCTCTTTTGATAAATTTTATGTTGAACCGGCGTCTATTGACCCGACATGACTATCAGTCATCAAATTAACCCGGTGTTAATTAACCCGGCTCAACTTTCAACTACAAGTTGTCAGTACATAATCACTTATAATCCGGTGTTTATTGACCCGGCCTGCCTTTGGACTATAAGTCGCCAGTATATATTTGGATTGCGCCATTGGAATTATGCGCTTATAAATCATTGGGTATATTATTCAAATAGGCAACATGCCTGGATTTTAATTATGGTTATCAATAACCAGTATTATGATTAAGGTTTTCAAAGTCGCTTTAGCGCAATGGCTATCATATTATCAATAGATATGGTTTATTCTACAATTGAAGGAATAGTACTGAGTTGCTGCAGGCTTACGACCCGGCACTTGGGGTCTACATTATTTCAGTTGAAATTACATCAAATACACAAGTCTCATGTCGCTGCAAGCATGCACCATGACACTTGGGGGCTAATGCAAAGTCATTTTTCTCACCTTACTGAAGACCCGACTCATCACATTGTAATGAGTCGGCCCTTGGGGGCTACCAATTGCCTCTATCAACAATTTAAGGTACAAAGCTTTTTATCCATTACATTGAAGGGTCCACTGCTCACTTGGTAAAGCACAAGGCTCTTAACCTTGTGGACGTGAATTCAAGCCCCGTGATGGGGGTTACATCATATGATGTTATTTTCACTGAAGTATATATCGAAATCCCAGCTCAATATTATCTTACTCAGCCGGCCCTTGGGGGCTACACGTTGCTATTCAAAGTTTACAAGATTATATTTACAAAGTCCCTGTTCATTATTGCATAATGACCCGGCCCTTGGGGGCTACACTGGTTGAAGTTTTTATGAGCATCAGGCAATTACAAGTCCCAGGTTTCTGCAAGCATGACAACCCAACACTTGGGGGCTACATATGTGGAATACTCAATTCTGACTAGTGATTGAGATGAACAACCTGGATTTATTCAAGATTATGATATTTATATTGAAGCAAGTCTTAAGCTGTTGCTATGCTACCTTCTTAAGACTTGGGGGCTACAAGTGATAGGCATATAAGAGGTATATTTTCAAGCTGGATGTTAAGTACAAGTATGACCCGGGGCTATCAATATTTATAAACCGGTGATCTTGGCAATGATAAACCGGCAAGTTCTACGTCCTTAAACCGGCTGAAGATCAGATGAGTATTTGAAGGACCAATATTATTTTTAAGCATTGGGAGCTGAATCAAAGGAGTTATTCTTCACAATATATTTTCTATGAGAAACCAATGTCAGCAAGTTGATTATGAAGCTGGCCTATTAAACCGGATTTTCTAGAAGAAGGAAGTGACAAGGACTTAAGGATGATCAGGATCAGTTTAACATGGATACATCCAAATTAAACTAGGGGCTAATGTCGGGGATATACCCCGCGGTATGACCCTGCCGGAGTCATAATCCAGCTGGGACTTGGTAAACCGGGGGGATGTTAAACCGACAGATAGTTAAGACAGATGGCTAAGACAGACGGTAAACCGGTGAGTGTTAAACCGGCAGAGTTAAGACAGATGGTAGCACCGGCAGGTGTTAAGTCAATCATAAACCGGCATACCATGTTAAACCGGCATACCATGTTAAATCAGCAGACCATGTTAAACCGGCAGTCAATGTTAAACCGGCAGACGTTAAGAAGCCCATGAAGGGAAGTTAAAATAGTTTAAGTTTTAGTCCGAGATGGACTCTACATGTAACCCGCCCCTTCAACTTATATAAGGAGGGGCAGGGATCCCCAAAGAGGGACAAGCAACAAGAAACAATCTCTAGGGATAGACACAATTAGAGGAGAGCCGGCGTATGGCGACTCCCTCATGATGATAATGAGATCTAGCCTCAAACAACATGTAGGGTTGTTACCGGATGATGTTTCCTAGGGCCCGAAGCTGTCTAAACCCTTGTCTTGTGTTGCGCTTCTCGATTCCGCTCAACCCCTCTCAAGCTACCACATAGATGCGTTGGCCTCACGACTAAGTCCTCACACTAAGGACATCTGACGTGTTAATTCCATGACACTATGCATCTAGTTCATCGTGATCGGAATTATATATTTAATTTTTGGCCTCGTGAAGGAGAAAGTATCGCTCTAGCTTGGGGGAGGCTTAAGTCAATGTTATATTCATGCCCCAATCATGATCTCTGAAGACAAATTATTATTCAGAATTTTTATGCTCAGCTTTGCTGTAATGATCAATCCATGCTCGATACTTCTTGTACTGGTTCTTTTATGAAGAAGACTATTGAATTCCAGTGGGATCTTTTAGAAAGAATCAAACGCAACTCTGAAGATTGGGAACTCGATGAGGTAAAGAGTCAAGTATTGAACCTAAGTTTGATTGTGTTAAATCTTTTATGAATACCGATCCTTTTCAAAAGTTTAGCTCAAAATATGGACTTGACTCTGAGATAGTAGCTTCCTTTTGTGAATCTTTTGCTACTCATGTTGATCTCCCTAAGGAGAAGTGGTTTAAATATCACCCACCAATTAAAGAAGAAATTAAAGAACCAGTAAAAGCTAAAGAAGAAACCATCATTTACAATGTTGATCCAGTTGTTCACACTGCTTATATTGAAAAACCACCTGTTCCTGTTAGGATGAAGGAATATGCTAAAGCTTCAAATGTGGTTAACAAAAGTTATGTTAGAACACCCAAACCATCTAAACAAATCAGAGTTGAACCTAGTGTTGTATGGTTAAAGATCTCTTAGTTGATAATATTGATGGGCCTGTTATTTACTTCTATAGTGAAGCTTCTAGAATTACCAAGCCTGAAGGAAAAGATAAACATAGACCAGTTGTTGGCATGCTTGTTGTCTCAGTTAAGATAGGAGATCACTGTTATCAAGGGTTATGTGACCTAGGTGCTAGTGTGAGTGCTATTCCTTTCTCCTTATATCAAGAAATTAAAGATGAAATAGCACCTGCTGAAATAGAAGACATGGACGTTACTATTAAACTTGCTAATAGAGATACTGTCGGATTTCGGGTTTCGGCAGACCCTTGAGGTTCGAACACTGGGGTGCGCATGAAGATCTTTCCCCTACCAGCTCACGTCACGATGCTTCGCAAGGAATCTAGGCTAGAAAGAAGAACATACAAGGGACCATTGTGGTGTAATACCCTACTCCAGTGTGTGGTGTGGTGGATTGCCTCAGGGGCTGATGATGAACAGTACAAAGGGGGAGCAGCCTCGCGAGGGGCTGTTCTTGAGCTGGTGCGATGAACTGCTTGGGTGAGTTCAGTCGCTTCTCTCCCTCTCTCTCTCTCTCTTTACCTCTCTCTATTTCCCTCTCTCTGATCGATCCCCTCCACTCTGTGGTGGATAGTCCTATTTATAGAGGGAGGCCCTGGGCCTCTTCCCAAATAATGAGCGGGAAGGGCACCAACAATTGGCCATTTTGAAGGGGAACATCTGGTGCACTTATCCTGACTAAAGTTGGTCTTCGGCTGCCAAAGGCTCTAACGATGACGCTGTCCTAGGCTCCATGATGACCTCCGTCCTGCCGCTCTGCTGGTCTTGGTCTTGTTGCACTGAAACGGTAACCTTTGCCTGATGCCTTGGCCTGTGCTTGCCCCCTTTGCACCAAAGGGGAAAACAGGACACTGCCCAGGCCGGCGCCCGCCTGGCGCCCGCCTGGTCTCGATCGTCATGGCTTGCGTCATGGGCACCTCATGAGGTACCCTGCATTGATCTCTCCGCCTCCTCGCGAGCCTGCCTGGTGAGGCTGCTCCTAAGGAAGCTTCCTGTCGTCCACCCCATGAGGCTTGGCCCCTCGCGACGGTCCTGAGCTTGAGCTGATGAAGCTGGGATTCACTGGGCCCCCACTTGAGCCATGCCGCTAGCCGTAGGCAGGCAAGTCTGGGGACCCCCGTTCCCAGAACACCGACAGTAGCCCCTGGGCCCAAGGTGCGCCCGGACTTGGCTTAGCAGAGAAGCGAAGGGGCAAGTGCGAAGCGCCGCAGACCCCAACAGCCTGCGGCCTTGGGCGCTGCATGGAGATTGATTGGACGTGGGTGCCTCCGCTTCCCCATGACGCCTCGGCAACCGCATGAATTGACAAGTCCCTGCATGCAAAAACGGGTCATGATTACCTGCGATCGTGGTGGTCGACGCTAGCCTCCTCCGGCTATATGTACGGAACGGCGCGAGCCCTTCCAGTCCATCCCTTCCTGCTACTCGCTTTCTTCTTCTTCCTTGCCCTTGCTCCACCTTATATCAATGGCACCAATCCACCGGTTATCTGCACAAGATAAGGGAAAGGCCCCCCAAGAGGGTCCTGACCCGCTTCCGCCGAAGAAGCGGCTAGTCCTCTGCCGCCGAGATGAAGGTGCTCGGCAGGAGGTGTCGAGGCCCTGGTACGAGCGGCCACCGCCTGGGTTCCCGCTGCCCTTGTACGCCTGGATCAAGGGCCCTGGAGAAGAAGGCGTCGAGCGACACCGTCGGTGCCGCCGTCGTTGCCGATGAATTACGGCGGTGCGCATCGTTCCTCCTGGAGTCCACGCCGGGGGCTCCTCTCGCGAGCTTGTGCTTCACGCCGCCATGCCTCCCCGATCTTGGATTCGCCTTCCTCCCTCCTTCACCTTTGAGATCCCGCCGAGGGGGCCTCTTGAGCTCTAGCTGCAGCACACTGACTCCAGTACCCCTGCAACCGGAGCGGAGGTCGAGGTCATCGCTCTGGGCAAGGTCTACATGACCCAGGGCTGGGGCGAGATCACCCGGGTCTGCCGGACAGGGGGCGCCCTCGTAATCCACCTCGAATACGATGGCGCCTCCTTAATGTTCTTCAAGGTCTTCGACACTGAAGGACGCCGGCTGGAATGCTGCCCCGAGAAAGGCGGCTGAGGCATCGTCGTGGCGAGGACTAGGCCCGCCAACCGCTTCCCCAGCGTCTCCTCAGTCAGCAGCGGAGGTGCTGGAGGGTCCAGCGACTCCGGTGAGCTTTACGCGACTCCGAAGACGAGCGACGACAACTATGAGCCCCCGAGCTCGCGTCGCGCTCGGAGCGGGGCGGGTGCTTCAGGCCGCCGGTGCTGCTGATCTGGATGGGGTTAGCACCGACGCCTGATGGCCCACTGTTGATGATGGCGTCTCCTGCGGAGGCGCGCGTAGTTAACGCTCCTTAGGATTAGCACCTTTTGTTCACTGCGAGGAATCAAAGTACCACCCCACGGGGGTATGTAAGGCGCTGGCCATGTCTTTTGTGAATATATATCCTTATTATGAATAGATGCGAGATGCTAGTCCTGTCCCGGCTCAGCTCCCCCTTTATTTCCTCACGAGGGCTTGGTGCTCTACGCTAACAGGTCCCGGTCCCCAGGCAGGCTTCAGCCGTCGCTGGTATGCCAGGTCGCGGTGCCGTGGTCAAGGCCAGGAGGTGAGCGGCCCAAGGTCCAGTAAGAGCGCCTGAGTCGCGATGCTCGGGAGGTTCCCTTTAGCGCTCAAGCAGCCTCCGCTGGGCAAGAAAGATAAGCAACGTTGCCATGACAGAGCTGCAGTAGGCAAGGGTTTAGCGCTGAGTCGAATCAGTTTTGGTGTGACTTATCTTGTAGGTTTGGAGTAGTTTTCGGCGAAGTGCCAGGCCTGCGCGGCGGCAGCTGAGGTGTTGCTGGGTCAGGTCCTCGCGAGCTTCTTCCCTCTGCCCCGCACTTTCTTTAATGATCTACTTCCTCAGGTCCCGGCCCTCGAGCGAGCTCAGCCGCCGCTAGTATGACAGGTTGCGATGCCGTGGGTCAAGGCCAGGGGGTGAGGGCTGGAGAGCCAGTAAGATCCCATGAGTCGCGATGCTCAGGCGCCCCCCTTTTAACGTGCAAGCGGATCGTGCTGTAGAGAAGGAGAGGAAGCTCACGACATCCCCAGCGTTACTTCTGGAGTGGGTCCTGCACACCAATCATGAGGGGAAACGAGGTCTGCTGTTACGGTTGCCAGCCAACCATTGGTTGCTCCGAGGGAGTGATTGGGGCACTGAGGGCCTGGTGAGGTGGCGCCTTGTGGGGTGCCGCGGCCAGAGCTCAGCCACTCAAATTTATCAGCATTGCAGGGACGGACCCGTGCGCAAGTGCCGTGCCGGAGCGAGCGGCTCCAAAGGTAGGTGTCAATCGAGCAGGCGATTAGGTCAAGCATGTTAAGCATGAAGGAGCAAATCCATTTATATAGATGCGGAAAAAGAAAACGCCACTAGGTCAGGCCCGAGCAGCTTGGGGATAATGCAGCCCGAGGGGCGCTCACAACAAGGTAGGTAATGAGCGTAAGCAAAAGGGATACATGCCGCAGGGACGGACCCACGCGACCTGGGAATGATGCAGCCCTGCGGGCCCTCCCAGCTGAAAATGGAACTTTGAAAGATGTCACCTGATATCATTGGAGATGAAAGGATGTTGAAGTAGCGGACGACGCGTGGTGAGGAAGTCGACCCTCATGAGCTTCCGGGCCCGGGAGCCTCGGGAGGCTCCGAGGGCACAGGTGGATCGTCGAGGACCGTCTCCATCTCCGCCAGGACCATGCAACGCCTGACATCCTGAGCCTCAAGAATACTCCTCAGCAGGCGCTGATAAGCGGCGACCGTGTTCGGCAGGCCGAAAGGCATGCGAACGTAGCTGTGAGGTGGACTCTCACAATGCCCTAAGCACAAAGACCAGAGGCGCTCCTGAGACGCGGCTCGGTTGAGCCCTGGTACGTCGATGCAGACACGCAACCCACCATCCTCGCCTGGATGCGGGGCTACGGCAGGTAGGCGGCGGCTACCGCACATGGCTCTTGACTCCTGTAGCTCCTAAATGTTGCCCGTGATGAACTACTGAGGGTTTGGCCCTCCTTGCCTCATACCTTCCCGAGGGAAACGTGCTTTGAAGCACGCCTCCAAGTGGTGCCCGAGCGCCTCTGTCGGTGTCAAAACCGGCGGATCTCGAGTAGGGGGTCCCGAACTGTGCGTCTAGGCGGATGGTAACAGGAGACAAGGGACATGATGTTTTTACCCAGGTTCGGGCCCTCTTGATGGAGGTAAAACCCTACTCCTGCTTGATTAATATTGATGATATGGGTAGTACAAGAGTAGATCTACCACGAGATCAGAGAGGCTAAACCCTAGAAGCTAGCCTATGGTATGATTGTTGTTCGTCCTACGGACTAAAACCCTCCGGTTTATATAGACACCGGAGAGGGCTAGGGTTACACAGAGTCGGTTACAATGGGAGGAGATCTACATATCAGTATCGCCAACCTTGCCTTCCACGCCAAGGAAAGTCCCATCCGGACACGGGACGAAGTCTTCAATCTTGTATCTTCATAGTCCAGGAGTCCGGCAAAGTATATAGTCCGGCTATCCGGACGCCCCCTAATCCGGGACTCCCTTAGTAGCCCCCAAACCAGGCTTCAAAAACGATGAGTCCGACGCGCAAAATTGTCTTCGGCATTGCAAGGCGGGTTCTTCTCCAAATCCCATTTAGCTGTTGAATAGTGTCTGGCTTCTGGTGAATGTTGTGCTCCTTGGCTTCCACGCCCAATAATGGCCATCTTCCATGTGTCAAACGAATGCGAAAAGACAGGGTGTTTTTTTCATTTACCCCCCTAGCTACGCCAATGGCCGCCTATAAAAGAGACGGGGATTTAGATCTGAATCACACCATCTTCCCCCCACAAGCATTCATCGGAGCGCATTCGACAGAGATCCATTCCATCATGGCCGGTCGACGCAAATCCTCCTCTCGCCCCCCAGCCCTCAGCCTGGAGATTGGGAGAGGTGTTTCATCCCGCACAACGAGCTAGTGGCACTCCAAGCCAAGGGGCTTCTCCCCCTAGCTTACATGGTCTCGGTTCAAGCCGGGCTTGCCACCTATAACAGCGGAGAGCAAGCGGAGAGCATCCCCAATCCCTCCAAAGGAGAGCGGGTATGCCTTGTCCCTTATTTGATAAGAGGGCTCGGATTTCCAATTCAAAGTTTCTCCGGGGGCTCCTGGAGTTCTATGGCCTCCAGTTGCACCACCTTATGCCTGCTTCCATATTGCATATTGCGGGCTTCGTAGCCCTTTGCGAGCTGTTTTTGGGCATCGAGGCCCATTTCGCGCTGTGGAAGAAGTTGTTCTGCCTCGTGCCCCGTTCTCAGGAGGGGTCGATATATCAAGTGGGCGGAGCCGAACTATGGCGCATCGCCGGGACCGGATATCTATCCGGAACCCCAAAGAAGGCGTCCGAAGACTGGCCTTCAGAATGGTTTTATATAGAAGACGTCCCCCTGCTGGACCCTGTTCAGATCGGCCTCCCTGAGTTCGACAATGCTCCTCTGAAGAAGCGCCTAAGCTGGCATCCACGGAGCCCTCAGAAGGAAAATGACAAGGATGTCCTTTACCTGATGAACCGGATAAGGTTGTTAGCTCATTCCGGACTGACCATGATCGAGGTCATGGCCACATGCATTATGCGGGGGGTGCAGCCGCTTCAGTACAGAGGCCACCCCATGTGGGATTTCAAAGGGGAGGACGACACCACCCGGTGTGGCCATAAGGGGCCGGAATCGGCCGCCGCTCTAATAAAGATCTTGTCCGCTTTGTACAAGGGAGAAGAAGAGGAATTCCTCCGCGTCAACCCACGGGGCGGATTTTCTATGTACAATCCTCCAAGCTAGGTAAGCGAACACTTTCACTTGCCCATCCGTTTCATATTCCCATAGTTAAGTACTTAGTCTAGCAATTTCAACGCAGGAGCTACGCTAGACTGTAAAGGAGATAAACAACCCTCCTCCACAACCCGAGGACCCGGAACGGTCCCTCGACCCGGACTCCCAAGAGGACCCGGACTTATGTGTGGAGCTGATCGATGGTGTGTTTCATCAATTGAGCAAGGACAACACCTTAGTGGCCATTACGGCTGATTATCCTGGACTACTTCCAGCCTCCCAAGTTACCGAGACCGAAGTCCCAGTACCTTTAAGATGATCCACCCGTGCTTATTTTTGATCACCGTATATCAATGGCGTTTTTGTAGGGGAAGTCCTTGAGGCGGAGGGCCGAGCCTGCGGCGGCTAGCCAACAAGGGGCATCAAGGCCTAGCAGGCTGAAAAGAAGTGCGGTCCGGATAGAGACGCCGGCGCAATGGTATGGCGTGCCATTTTATTCCCAGGTTGTATTCCCTCAAGGCATACTAACGCTCGTCCTTTTTCCGGGAAGAAGAGCGCTCGCCGGACTATATCCAGAGAGGTTGCCAATCGCGCCTCTACCGGCCAGGCTCCAAGGCCGGGTCCGGAAGCGGAGGCGAACACGAGGCGCACACCGGACGCTCCTCCGACAGAGGATGCGGACGGGCTGTCTGCCACCAATTCCAAGGTGGAGAGTGCCATGAACCACATGCGTTGTCAGACAATTCTTCGTGATGCTTGTTTCTCCCAAGAGGCATTGGATGCCTTTAATACGGGAGATGCGTACCTCTGTGCCGCTCAAAATGGTCTAGCCAGAGCCACAGAGCAGTATGTAAAAGACATACGGGTGAGAAAATTTGATGGTTATATATGCCTCTAGTCCCTGAGACTTGAAACAGTTAGAACAACTGATTTAAGGATCATTTGTTATGCAGGATCTTACAGAAAAGAATACCCAACTATCCCAGGAGCTGGAAGAGTGCAAGGCCCAACTTGAGGCCGCACTAGCCACGACAGGGGAGGCCAAGGAGACCCCCTCCACGAGCAGACATTTTTAGGACAGCGTTGCGATAAGCTGCCATTTTCGGATCCTTGGCATCAAAGTCTCCATTTATTTGGGATATGCAAGGTTTGAATCCCTGCGCACCTCTAGGCGTTAGATGCCCATGGAGACTGCCATCCGGAGACCATGTAGAAGGGCCTCGTATTCGGCTGCGTTGTTGGAGTCCGTATACATTATCTGGAGTACGTATTGAACTGTATCTCCTGTTGGGGACGTCAGAACGACGCTAACCCCCAGACCCGCTAACATTTTGGAGCCATCGAAGTGCATGATCTAGTTGGAATATGTGTCGTACTCTTTAGGGAGTTCGGCTTCAGTCCATTCGGCGACAAAGTCGGCCAAAACTTGCGACTTGATAGCTCGCCGTGGCTTATAGGTTATGTCGAACGGGAGGAGCTCAATGGCCCATTTGGCAATCCGGCCCATCGCGTCGCGGTTGTTTATAATATCGTAAAGAGGTACTTTGGAGGCTACTGATATCGAACACTCTTGAAAGTAGTGTCGCAACTTCCGGGATGCCATAAACACCGCGTACGCTATCTTTTGATAATGCGGGTACCGTGACTTGCATGGAGCGAGGACAGTGGACACGTAGTAACCTGGCTTTTGATGGGGGAATTTGTGTCCGTCTGTTTCTCGTTCGACGACGAGCACTGCGCTTACAACTTGATGAGTTGCCTCAATGTACAATAGCATTGGTTCGCCGACGTTAGGCGTAGCCAGGACCGGGTTTGTTGACAATATGGCTTTTATTTCTTCGAGTCCGGCCGTGGCAGCATCCGTCCACTCGAAGTGTTCGGTGCGCCGGAGGAGGCAATAAAGGGGTAATGCCTTTTCTCCCAAGCAGGAGATGAAGCGGCTTAGAGCCGCCATGCATCCAGTGAATTTTTGTATTTGTTTGAGGTCCTTTGGAATATCCAATTGTGACAGAGCTCGGATCTTGGCTGGATTTGCTTCAATTCCTCTACCGGATACAATGAAGCCCAAGAGCTTTCCGGCTGGTACGCCGAAAACTCATTTTTCTGGGTTAAGCTTGATGTCATATACTCGGAGGTTATCAAATGTGAGCCTCAAGCCGTGTACTAGAGTTTCGACATGCTTGGTTTTGATGACCACGTCATCTACGTAGGCTTCCACTGTCTTGCCGATCTGGTTTGCCAGACATGTCTGAATCTTGCGCTGATACGTTGCGCCGACATTTTTGAGCCCGAAGGGCATTGTGTTGAAGCAGAATGGGTCATATGGGGTGATGAATGCCGTTGCGGCTTGGTCTGGCTCTGCCATCTTAATTTGATGGTAGTCGGAGTATGCGTCGAGGAAACATAATGAATCGTGTCCTGTGGTATCATTGATGATTTGATCGATGCATGGGAGGGGAAGGGATACTTTGGGCAAGCCTTGTTGAGGTCCTTGAAATCGACGCACAGGCGCTAGGATTTGTCCTTCTTTGGTACCATCACCAGGTTTGCTAGCCAGTCCAGATGTTTTATATCTCTGATGAATCCGGCCTCCAGTAGTTTGGCTAGCTCATCTCCCATGGCTTGTCTCTTGGGTTCGGAGAAACGTCAAAGAGCCTGCTTGACAGGCTTGAATCCTTTTAGGATGTTTAGGCTGTGCTTGGCTAGCCTGTGTGGGATTCCTGGCATGTCTGAAGTGTGCCAGGCAAAAATGTCCCAATTTTCGCGTAGGAATTCTCGTAGTGCAGCGTCTACATCCCGGTTTAATTACGCCCCGATCGAGGCCGTTTTTGTAGGGTCCGTTGGATGGACTTGGAATTTGACTATTTCATCCGCTGGTTTAAAAGAGGTGGACTTGGATCTTTTATCGAGTATCACGTCATCCCTGTTCACCATGGAGCGGAGCGCAGTCAGTTCTTCGGCCGCTAGGGCTTCGGATAGTGCCTCAAGGGCCAGTGCGGCTGTCTTGTTTTCCGTGCGGAGTGCTATGTCCGGGTCACTAGCAAGAGTGATGATTCCGTTGGATCCAGGCATTTTGAGCTTCATGTACCCGTAATGGGGTATAGCTTGAAAAGTTGTGAATGCCTCTCGCCCTAACAGAGCGTGGTATCCGCTGCTGAACGGGGCCACTTGAAACGTGACCTCCTCGGACCTGTAGTTATCCGGCGTGCCGAACACCACATCCAGTGTGATTTTTCCTATACAACACGCTTCCCGACTGGGGATTATTCCTCTAAAGGTTGTGTTGCTTCGCTCAATGCGGCTCCAGTCTATTTCCATATTTCAAAGGGTTTCTCATAAATGAGGTTCAATCCGCTGCCACCGTCCATGAGTACCCTGGTAAGTCGAAAGTCGTCCACTATTGGACTAAGGACCAATGCGGCTGGTGCTCGGGCTGTTCAGAATTTAGGTTCATCACTGGCATAAAAGGTAATAGCCGTGTCACTCCATGGGTTTATTGTTGCTACCTGGTAGACTTCGGTAAGACTGCGGAGTGTTCGTTTCCGCATATTGTTTGATCCGGAAGTCTCAAAGACTGTTGATACCGTACTGGTATTCCTGGGCTGGTGCTCTGCGGATTCTGGAGTTAGAAGCTCCTCGCCACTTCTGGCCACCTGCCGGAGTATCCAACATGCTCTAAAGCTATGAGTTGGTGTGGGGCCCTCTGTACTATGAATTTTACAGGGTCCATTGAGCCATCCCTCCAGTACGGTTCCATACCCTATAGAGGGTTTTTGCTTTTTGGTGTTTAGCCCAGGTGCGTGGCGATAATGCACCCTTTTATTTCGGACTGGGGTTGTATTCAGGGCCGGATCATCCCAGAATTTTATTTCTGTTTTCCGGACGCTTTCCATCGCACAGTATTTTCATACTATGGATGCCAAGTCAGCGAAGCGTGTAATTTCACGGCGACTTATGGCGTTGAGGATTCCGATGTCCGTACAATTATTGCAGAAGAATGAAATTGCATCCTCCTCGCGGTAGTCCTCTATCCTATTCACAACCAGGAGGAATCTGGCCCAGTAATGGTGTACTATTTCTGTGGGCTCTTGCCGAATTTGGGATAGATCCCTTATATTTGGGTGGGCGGGTGGAGTTAAATCTGGAACCTCGCCCGATTTGAGGCTCAGGGGCCAAGGAGTTTCCGAACTCGGAAGCTTGGGTTCTTCGATGTTGTCCAATGAATCTAGCCTGCTGCCTGTCTTTAGGGTCAGGGCTTGAGTGACGTCCTCCCCTCCGCGGGTATCTGGCTTGGAGGGATAGGGAATCCGGACATATCTGGTCCTTAAGATGGGTGAAGATTCGCCGCATTGTTCCTCCACCACTGTGACGTGGTGGGTGACCTGGGGAGAGTCAATCTCTCTCGGATCGGGTTTAAGCCCAATCTGATCGTAGTCTGTAGTGAATCCCAAGACGGCGATGCGATCCAAGAGCTCGTTTAAGGAAGAGAGCTCTATCGGATCTAACTGCTCGGCAAGTTCCAAGTTGACATGGAGATTTCTTTCGATGACCCGAGAAGTCATCGTCGGCGCGGCAGCCGAACAGGCGGTCATAAGAAAACTGCCTAGCCGGAGAGTTTGGCCGATAGCCAAAGCTCCTTTAGCAATATCGTCGTCTTTAAAGATGGGATGCGGGTGGGGTGGTCCCTTCAATCAAAAGTGATCGGGCAGGAGGACCATTGGTTGAACTTTGGGGCGACTGGCTCCAACGCTATACGTCCCTGAGCGCACGCTTTGGTTCCCTTTTGGGGATGTGGGTTGCGTATATCATGTTCACCGTCCGCACTTGTGGGGGAAAGCCCTTCTGTCCTCTGTTGTTCGGCGGCCGGGGCTCCTCCTCGTCATCGCTATGCAGCCCCTTGTCTATGTTTTCGGCACTTAATTTGCCTACCTGCTTGAACACCCAACAATCCCTGTTGGTGTGATTGGCTGGTGCTTCGGGGGTGCCGTGTATCTGGCAGGAGCGGTCGACTATTCGGTCCAAACTGGACGGGCCCGAAGTAATTATTTTGAATGTTTTTTTCCGCTGACCGGGTTTAGAGCCTCTGAATCCGGCATTAACTACAGTATCCTCGGCATTGTCGCCGTTAATGCGGCGCTTGTGCTTGTTGCGATGCGACCTGCCATTGTTGTCCTTGGTATCCGAATTACCAGGGCTCTTGGTCATGTTACTACTACGAGCTAGCCAGCTGTCTTCTCCCGCGCAAAAGCGGGTCATGAGTGTTGTGAGGGCTGCCATGGATTTCGGCTTTTCCTGTCCTAGGTGCCGGGCAAGCCATTCGTCTCAGATGTTATGCTTGAAGGCTGCGAGGGCCTCTGCATCCGGACAGTCGACTATTTGATTTTTCTTGGTTAGGAACCGTGTCCAGAATTGTCTGGCCGATTCCTCTGGCTGCTGAATTATGTGGCTTAGGTCATCGGCGTCTGGTGGTCGCACATAGGTGCCCTGGAAATTGTCAAGGAATGTGGCTTCCAGGTCCTCCCAGCAACCGATTGACTCTGCTGGCAAGCTGTTATGCCAATGCTGAGCTGGTCCTTTAAGCTTGAGTGGGAGGTATTTTATAGCGTGTAGATCATCACTGCAGGCCATGTCGATATGAAGGAGATAATCCTTGATCCATACCACAGGATCTGTTGTGCCATCGTATGATTCGATGTTTATGGGTTTAAACCCCTCAGGGATTTGATGATCGATTACTTCATCTGTGAAGCATAGTGGGTGTGCGGCAACTCTGTACTGGACTATATCACGACGTAGCCCTGATGAGCTTTGTCTAATGTGTTTGGCCTGGCCGTATTTGCCATATTCGACGTGACGGTTATCGTCATGTGTCATGGGGCGCCCACGCGATTCGTAGATCGATCTTGTTTCCCTTGCCTTGTCCTCCAATATGTCTCACAGGTGTGGCGCGTTTCCCCGTGCCTTGGTACGTTTTGAGCGGCGCCGGGGTGCGGCTTGAATTGATGGCCGAGAGGCCTCTCTGTAGCGGCCACGAGGTGGCCGATCGGCCGCGTCATACGCCGGTGATGTAGGTTTAGTTGCTTCCTCCTCTAATCGGGGTAGCAGCCTGTGCTTTGGGTAGCTCTTGGAGGGGCGTTCGAGTTCGTACTCTTCGGCTGCGAGGACTTCAGTCCATTTGTCGGCTAGCAAGTCTTGGTCAGCTCTAAGCTGCTGCTGTTTTTTCTTGAGGCTGCTTGCCGTGGCCATAAGCCTGCGTTTGAAACGCTCTTGTTTGACGGGGATCCTCAGGCACGACAAATTCGTCGTCGATGAGGCTTGCCTCGTCTTTGGAGGGAGGCATGTAATTATCGTCCTCGACCTCTCGTGGCATGGCATCCGCAAGGCGGTCTTTTTGTAGGTTACTCCGGGCACCCCCAAGGGGATCAGCTCTTCGCCTAGGGGGGAACATTCAGGAGCTACAGGAGTCAAGAGTCATACTGAGAGAGTCCCGGATTAGGGGGTGTCCGGATAGCCGGACTATGACCTTTGGCCGGACTCCTGGACTATGAAGATACAAAATTGAAGACTTCGTCCCGTGTCCGGATGGGACTTTCCTTGGCGTGGAAGGCAAGCTTGGCAATACGGATATGTAGATCTCCTCCCATTCTAATCGACTCTGTGTAACCCTAGCCCCCTCCGGTGTCTATATAAACCGGAGGGTTTTAGTCCGTAGGACGAACAACAATCATACCATAGGCTAGCTTCTAGGGTTAAGCTTCTCTGATCTCGTGGTAGATATACTCTTGTACTACCCATATCATCAATATTAATCAAGCAGGGGTAGGGCTTTACCTCCATCGAGAGGGCCCGAACCTGAGTAAAAACATCGTGTCACTTGTCTCCTGTTACCATCTGCCTAGACGCACAGTTCAGGACCCCCTACCCGAGATCCGCCGGTTTTGACACCGACATTGGTGCTTTCATTGAGAGTTCCTCTGTGTCGTCACCTTCAGGCCCGATGGCTCCTCCGATCATCAACAGCGATGTGGTCCAGGGTGAGACTTTTCTCCCCGGATAGATCTTCGTATTCGGCGGCTTTGCACTACGGGCCAATTCGCTTGGCCATCTGGAGCAGATGGAAAGCTACGCCCCTGGCCATCAGGTCAGGTTTGGAAGTTTGAACTACACGACTGACATCTGCGGAGACTTGATCTTCAACGGGTTCGAGCCACAGCTGAGCGCGCCGCGCTGTCACGATGGGCATGATCTAGCTCTGCCGCCAGATAGTGCCCAGGAGGCCGCCCCAGTGTCCGCTTCGACCCTTAGCTCGGAGCCGACTACGCCAATTGAGGACGGGTGGCTTGACACCGCCTCGGGGCCTTCAATCTCTATGACGATTGAGCCGAACACCAGCCTTGTCCTTCGCGAAGCTCGTGACTCCAAGGTGCCGGACTCCTTTCCGGACTCCGAGCCTTCCGCACCCTTATCGATCGAACCCGATTGGGCGTCGATCATGGAGTTCGCCGCCGCGGACATCTTTCAGCACTCGCCCTTTGGCGACATTCTGAATTCACTTAATGAAACACCCCATCGATCAACTCCACACATGTCGGTGTCAAAACCGGCGGATCTCGGGTAGGGGGTCCCGAACTGTGCGTCTAGGCGTATGGTAACAGGAGACAAGGGACACGATGTTTTTACCTAGGTTTGGGCCCTCTCGATGGAGGTAAAACCCTACTCCTGCTTGATTAATATTGATGATATATGTAGTACAAGAGTAGATCTACCACGAGATCAGAGAGGCTAAACCCTAGAAGCTAGCCTATGGTATGATTGTTGTTCATCCTACGGACTAAAACCCTCCAGTTTATATAGACAATGGAGAGGGCTAGGGTTACACAGAGTCAGTTACAATGGGAGGAGATCTACATATCCGTATCGCCAAGCTTGCCTTCCACGCCAAGGAAAGTCCCATCCGGACACGGGACGAAGTCTTCAACTTTGTATCTTCATAGTCCAGGAGTCCGGCCAAAGGTCATAGTCCGGCTATCCGGACACCCCCTAATCCGGGACTCCCTTAGTAGCCCCTGAACCAGGCTTCAATGACGAAGAGTTCGGCGCGCAAATTGTCTTCGGCATTGCAAGGCGGGTTCCTCCTCCTAATACTTCATAGAAGATGTTGAACACAAGGATAATGTCCGACTCTGCAAAATAAGTTCCACATACCACCGTAGAGAGAATAATATTTGTACAAATCTAATCTGCTGACGTATTCCGCAGCATGACATCATGCCATGGCCGTATTGATGAGAATCCCGGAATAAGGGGACACGATCTCTCCTTCGCGGAGGTGGTAGCTCCCTCGTTCCCCCCCTTCGCCTACTTCCAAAGGCACAACCTCCAGCATCCTGGTTAACATGGGATCCGACATAGCCTCAGGGAGGTGGGCCGGACACCTGATTAGCTTTGCTTTCGCTATCCACTCCTGTTTAAGGGACAACTCTTTTAAAAGGGCAATTTTATGATAAATGTGCGGATAGCGTGTCCGGGTGCAGGGCTACTTACTTGAGTATCCGGGCGATTGCAGCTCAGACCTGCGTCCTCGGACGAGTCCGGACACATTGCTTGTGATCCGAAGAACAATTTGTACATCTCCTTGGGCGTCGTGCCCATAAAATATTGGAGAGCTCGTGGTCCTTCCGGATTAAACTCCCATTGGCGGAGGGGACGACGTTTGCAGGGCAGGATGCGGCGAATCGACATAACATGCGTCACTACGGCCAGATTGATATCTCTTTCCAGGAGATCTCGAACGCGGCCCTGCAACAAGGGCACGTCCTTGGACGGCCCCCAGTTAAGCCCTTTATTAACCCATGACGCCAGTAGTGGTGGGGGACCCGAGCGAAAGGCAGGTGGCACCACCCATTTGGTGCCCCTGGGAGCTGTGATGTAAAACCACTCTCGTTGCCATGAGCCGAACTCCTCTTGAAAAGAGCCCTCGGGCCATGGAGCGTCGGCAATCTTGCTTATAACAGCACCTCCGCACTCTGCGTGTTGCCCCTCGATCATCTTCGACTCTACTTTGAAGGTCTTAAGCCATAATCCGAAGTGGGGAGTAATATGGAGGAAGGCCTCGCACACGACAATGAATGATGAGATATGGAGGATGGACTCTGGAGCTAAGTCGTGAAATTCCAGCCCGTAATAGAACATGAGCCCCCTCACGAAGGGGTCCGTCGAGAAGCTTAGCCCTCGTAGGAAGTGGGACGTGAATACCACGCTCTCACCAGGCTTGGGAGTGGGAATAACCTGCCCTTGAGCAGGCAGCCTATGAGAGATTTCGCCGGTTAGATATCTGGCATCTCTTAGCTTTAGCACGCCTTCTTCCGTAATGGAGGAGGGCATCCACCGGCCTTGAAGGTCGGAGCCGGAGATCATCGAAGGTCCGAAGCGCCTGAATCTGGAGCTTTGGGTGTTGGAACTCAAGGTGAGAGGCGGATTTAATTGGGATTGAAAGAAAGGAGTCGAGCCTTGGTCTCTTTATAAAGAGGTTGAATACCAAGAGCCCTCCCCGTGACAGTTTGGGACTCACTTTTGATTAAAGAGACATATCAATGGCACGGTTGGGTTACCCAAGCCCGTATTGATGAGAATCCCGGAATAAGGGGGCACGATCTCTGCTTTGACAAGACGTGCCAAGGAAACCGCCTCGCTAAACGCATTGAGGTGGGACGGTAAAACGATTCGAATGAAGGCTTGGCCGTGGCATGACGTCACGCTGCGGAGTACATCAGCAGATTAGATTTGTACAAATATTATTCTCTCTACGGTGGTACGTGAAACTTATTTTGCAGAGCCGGACACTATCCTTGTGTTCAACATCTTCTATGAAGTATTTGGAGGAGGAACCCGCCTTGCAATGCCGAAGACAATTTGCGCGCCGGACTCGTCGTCATTGAAGCCTGGTTCAGGGGCTACTGAGGGTGTCCTGGATTAGGGGGTGTCCGGATAGCCGGACTATGACCTTTGGCCGGACTCCTGGACTATGAAGATACAAAGTTGAAGACTTCGTCCCGTGTCCGGATGGGACTTTCCTTGGCGTGGAAGGAAAGCTTGGTGATACAGATATGTAGATCTCCTCCCATTGTAACTGACTCTGTGTAACCCTAGCCCTCTCCGGTGTCTATATAAACCAGAGGGTTTTAGTCCGTAGGACGAACAACAATCATACCATAGGCTAGCTTCTAGGGTTTAGCCTCTCTGATCTCGTGGTAGATCTACTCTTGTACTACCATATCATCAATATTAATCAAGAAGGAGTAGGGTTTTACCTCCATCGAGAGGGCCCGAACCTGGGTAAAAACATCGTGTCCCTTGTCTCTTGTTACCATCCACCTAGACACACAGTTCGGGACCCCCTACCCGAGATCCGACGGTTTTTACCCAGGTGGCAGACCCTCAGGAGTTCAATGGCGAAGCTGCTGGTCCTGGTACGTCGATGCAGACACGCGGCCCACCATCCTCGCCTGGATGCGGGGCTACGGTGGGTAGGCGGCGGCTGCCGCACATGACTCTTGACTCCTGTAGCTCCTGAATGTTCCTCGTGATGAACTCCTGAGGGTTTGGCCCTCCTTGCCTCATACCTTCCTGAGGGAAACGTGCTTTGAAGCACGCCTCCAAGTGGTGCCCGAGCGCCTCCCTCATGACCTTGGCAAAGTCGGTGGCTCTCCAAGGAGGAGCCCCCGAGCCCCGCCCGAGGAGGACGCTGGGCACGCGTCCCTATGCGACAGAGGGTGGCGCGCCCTAAACGGGCGCGAGTCCTGACGCAACGCCTCTGGTGGTGCCTGCCTCATGAGGGTTTGGGCCAGGTGAAGCCTTCTTCTTCTTAGGGACTGCCTCGAGAAGCCTCCCGCTCCTGTGATCTGGGTCTTCGATTGCTGCGGCCTGGAAGGCACGCTCAAGAGAACACACTGCATCCCTTTCCTCACAAGGCACTATGATGACTCCACCGCTTCTTGGCATCTTGAGGATATTGTAGCCGTGGTGAGTCATTGCCATGAACTTGGCCATGGCTGGGTAACCGAGGATGGCATTGTATGGCAAGCGAATGTGGATGACATCGAAGATAATGAGCTCGGTGCGGTAGTTGTTGCACTGCCCAAAGGTGACAGGAAGGTGAACTTGCCCTATCGGAACGGTGGAACCATCAGCGACTCCTGAGAAAGGCTTGGTTGTTCTCCTTAGTTGCATTCTGACCCTCGTCTATCAATTGATAGTCAAGAGTATGCGTGCAATCGTTCATCGATACCTATTACTCTTGTGGCCCGTCAAGCCATTCTATCGCAGAATGACTAGGAGAAACAAACTCCAGTACCTCATCCATATCTAGGATTGGGTCAAAGTAGTTGTATTCCGCAGATCAAATGCCAATCCAGCTTTTGGTTTTGTTCTACCTTGGAGTATTACCCCCTTTATGTCAGAATTGTCATGAGAACTGCACCAACTCTCATGAATTTTGACGTAGTGATACTTCTCACCATCATTAGTCATTCCTCGGCCCTCGTGTTGATGCAACCGGAATACCGACAAATGAATTGTGATGTGTGAAATCAATACTCCCAGCAACCTCGTTGCTTGGTAGTTAAATGGACGATAACCTCATTCTTAGCGTGTTGGTTTTTTGAATCACCCTTCTAAGACTGATCGTGCTACCTAGTCCTTATTTCGGTGCACCCTTCGATTGATGAGTTAGGATCTTGTCAAGTCCTCACTCATTTGATCATATCGTCTTGCCCTCAAAAGCGAGATTGTTCTCGAGCTTAGTAACATACCGGTGGTTCATGATTTTCCGAATATCTTCTCGGAAGTATCACTAGGTCATCACCTGACCGTTATGTTGAGCTCGTGATCAAGTTGGTTTCTTGTGAACCACCTTCTCTCCAAGAATCGGCGTTAGATATCCCTGAGCTAGTTGGTTAAGCTAGACAACAACTTGGAGAGTTGAAGGATAAAAGCTGGCCTGACTTAGTTCGTTCCAAAGGGATATTCTTGTGTAGTGTGTGTTGAAGAAGGATGATATCTTCATCGATTGGTCCCTGTGATCAGTTGCTAGACCTATTGTCTTATCAATCCTTTGATTTGAGTATGGGCTATCGTCAAATCAAATCAGTACCAACGATGCTCGTAATGTTGTCTTATTCGTGGTTGATCCCTCGAGCATACACCATTACATCTCTGGTCTGACCAATGCTATCACCGTGTTCACTTAACTATGGAATTCCTTTTAAAAGGAAACCCGGATGAATTGTTGTTGAGCCCATTGACAACATCCTTATCTCCTCCATGATTTTGTTGAACATTAAGCTAGTGTTGGAAACTTTTGAAAGCATTTTCTTCATGCTAGCTCAAGAAGTATTTGTTTGATGAAAGGAGTGACTTCCTCTTATACACGTGCATTTGGTGAAAGTTGCCGCCGTGAATTTGAGAAAGATTGTTTTGTTTCCTTTGGAATCATCCCAAATCAGTCATGCACACGTGCGAAAGTATTCTGTGGTTCGGAGACTTGCAACCTCCATTCTATATGTATTCCGTAGCACCCCAAGCCACTGACTGATTTGTTCGAGAAAAGGAGTTAAGTGTTAATCCATGGTAATGCACAAGACTTCGATACCCTCGTTGATGGTTCCCCCTCCTGAACTCGGTAGTGTTTTATTGTAAGACTACCATGAGGGCATGCTTGTCTGGGACAACGTGTTCACATGTTGTAGCAGAACCAGCTCATGTTTTGGAGCTTGCTATCGTAGTTCATCTCCCAAGAATCTCGCAACGTCATCTCGTCGATTTGTGTTGCAAACTTTCGTTTTTCTTCCTAGACTCGATGAGTCTGGAATATCCTGACACCAGCCAGATCTGAATCTCAGGCAGATATGATGGTTGGAACATTTCCCAAGAATTATGATATTGTCTCTCGATAACCGGTAAGGTGGATGTCGTGGCCCACACACCCATCCGGTAGACCTATTATTATAGTATCTTGTTTGAGGAAGTTGACCACCCCCCCCCATAGGGATTTCGTAGGATTTACTCCCTAGTTGCCCCTATGGATTTCTGAGATCCCGAAGTCCGACCTTTTTACTTGATGTTCTAGATATCAAACCATATCTATGAATGGGTTACACTAGCACATCAAGGAGAACATTAGAAGCGGAGTACTAAATGTCTCTCGGTCGATCATCCAGATTTTATTTCCTTGGCCTCGCTAAGGTGAAATCTGAGAAGGTGTTATCTTCCTTTGCATCTGCATCATCCATCATCATTCATCATGTTAGTAAGTTGTGTTGCCAGAATCCTTGACACGGATATTGGTAAAATCTTGATGAATGTGGAAATGCTCAAGTTCTTGAGAGCACGCACAAGCGCTACGTGTTATCATCGGCACTAATCGGGATTAGCTCCTGTGTCACTGACGTGTGGCCCTACACGTCAGGTTTGACCCTGACCGACCCCTGTTGACTTGCTGACGTCATGCCAACGTCATGCTGACGCAGTAATGTTTTCTGGATTTAATTTAATTCTGAAATTCCAGAAAATGCCTAAAACTTCAAAAAATCATAGAAAATTAACCGTAACTCCAAATTAAATAAATTATATATGAAAAATTATCAGAAAAATTCAAGGAATCCATCTGTACCACTTTCATGCATGTTAGAACAACTTATAGCTGATGTTTAGCACAAATCATATAAAGGGCATTTAATTAACCACATATGGAGTTTGAATTTGAATTTTATATTCAAACCAACTTCATTTAATCTGTTGCTAGTTGCATTAGCCCAAAACACATTCATTTTGCCATGTCATGATCATGCATCATATTGTGCATTGCATTGATTGTGTTCCTTTCTGTGTTGCCGGTATTTGTCCCCTCTCGATAGACGTGATACCGATGATGTGATCGTTGACACTGATGAAGACTCAATGTTATCTTCAGAAGTGCCAGGCAAGCAAAACCCCCTTGTTCATTCCGATACAATCCCACTCTCTCGCTCCTGCTCTCTTTTACTGCATTAGGAAAACACCGATTCAACTATTACATGCTGCGGTAGTTGAACCCCTTTATCCTCTGCATGACCTGTCATTGCCACAGTAAATAGATGAAACCCACTAGCATGAGTAGGAGTTGTTTGAGCCCTGTTGTGCCTACTCATTCTTGCTTGTTTGTCATGCCTGCTACTGCTTAGAGTTGAGTCAGGTCTGATTCATCGGGGATGAATCAGAGGTGTGTGAACGTGTCCTACTGTGTGTGAGCTAAGTGTGTGAACACGATTTGGTAAAGGTAGCGGTGAGAGGCCATGTAGGAGTACATGGTGGGTTGTCTCATTCCAGCCGTCCTCAGGAACTGAGTTCTGTGTTTGTGATCCATGATTCAGCTACTACCACGCATTGGGACCGAAACCAATGGACCCTCTCGGCTTCTTGATCACCCTTGTCCTCTGTCCAGGAGTTGCAAGTAGTTTCTGGTGTTTGTAGTATGCTGGAGGCCGTGCATAGCGCTGACCGTAGGGGTGGGCTGTGATGCGGTAGGCACGTGGCCGAGTATACCGGGCGCCCGTTTGGTGTCACGGAACCCTGTTCACATCGTTTGGGGCTGTGAGCGAAACTCCGGCCGGATCTCCTCATGGATGGAACCCGAATAGGCGATAAACCTGGACTAGAGACTTGAGTGTTTAGGTAGGCCGTGGCCGACACCCATGTTGGGCTTCCGCTTGAAGGTTGCCGAGTACATGTCGTGTAAACGGCGGTAAGTGGTGAGAGCGTGTGTGAAGAAGTACACCCCTGCAGGGTTAACATCATCCATTCGAATAGCCGTGTCCGCGGAAAAGGACTTCTGGGTTGCTTATATCAGTTCATAGACAAGTGAAAGTGGATACTCTAAAATACGCAAGATAAGCGTGAGTGCTATGGATGGCGTTCTCGTAGGGAGACGGGAGCGGATCCATAGTGGTGTATTGATATGGTGAATATGTGGACTCGTGTGCGCCACCTCAAAAGAGTTACTTGCAGTCGTAGTTCAGGTTAGCCACCGAGTCAAAGCTGGCTTGCTGCAGTTAAACCCCACCATCCCCTTTGTTGATAATGATGCATATGTAGTTAGTTCTGATGTAAGTCTTGCTGGGTACATTTGTACTCACGTTTGCCTATTTTATGTTTTTGCAGAGAGACTTCGGTCTCGCTAGTAGTTCCGCGTGGACTTCGACGTTTAGCTTGTTACCTCAGCTACGATCTTGTGCCCTCGGCAGGATCTGATAGATAGTCAGGCTTCTCAGCCTTTTTCATTTATAGATGTCTGTACTCATACATGATAGCTTCCGTTTGTGTTTTGACTTGTATGCTCTGATTGTTGGGTCATGAGACCCATGTTTGTAATATCTCGCTCCTCGGAGCCTATTGATTAAATACTTGAGTTGTAGAGTCATGTCATGATGCCATGTTGTATTTGCACATATCGAGCATATTGTGTGTATGTTATTGAAATGCTTGGTATGTGTGGGATCTGGCTATCTAGTTGTTTATCCTTAGTAGCCTCTCTTACCGGGAAAGTCTCCTAGTGTTTCACTGAGCCATGGTAGCTTGCTACTGCTCCGGAACACTTAGGCTGGCCGGCATGTGTCCTTCTTCGTTCCTGTGTCTGTCCCTTCGGGGAAATGTCACGCGATGAATACCGGAGTCCTGTTAGCCGCTACAGCCCGGTTCACTGGAGTCCTGCTAGCCCAGTGCTACAGCCTGGATTCACTCGCTGATGACCGACACGTTCGATGCTGGGTCATGGATGCCTGTCCCTGTAAGTCTGTGCCACTTTGGGTTTATGACTAGTCATGTCAGCCCGGGCTCCTTATCATATGGATGCTAGCGACACTATCATATACGTGTGCCAAAAGGCGCAAACGGTCCCGGGCAAAGGTAAGGTGACACCCGTGGGAATACCGTGCGTGAGGCCGCAAAGTGATATGAGGTGTTACATGCTAGATCGATGTGGCATTGAGTCGGGGTCCTGACAGCGTTGGTATCAGAGCTTGGCTGCCTGTAGGATTACCAAGCCAAACTGGTCGAAGTTGAGTCTAGAAATTCTTTAGTTATGTAAGGGAATTAATTGTGGGATGGAACGTAAGGCTCTTTTTACTCCTTATACCTCATGGCCTTCTGATCTAAGTCATCATCTTCTCTTCTACGGGGATTAAGAACTAGGCTATCTCTTCTTTCTATCAGGATCACGTGTTACTAATCCGTAGACTTATAGATTGTTGGACTTAAGCCTCGTTTCAGTTCCTACTACTTCTGTATGTTAATTATTGATCTCGAGACCTTGATATTGTGCTTCTGAGTGGTTATGCCACCATTTTTGTGAATGTCTCAAATCTTTTCTAGCATTTACAGCCGTTATGCTGTCCGAGTCATCCCAGGTTTCTAAGTAGTCTGATGCAATTGCAAATCCTTTCTTCCCGTTTCAATGTTCCCATGGGCCAGATTAACCACACTAATCAGTGAGTTGAGGTACTCTGTTACCTTGACATATATGTTGGAGATACTATTATGACCCTAGGTGTCTCAGGGGATCATCTAGTGGTCTAGCCATGATTTGTGTCCTAGTGTGATGATCCTGGCCTTTATTCTCGAAAGCATTCTGTGATGCTACTTAGTAGTAGGTATTCTACTCCTTGGGCTTTGAACCCGAGATTCACTCTACTTACTTCATGTTGACAGTGTTTGCTAGTTCCTTCAGGATATTAGTAACTTTACGATAGTCCTCGAGGTCCATGGTATTTCCTTCTTCCAAATACTATGAACCGCTTATGGCAGATGTTAATTGGATCAAAAGATCACAATTAGAGTACTCTTGAGGAGTTCTCCATTCATAAATCGTGACTCTGCCAGTTCTACCTTTCTGCATGGGTTATCTGGAAGAAATATGTTGAACTTGGTTCGACATACTAATCTATGCATCCACAACTCAGAAAACTATATGTTCCTTTGAGTTGTTCTCCTCAGTTGCATTCTGACCCTCGTCTATCAATTGATAGTCAAGAGTATGCGTGCAATCGTTCATCGATACCTATTACTCTTGTGGTCCGTCAAGCCATTCTATCGCAGAATGACTAGGAGAAACAAACTCCAGTACCTCATCCATATCTAGGATTGGGTCAAAGTAGTTGTATTCCGCAGATCAAATGCCAATCCAGCTTTTGGTTTTGTTCTACCTTGGAGTATTACCCCCTTTATGTCAGAATTGTCATGAGAACTGCACCAACTCTCATGAATTTTGACGTAGTGATACTTCTCACCATCATTAGTCATTCCTCGGCCCTCGTGTTGATGCAACCGGAATACCGACAAATGAATTGTGATGTGTGAAATCAATACTCCCATCAACCTCGTTGCTTGGTAGTTAAATGGACGATAACCTCATTCTTAGCGTGTTGGTTTTTTGAATCACCCTTCTAAGACTGATCGTGCTACCTAGTCCTTATTTCAGTGCACCCTTCGATTGATGAGTTAGGATCTTGTCAAGTCCTCACTCATTTGATCATATCGTCTTGCCCTCAAAAGCGAGATTGTTCTCGAGCTTAGTAACATACCGGTGGTTCATGATTTTCCGAATATCTTCTCGGAAGTATCACCAGGTCATCACCTGACCGTTATGTTGAGCTCGTGATCAAGTTGGTTTCTTGTGAACCACCTTCTCTCCAAGAATCGGTGTTAGATATCCCTGAGCTAGTTGGTTAAGCTAGACAACAACTTGGAGAGTTGAAGGATAAAAGCTTGCCTGACTTAGTTCGTTCCAAAGGGATATTCTTGTGTAGTGTGTGTTGAAGAAGGATGATATCTTCATCGATTGGTCCCTGTGATTAGTTGCTGGACCTATTGTCTTATCAATCCTTTGATTTGAGTATGGGCTATCGTCAAATCAAATCAGTACCAACGATGCTCGTAATGTTGTCTTATTCGTGGTTGATCCCTCGAGCATACACCATTACATCTCTGGTCTGACCAATGCTATCACCGTGTTCACTTAACTATGGAATTCCTTTTAAAAGGAAACCCGGATGAATTGTTGTTGAGCCCATTGACAACATCCTTATCTCCTCCATGATTTTGTTGAACATTAAGCTAGTGTTGGAAACTTTTGAAAGCATTTTCTTCATGCTAGCTCAAGAAGTATTTGTTTGATGAAAGGAGTGACTTCCTCTTATACACGTGCATTTGGTGAAAGTTGCCGCCGTGAATTTGAGAAAGATTGTTTTCTTTCCTTTGGAATCATCCCAAATCAGTCATGCACACGTGCGAAAGTATTCTGTGGTTCGGAGACTTGCAACCTCCATTCTATATGTGTTCCGTAGCACCCCAAGCCACTGACTGATTTGTTTGAGAAAAGGAGTTAAGTGTTAATCCATGGTAATGCACAAGACTTCGATACCCTCGTTGATGGTTCCCCCTCCTGAACTCGGTAGTGTTTTATTGTAAGACTACCATGAGGGCATGCTTGTCTGGGACAACGTGTTCACATGTTGTAGCAGAACCAGCTCATGTTTTGGAGCTTGCTATCGTAGTTCATCTCCCGAGAATCTCGCAACGTCATCTCGTCGATTTGTGTTGCAAACTTTCGTTTTTCTTCCTAGACTCGATGAGTCTGGAATATCCTGACACCAGCCAGATCTGAATCTCAGGCAGATATGATGGTTGGAACATTTCCCAAGAATTATGATATTGTCTCTCGATAACCGGTAAGGTGGATGTCGTGGCCAACACACCCATCCGGTAGACCTATTATTATAGTATCTTGTTTGAGGAAGTTGACAACCCCCCCATAGGGATTTCGTAGGATTTACTCCCTAGTTGCCCCTATGGATTTCTGAGATCCCGAAGTCTGACCTTTTTACTTGATGTTCTAGATATCAAACCATATCTATGAATGGGTTACACTAGCACATCAAGGAGAACATTAGAAGCGGAGTACTAAATGTCTCTCGGTCGATCATCCAGATTTTATTTCCTTGGCCTCGCTAAGGTGAAATCTGAGAAGGTGTTATCTTCCTTTGCATCTGCATCATCCATCATCATTCATCATGTTAGTAAGTTGTGTTGCCAGAATCCTTGACACGGATATTGGTAAAATCTTGATGAATGTGGAAATGCTCAAGTTCTTGAGAGCACGCACAAGCGCTACGTGTTATCATCGGCACTAACCGGGATTAGCTCCTGTGTCACTAACGTGTGGCCCTACACGTCAGGTTTGACCCTGACCGACCCCTGTTGACTTGCTGACGTCATGCCAACGTCATGCTGACGCAGTAATGTTTTCTGGATTTAATTTAATTCTGAAATTCCAGAAAATGCCTAAAACTTCAATAAATCATAGAAAATTAACCGTAACTCCAAATTAAATAAATTATATATGAAAAACTATCAGAAAAATTCAAGGAATCCATCTGTACCACTTTCATGCATGTTAGAACAACTTATAGCTGCTGTTTAGCACAAATCATATAAAGGGCATTTAATTAACCACATATGGAGTTTGAATTTGAATTTTATATTCAAACCAACTTCATTTAATCTGTTGCTAGTTGCATTAGCCCAAAACACATTCATTTTTCCATGTCATGATCATGCATCATATTGTGCATTGCATTGATTGTGTTCCTTTCTGTGTTGCCGGTATTTGTCCCCTCTCGATAGACGTGATACCGATGATGTGATCGTTGACACTGATGAAGACTCAATGTTATCTTCAGAAGTGCCAGGCAAGCAAAACCCCCTTGTTCATTCCGATACAATCCCACTCTCTCGCTCCTGCTCTCTTTTACTGCATTAGGACAACACCGATTCAACTATTACATGCTGCGGTAGTTGAACCCCTTTATCCTCTGCATGACCTGTCATTGCCACAGTAAATAGATGAAACCCACTAGCATGAGTAGGAGTTGTTTGAGCCCTGTTGTGCCTACTCATTCTTGCTTGTTTGTCATGCCTGCTACTGCTTAGAGTTGAGTCAGGTCTGATTCATCGGGGATGAATCAGAGGTGTGTGAACGTGTCCTACTGTGTGTGAACACGATTTGGTAAAGGTAGCGGTGAGAGGCCATGTAGGAGTACATGGTGGGTTGTCTCATTGCAGCCGTCCTCAGGAACTGAGTTATGTGTTTGTGATCCATGATTCAGCTACTACCATGCATTGGGCCCGAAACCAATGGACCCTCTCGGCTTCTTGATCACCCTTGTCCTCTGTCCAGGAGTTGCAAGTAGTTTCTGGTGTTTCTAGTATGCTGGAGGCCATGCGCAGCGCTGACCGTAGGGGTGGGCTGTGATGCGGTAGGCACGTGGCCGGGTATACCGGGCGCCCGTTTGGTGTCACGGAACCCTGTTCACATCGCTTGGGGCTGTGAGCGAAACTCCGGCCGGATCTCCTCATGGATGGAACCCGAATAGGCGATAAACCTGGACTAGAGACTTGAGTGTTTAGGTAGGCCGTGGGCGACACCCATGTTGGGCTTCCGCTTGAAGGTTGTCGAGTACATGTCGTGTAAACGGCGGTAAGTGGTGAGAGCGTGTGTGAAGAAGTACACCCCTGTAGGGTTAACATCATCTATTCGAATAGCCGTGTCCGTGGAAAAGGACTTCTGGGTTGCTTATATCAGTTCATAGACAAGTGAAAGTGGATACTCTAAAATACGCAAGATAAGCGTGAGTGCTATGGATGGCGTTCTCGTAGGGAGACGGGAGCGGATCCATAGTGGTGTATTGATATGGTGAATATGTGGAATCGTGTGCGCCACCTCAAAAGAGTTACTTGCAGTCGTAGTTCAGGTTAGCCACCGAGTCAAAGCTGGCTTGCTGCAGTTAAACACCACCATCCCCTTTGTTGATAATGATGCATATGTAGTTAGTTCTGATGTAAGTCTTGCTGGGTACATTTGTACTCACGTTTGCCTATTTTATGTTTTTGCAGAGAGACTTCGGTCTCGCTAGTAGTTCCGCGTGGACTTCGACGTTTAGCTTGTTACCTCAGCTACGATCTTGTGCCCTCGGCAGGATCTGATAGATAGTCAGGCTTCTCAGCCTTTTTCATTTATAGATGTCTGTACTCAGACATGATAGCTTCCGTTTGTGTTTTGACTTGTATGCTCTGATTGTTGGGTCATGAGACCCATGTTTGTAATATCTCGCTCCTCGGAGCCTATTGATTAAATACTTGAGTTGTAGAGTCATGTCGTGATGCCATGTTGTATTTGCACATATCGAGCATATTGTGTGTATGTTATTGAAATGCTTGGTATGTGTGGGATCTGGCTATCTAGTTGTTTATCCTTAGTAGCCTCTCTTACTAGCTTCATGTGTGCATCATGTCTATATTTTCGAAAACTTGAACTGAGGAATTTTGGAAGCCTCAAAAAACTTAAATAAAAGAGGGGCAAAAAAACCCTAGAAATCTCATTCATTGCTCCAAAATGCTCTTCTCAGATGTTTAATATTTTTGGCAAGGGCTTTGATCCAAACCAAAAATAATGAACATTTTAAAAGGATTTATTTTGGGACTTTGAATTTAAATCATTAGCTATTTGAATTTGAATTATATTCATATAATTAGAATATAATTTCAAATACCCCTGAAATATTTTATAAGCTTTTGGAAAAGTCCATCTAGCAAAATAAAAATATTCAGAGGAGTTTTTGGCATTGTTTGAATTATTTTAAAATTCAAACAGTGGAAAAAGAATTAAATAAAAGAAAACAGAACAGAATTAAATAAAACAGAGCAGAAAGTTACCTGGCCTTACCCGTGCAGCCCACCAGAGCTGGCCCAGCTCCATCTGGCCGGCCCAGCCCACCTCCTCCCCCCCTTGTCCTCTTCTTCCTCTGCCAGTAGGCAGAGGCGAGGCGTGGCGCGCGCCCGAAGAGCTCCGGCCACCTCCTGCTTACCTGCTCGCCGCTGGAGGCACCCGAGGGAGCCACGCACTTCCCCCCTCGTTCCCCACGACCTCTCTCACTCTCCCGTAGCTCTCCCTCGCTCCTCCCTCTCCTCTGCTCTCTCTCCCTCATGCGCCCGAGTGGAGCCCATCGCCGCCGACGCCGTTTACCAGGGCCACAGCCACCCCCTCGCTCCCACTACGCATCCCTGAGCTCCGCCCTGACCCCGTGGAGCTACACACGCGACGCACGCGACCAGAGGAGGCCGCAGTCGATCGAAGCGTCGTCGTCTTCATCTCCGGTGCCCGGAGATCGCCGTCGTCAATTCGCCGTTGCAGAGGCTTCCCCGAGCCCACCGAGCTTCTCTCCCGACCCCTCGTGAGCCCCTGTCCATTTCCCCTCTCTCCCCGTGCCCGTCCGTGCCTTCTAACCGCCCCGACTGTCGGAGCCGACAGTTCCTCGCCGCCGGCAATGTCGCAGACGGTGCTAGAGCCACCGTAGCTAACTCCCGAGCACGGCAACGTGCTCAGTACCCTTCCAGGAGCCGAGCGCGCCCACCCGTGCGACCTGCCGTGCCCCCTAGCGCCAACCCGCACCAACCCCGAGCTCCGGCCGCCGCCGCGAGCTCGATTCCGGCGAGCCCGTTCGACCTCAGCCCCTCCCGCTTGCCTAGATGGATGCGGCTGAGCGCCAGCTACGCGTAGATGATCGCTGCCGCTGTTTTGGTCGCCGGAGGAGGATTTCCGACCCCCTCCGCCGTCTCTGGCTCCGCCGGCGACAAGCCGCGGGTCAACTCCGGGTGCCGGGGTTTGACCCCCTGACGTGTGGGCCCAGGCGCCTGCTAGATTAGTGTTAGATTAGTTAGCGCTAATTAACCTAGCTAATTAGATAGGCCACTGACATGCGGGCCCCGCCCAGCTAACTAAGTTAGTTAGGGCTAACTAACCTGGTTAGTTGACTGGGTCACTGACCAGTGGACCCCACTGGTCAGGTTTGACCTGGTCGACGCCTTTGACCTGCTGACGTCACTAATACGTCATGCTGACGCAGTATTTGTTTCTGGAATTAAAATAAATTAGGAAATGATTTAATAATTCCAGAATATATTCTAAACTTCAATAAATCATAGAAAATTAACCGTAACTCCAAATTAAATAATTTATATATGAAAAATTATCAGAAAAATTCAAGGAATCCATCTGTACCATTTTCATGCATGTTAGAACAACTTATAGCTGCTGTTTAGCACAAATCATATAAAGGGCATTTATTTACTCACATATGGAGTTTGAATTTGAATTTTATATTCAAACCAACTTCATTTAATCTGTTGCTAGTTGCATTAGCTCAAAACACATTCATATTGCCATGTCATGAGCATGCATCATATTGTGCATTGCATTGATTGTGTTCCTTTCTGTGTTGCCGGTATTTGTCCCCTCTCGATAGACGCGATACCGACGATGTGATCGTTGACACTGATGAAGACTCAATGTTATCTTCAGAAGTGCCAGGCAAGCAAAACCCCCTTGTTCATTCCGATACAATCCCACTCTCTCGCTCCTGCTCTCTTTTACTGCATTAGGACAACAACGATTCATCTGTTACCTGCTGCGGTAGCTGAACCCCTTTATCCTTTGCATGACCTGTCATTGCCACAGTAAATAGATGAAACCCACTAGCATGAGTAGGAGTTGTTTGAGCCCTGTTGTGCCTACTCATTCATGCTTGTTTGTCATGCCTGCTACTGCTTAGAGTCGAGTCAGGTCTGATTCATCCGGGATGAATCAGAGGCGTGTGAACATGTCCTACTGTGTGTGAGCTAAGTGTGTGAACACGATTTGGTAAAGGTAGCGGTGAGAGGCCATGTAGGAGTACATGGTGGGTTGTCTCATTGCAGCCGTCCTCAGGAACTGAGTTCTGTGTTTGTGATCCATGATTCAGCTACTACCACGCATTGGGCCCGAAACCAATGGACCCTCTCGGCTTCTTGATCACCCTTGTTCTCTGTCCAGGAGTTGCAAGTAGTTTCTGGTGTTTGTAGTATGCTGGAGGCCGTGCGCAGCGCTGACCGTAGGGGTGGGCTGTGATGCGGTAGGCACGTGGCCGGGTAAACCGGGCACCCGTTTGGTGTCACGGAACCCTGTACACATCGTTTGGGGCTGTGAGCGAAACTCCGGCCGGATCTCCTCATGGATGGAACCCGAATAGGCGATAAACCTGGACTAGAGACTTGAGTGTTTAGGCAGGCCGTGGCCGACACCCACGTTGGGCTTCCACTTGAAGGTTGCCGAGTACATGTCGTGTAAACGGCGGTAAGTGGTGAGAGTGTGTGTGAAGAAGTACACCCCTGCAGGGTTAACATCATCTATTCGAATAGCCGTGTCCGCGGAAAAGGACTTCTGGGTTGCTTATATCAGTTCATAGACAAGTGAAAGTGGATACTCTAAAATACGCAAGATAAGCGTGAGTGCTATGGATGGCGTTCTCGTAGGGAGACGGGAGCGGATCCATAGTGGTGTATTGATATGGTGAATATGTGGACTCGTGTGCGCCACCTCAAAGAGTTACTTGCAGTCGTAGTTTAGGATAGCCACCTAGTCAAAGCTGGCTTGCTGCAGTTAAACCCCACCATCCCCTTGTTGAAAATGATGCATATGTAGTTAGTTCTGATGTAAGTCTTGCTGGGTACATTTGTACTCACGTTTGCCTATTTATGTTTTTGCAGAGAGACTTCAGTCTCACTAGTAGTTCCACGTGGACTTCGACGTTTAGCTTGTTACCTCAGCTACGATCTTGTGCCCTCGGCAGGATCTGGTAGATAGTCAGGCTTCTCAGCCTTTTTCATTTATAGATGTCTGTACTCAGACATGATAGCTTCCGCTTGTGCTTTGACTTGTATGCTCTGAGTGTTGGGTCATGAGACCCATGTTTGTAATATCTCGCTCCTCGGAGCCTATTGAATAAATACTTGAGTTGTAGAGTCATGTCGTGATGCCATGTTGTATTTGCACATATCGAGCATATTGTGTGTATGTTATTGAAATGCTTGGTATGTGTGGGATCTGGCTATCTAGTTGTTTATCCTTAGTAGCCTCTCTTACCGGGAAATGTCTCCTGGTGTTTCACTGAGCCATGGTAGCTTGCTACTGCTCCGGAACACTTAGGCTGGCCGGCATGTGTCCTTCTTCGTTCCTGTGTCTGTCCCTTCAGGGAAATGTCACGCGATGAATACCGGAGTCCTGTTAGCCGCTACAGCCCGGTTCACCGGAGTCCTGCTAGCCCAGTGCTACAGCCTGGATTCACTCGCTGATGACCGACACGTTCGATGCTGGGTCATGGATGACTGTCCCTGTAAGTCTGTGCCACTTTGGGTTTACGACTAGTCATGTCAGCCCGGGCTCCTTATCATATGGATGCTAGCGACACTATCATATACGTGTGCCAAAAGGCGCAAACGGTCCCGGGCAAAGGTAAGGCGACACCCGTGGGAATACCGTGCGTGAGGCGGCAAAGTGATATGAGGTGTTACATGCTAGATCGATGTGGCATTGAGTCGGGGTCCTGACAGCGTTGGTATCAGAGCTTGACTGCCTGTAGGATTACCAAGCCAAACTGGTCGAAGTTGAGTCTAGAAATTCTTTAGTTATATAAGGGAATTGATTGTGGGATGGAACGTAAGGCTCTTTTTACTCCTTACACCTTATGCCTTCTGATCTGAGTCATCATCTTCTCCTGCGGGGGTTAAGGAACTAGGCTATCTCTTCTTTCTATCAGGATCACGTGTTACTAATCCGTAGACTTGTAAGATTGTTGGATTTAAGCCTCAGTCCAGTTCCTACTATTTCGGTATGTCTCTGATGATCTCGAAACCCTGATATTGTGCTTCTGAGTGGTTATGCCACCATTTTTGTGAATGTCTCAAATCTTTTTTGAGCATTTACAGCCGTTATGCTGTCCGAGTCATTCCAGGTTTCTAAATAGTCTGATGCATTTGCAAAATCCTTTTCCTCTGGTTTCGATGCTCCTTTATGCCAACTCAATCACACTAATTGTTGAGTTGAGGTATCCTATTGCCTTGACATTATGTTGGAGTTACTATTATGGCCCTAGGTGTTTAGGGAGTCATCTAGTAATTTAGCCATGATTGTGTTCCAGTGTGATGATTCTGGCCGTCATTATCGAAAGCATCCCGTGATGCCATTTAGTTAGTAGGTATTCTATTTCTGGGTTCTGAACCCGAGATCCACTCTACTTACTTCATGTTGATAGTGTTTACTAGTTCCTTCAGGATATTAGTAACTTTGCGATAGTCCTCGAAGTCCGTGGTATCTTCCTCTTCCAAATACCATGAACTACTTATGGCAGAAGTTCCTCGTTGAACTGAACGATCACAACCAGAGTGCTCTTGATGAGTTCTCCATTATATATTGTGACTCTGCCAGTTCTACCTTTCTGCATGGGTTATCCGGAAGAAATATGTTGAATTCGTTCGACATGCTAGTCCATGCATCCACAACTTGGAAAATCATATGTTCCTTTGAGTTGTCCCTCTTTAGTTGTTTTCTGGCCCTCGTCTATCAATTGATAGTAAAGAGTATGCGTGCGTTCGTTTATCGATGCCTATTACTCTTGTGGTCCGTCAAGCCATTCTATCGCGGAATGACTAGGAGAAACAAACTCCAGTACCTCTTCCCTATCCAGGATTGGGTCAAAGAAGTTGTGCTCTGCAGATCAAATTGCTAACCCAGCTTTTGCTCTGTTCTACCTTGGAGTATTACATATTTTATATCGAGATTGTTATAAGAATTGCACACCATCCTATGTACTCTTGGTACAGTGATACTCCTTGCCATCATTGTTCATTCCTCGGTTCCTGTGTTATTGTAACCGGAATGCCGACAAATGAATCATGGCGTGTGAAATCAATACTCCTAGCAACCTTGTTGCTGGGTAGTTAAAGGACAATAATTTCATTCTTAGTGTGTTGGTTATTGAATCATCATTCTAAGATTGATCGTGCTACCTAGTCCATTCTCCTGGTTCACTCCTCGATCGATGAGTTAGGATCATTTCAAATCTTTGCTCTATTGATCATATCGTCTTGCCCTGAAAAGCGAGATTGTTCTCGAGCTTAGTAACATACCGGTGGTTCGTGATTTTCTGAATATCTTCTCAGAAGTATTACCAGGTTGTCACCTGACCGCTATGTTGAGTTCGTGATCAAGTTGGTTTATTCTCGTGAACCACCCTTCTCCAAGAATCTGTGTTGGATATCCCTGAGCTAGTTGGTTAAGCTAGACAACAACTTGGAGAGTTGGAAGATAAAATCTTGCCTGACTTAGTTCGTTCCAAAGGGATATTCTTGTGTAGTGTGTGTTGAAGAAAGATGATATCTTCATCGATTGGTCCCTGTGATCAGTTGTTGGACCTATTGTCTTATCAATCCTTTGATTTGAGTGTGGGCCATCGTCAAGTCAAATCAGTACCAACGATGCTCGTAATGTTGTCTTATTCGTGGTTGATCCCTCGAGCATACACCATTACATCTTTGGTCTGACCAATGCTATCACCGTGTTCACTTAACTATGGAATTCCTTTTAAAAGGAAACCTAGATGAATTGTTGTTGAGCCCATTGACAACATCCTTGTCTTCTCCATAATTTTGCTGAACATTAAGCTAGTGTTGGAAACTTTTGAAAGCACTTGTTCATGCTAGCTCATGAAGCATATGTTCGGATGTAAGAAGTGACTTCCTCTAGTTCATGTGCATTTGATGCAAGTTGCCGCCGTGGACTCGAGAAAGTCAATGTTGCTTCCTCTGGAATCATCGCAAGTCAGTCATGCACACATGCGAAGTATTCTGTGGTCTGGAGACTTGCAACCTTCATTCCATATGTGTATCCTAGCACACCAAGCCACTGATTGATTTGTTCAAGGAGAAGGAGTTTCTTCATAAGAGCTAATCCGGACTTATGTAAGGACTTCGATACCCTCGTTGATGGTTCCCCCTCCTGAACTCGGTAGTGTTTTATTGTAAGACTACCATGTGGGCATGCTTGTCTGGGACAACGTGTTCACATGTTTGTAGCAGAACCAGCTCATGTTTTGGAGCTTGCTATCGTAGTTCATCTCCCGAGAATCCCGCAACGTCATCTCGTCGATTTGTGTTGCAAACTTCCGTTTTTCTTCCTAGACTCGATGAGTCTAGAATATCCTGACACCAACCAGATCTGAATCTCAGGCAGATATGATGGTTGGAATATTTCCCAAGAATTATAATATTGGTCGCGCGATAACCGGTAAAGTGGATGTCGTGGCCAACACACCCAGCCGGAAGACCTGTTATTATAATATCTTGATTGATGAAGTTGGCCACCCCCCCATAGGGATTTCGTAGGGTTTACTCCCTAGTTGCCCCTATGGATTTTTGTGTTCCCGAAGTCCGACCTTTACTTGATGTTCTAGATACCAAACCATTTCAATGAATGGGACACGCTAGCACATCAAGGAGAACATTAGAAGCGGAGTGCTAAATGTCTCTCAGTCGATCATCCAGATTTTATTTCCTTGGCCCCGCCAAGGGTGAAATCTGAGAAGGTGTTATCTTCCTTTGGCATCTGCATCCTCCATCACCATTCATTATGGTAGTATGTTGTGTTGTCAGCATCCTTGACACGGATATTGGTAAAACCTTGATAATTATGGAAATGCTCAAGTTCTTGAGAGCACGCCCAAGCGCTAGGTGTTATCATCGGTACTAATTGGATTGCTCTCAGTTTCCTCGGCAATGCTATGACCTTTTCAAATAGTGAATTCACTCTCTATTGTGGGTTCTTCCCCAGTTTCCAGAATCATTCCCAGCACTGCATTTTGTTTCCAGCTTGCACCGCCAATGTGCCATTCTACCATGGGTCTCTTCCATTTCCGGTGGTAAGCAAATTCATCCATTACGTTGTCTTCAACAAGGTAATCCACATCATCCAAGTCCGAGTATGCCATTCTACCGACCCCCTCCAAACGATCGGTCGAGAATTGCCTTAGGTTGGTTTAAAGAGTCTCAATGATCTCTGAATCAAAGGTAATTCTTTTTGCCACTTAAGGGGATATTTCTATGAGTCACCTTCCCTAAGGTGCATCGTTATGGTATCATGGCAATTCAACTCCTCGCTACGTTGACAACCGTTCACCACCTTCTTAGGTGTGGAATCGTTGTCTACCTAGTGAACCTTCGTCATCCGTTTCTTTCCACCCCTCTTGAAGAGTATCTCGTGTCTCAACCCGAGAGATGGTTCTATGTCTCATTCCATGAGTTAATCCTGAGTTGTTCGACCTTCGAGAAGAACGATTCTTTTAGGGTCTTTCCTTTCCTCTCGTTGTCATGTTAGTTGGAGTTCTCAGAACAAGATGACAAGACAAAGATGGTGTTCAAATCAACGTTCAACTGAAGTGCACCCTGGATCGTGAAGATTATACTAGTTGCGTTTATCCTTCACTTTACCCTACGCTTGAATCTCGAGAAGAGATTCTTGTTTAGTGGGGGTGAGTTGTCACATCCCTAGCTGCTGGTAGTGCTCTAGGCTAGCTTCATGTGTGCATCATGTCTATATTTTCGAAAACTTGAATTGAGGAATTTTGGAAGCCTCAAAAAACTTAAATAAAAGAGGGGAAAAAAACCCTAGAAATCTCATTCATTGCTCCAAAATGCTCTTCTCAGATGTTTAATATTTTTGGCAAGGGCTTTGATCCAAACCAAAAATAATGAACATTTTAAAAGGATTTATTTTGGGACTTGGAATTTAAATCATTAGCTATTTGAATTTGAATTATATTCATATAATTAGAATATAATTTCAAATACCCCTGAAATATTTTATAAGCTTTTGGAAAAGTACATCTAGCAAAATAAAAATATTCAGAGGAGTTTTTGGCATTGTTTGAATTATTTTAAAATTCAAACAGTGGCAAAAGAATTAAATAAAAGAAAACAGAACAGAATTAAATAAAACAGAGCAGAAAGTTACCTGGCCTTACCCGTGCAGCCCACCAGAGCTGGCCCAGCTCCATCTGGCCGGCCCAGCCCACCTCCTCCCCCCCCTTGTCCTCTTCTTCCTCTGCCAGTAGGCAGAGGCGAGGCGTGGCGCGCGCCCGAAGAGCTCCGGCCACCTCCTGCTTACCTGCTCGCCGCTGGAGGCACCCGAGGGAGCCACGCACTTCCCCCCTCGTTCCCCACGACCTCTCTCACTCTCCCGTAGCTCTCCCTCGCTCCTCCCTCTCCTCTGCTCTCTCTCCCTCACGCGCCCGAGCGGAGCCCATCGCCGCCGACGCCGTTTACCGGGGCCACAGCCACCCCCTCGCTCCCACTATGCATCCCTGAGCTCCGCCCTGACCCCGTGGAGCTACACACGCGACGCACGCGACCAGAGGAGGCCGCAGTCGACCGGAGCGTCGTCGTCTTCATCTCCGGTGCCCGGAGATCGCCGTCGTCAATTCGCCATTGCAGAGGCTTCCCCGAGCCCACCGAGCTTCTCTCCCGACCCCTCGTGAGCCCCTGTCCATTTCCCCTCTCTCCCCGTGCCCGTCCGTGCCTTCTAACCGCCCCGACTGTCGGAGCCGACAGTTCCTCGCCGCCGGCAATGTCGCAGACGGTGCTAGAGCCACCGTAGCTAACTCCCGAGCACGGCAACATGCTCAGTACCCTTCCAGGAGCTGAGCGCGCCCACCCGTGCGACCTGCCGTGCCCCCTAGCGCCAACCCGCACCAACCCCGAGCTCCGGCCGCCGCCGCGAGCTCGATTCCGGCGGGCCCGTTCGACCTCAGCCCCTCCCGCTTGCCTAGATGGATGCGGCTGAGCGCCAGCTACGCGTAGATGATCGCTGCCGCTGTTTTGGTCGCCGGAGGAGGATTTCCGACCCCCTCCGCCGTCTCTGGCTCCGCCGGCGACAAGCCGCGGGTCAACTCCGGCGGGTTTGACCCGGGGTTTGACCCCCTGACGTGTGGGCCCAGGCGCCTGCTAGATTAGTGTTAGATTAGTTAGCGCTAATTAACCTAGCTAATTAGATAGGCCACTGACATGCGGGCCCCGCCCGGCTAACTAAGTTAGTTAGGGCTAACTAACCTGGTTAGTTGACTGGGTCACTGACCAGTGGACCCCACTGGTCAGGTTTGACCTGGTCGACGCCTTTGACCTGCTGACGTCACTAATACGTCATGCTGACGCAGTATTTGTTTCTGGAATTAAAATAAATTAGGAAATGATTTAATAATTCCAGAATATATTCTAAACTTCAATAAATCATAGAAAATTAACCGTAACTCCAAATTAAATAATTTATATATGAAAAATTATCAGAAAAATTCAAGGAATCCATCTGTACCATTTTCATGCATGTTAGAACAACTTATAGCTGCTGTTTAGCACAAATCATATAAAGGGCATTTATTTACTCACATATGGAGTTTGAATTTGAATTTTATATTCAAACCAACTTCATTTAATCTGTTGCTAGTTGCATTAGCTCAAAACACATTCATATTGCCATGTCATGAGCATGCATCATATTGTGCATTGCATTGATTGTGTTCCTTTCTGTGTTGCCGGTATTTGTCCCCTCTCGATAGACGCGATACCGACGATGTGATCGTTGACACTGATGAAGACTCAATGTTATCTTCAGAAGTGCCAGGCAAGCAAAACCCCCTTGTTCATTCCGATACAATCCCACTCTCTCGCTCCTGCTCTCTTTTACTGCATTAGGACAACAACGATTCATCTGTTACTTGCTGCGGTAGCTGAACCCCTTTATCCTTTGCATGACCTGTCATTGCCACAGTAAATAGATGAAACCCACTAGCATGAGTAGGAGTTGTTTGAGCCCTGTTGTGCCTACTCATTCATGCTTGTTTGTCATGCCTGCTACTGCTTAGAGTCGAGTCAGGTCTGATTCATCGGGGATGAATCAGAGGCGTGTGAACATGTCCTACTGTGTGTGAGCTAAGTGTGTGAACACGATTTGGTAAAGATAGCGGTGAGAGGCCATGTAGGAGTACATGGTGGGTTGTCTCATTGCAGCCGTCCTCAGGAACTGAGTTCTGTGTTTGTGATCCATGATTCAGCTACTACCACGCATTGGGCCCGAAACCAATGGACCCTCTCGGCTTCTTGATCACCCTTGTTCTCTGTCCAGGAGTTGCAAGTAGTTTCTGGTGTTTGTAGTATGCTGGAGGCCGTGCGCAGCGCTGACCGTAGGGGTGGGCTGTGATGCGGTAGGCACGTGGCCGGGTAAACCGGGCACCCGTTTGGTGTCACGGAACCATGTACACATCGTTTGGGGCTGTGAGCGAAACTCCGGCCGGATCTCCTCATGGATGGAACCCGAATAGGAGATAAACCTGGAGTAGAGACTTGAGTGTTTAGGCAGGCCGTGGCCGACACCCACGTTGGGCTTCCGCTTGAAGGTTGCCGAGTACATGTCGTATAAACGGCGGTAAGTGGTGAGAGCGTGTGTGAAGAAGTACACCCCTGCAGGGTTAACATCATCTATTCGAATAGCCGTGTCCGCGGAAAAGGACTTCTGGGTTGCTTATATCAGTTCATAGACAAGTGAAAGTGGATACTCTAAAATACGCAAGATAAGCGTGAGTGCTATGGATGGCGTTCTCGTAGGGAGACGGGAGCGGATCCATAGTGGTGTATTGATATGGTGAATATGTGGACTCGTGTGCGCCACCTCAAAGAGTTACATTGCAGTCGTAGTTTAGGATAGCCACCGAGTCAAAGCTGGCTTGCTGCAGTTAAACCCCACCATCCCCTTGTTGAAAATGATGCATATGTAGTTAGTTCTGATGTAAGTCTTGCTGGGTACATTTGTACTCACGTTTGCCTACTTTATGTTTTTGCAGAGAGACTTCAGTCTCACTAGTAGTTCCACGTGGACTTCGATGTTTAGCTTGTTACCTCAGCTACGATCTTGTGCCCTCGGCAGGATCTGGTAGATAGTCAGGCTTCTCAGCCTTTTTCATTTATAGATGTCTGTACTCAGACATGATAGCTTCCGCTTGTGCTTTGACTTGTATGCTCTGAGTGTTGGGTCATGAGACCCATGTTTGTAATATCTCGCTCCTCGGAGCCTATTAATTAAATACTTGAGTTGTAGAGTCATGTCGTGATGCCATGTTGTATTTGCACATATCGAGCATATTGTGTGTATGTTATTGAAATGCTTGGTATGTGTGGGATCTGGCTATCTAGTTGTTTATCCTTAGTAGCCTATCTTACCGGGAAATGTCTCCTAGTGTTTCACTGAGCCATGGTAGCTTGCTACTGCTCCGGAACACTTAGGCTGGCCGGCATGTGTCCTTCTTCGTTCCTGTGTCTGTCCCTTCGGGGAAATGTCACGCGATGAATACCGGAGTCCTGTTAGCCGCTACAGCCCGGTTCACCGGAGTCCTGCTAGCCCAGTGCTACAGCCTGGATTCACTCGCTAATGACCGACATGTTCGATGCTGGGTCATGGATGCCTGTCCCTGTGAGTCTGTGCCACTTTGGGTTTACGACTAGTCATGTCAGCCCGGGCTCCTTATCATATGGATGCTAGCGACACTATCATATACGTGTGCCAAAAGGCGCAAACGGTCCCGGGCAAAGGTAAGGCGACACCCATGGGAATACCGTGCATGAGGCCGCAAAGTGATATGAGGTGTTACATGCTAGATCGATGTGGCATTGAGTCGGGGTCCTGACACTGAGCGCCGCCCAAGATGCAAGCGATTGCGCGCGGCTCCTGGGAGCCCCCAGCCCCCTCGTCCTGATGATGGTCTTCATTCCTCCTCGGCGGTGGTGGCAGAGGAGGGAGGCCTGCATTGCCTTGAGGGCGGTCCTCATGAGGCTGATCCCTCCAACCTCCCTCGCGAGGCTGGTCATGCCAGCGGTCCTCGCAAGGTCGGTCACGCCACCCTTGACGAGGGCCACGGTCTTCCCAACATCCTCCGCCTCTTCCTCCTCCTCGGCCGTAGCCCCGGTCGTTGCAGTCGGGGCGTCGGCCGATATGCCCATCTCGCACTACCCTGAGCTCTTGGCATTCGTTGTTGTTATGGGTGTGGAGGTCATGGTACAAGCAGTACCGGCTGCCCTTGGATGACTCAGGATGATCCCTGCCTTGCTTGGTGTCTGGCTCTGCTGCGACAACAGCAGCTCCCTTGCGCTTTACGTCCTTGACCTTGGGCTTCTTCTCTTCTGGATCGGCAGCCGGCAGCTCGAGGAGGGAGAGGTGCCCTTCCTCAGCCCTGGCGCACTTGGTCGCCAAGTTGAACAGCTCCAGGGATGTGCACAGGTATTCATGGATTGCTAGCTCCTCTTTCATCTTGATGTCATGCACGCCATTGGAGAAGGCTGAGATGATGGCTTCCTTAGTCAACCTGGGGATCTTGAGGCGAGCGTTGTTGAAGCGCTGGATGTACTTCTGCAGGGTCACTCCTGGCCGTTGCTTGATGCAGCGCAGGTCGCTCATGGCCGGGGGCCGGCCGCGAGTGCCTTGGAAGTTGGCGATGAAGCAAGTGTGCATCTCGTCCCAGGAGGAGATCGTGCCAGGAGCCAGGTTCAGGAGCCAGGTGCGGGCACCATCCTTGAGCGCCATGGGAAACTAGTTCGCCATGACCTTTTCGTCCCTGTTGGCGGCTTCGATGCCCAGCTTGTAGAGCTGGACGAAATCCACGGGGTCGGTACTACCGTCGTAGCGAGGAGGCTGGTCCGGCTTGAACTTGCTGGGCCATGCGACGCTACGCAGCTCGACGGTGAAGGCGCGGCAGCCTGCAGTGCCCACCGGAGCTCTCTGCGGATGCTGGGCTTGCTCCCGGGGATTCCCGCGCGCTGCTGCCTGGAGCAGCGCGGGGTCTTGACGTGGCGGCGCAGGGACGTGGTCATGGCGCACCGGTGCTGGGAGCACACAAGCACCTTCTTGGGGACGAGGGATTTCTTGGCAACTCCTTTCTTGCCGCGTGGGCGCAGGACATGGAGGGTCTCGTCCTGGGGCCGCGCGCCTTGGAGCCAGGACGCCTTCTTGGGGAGGAGGTGGCGGAGGCACCTCCTGATCCTTTCCTCCCGCGCCGGATGGAGGGCGAGGCAGCGAGAGAGATGGCAGATAAGAGCCCCCTACGGCGCTGACAAGCTCGGTGATGCAGGCGAGCTAGTCCTCGTATAGGTCATCGACGGGACGGTAGTGCAGGAGTTCACGCGCCAGGAGTAGCGCAGCGTGCCCGTCCGTCGGGGCGCGACGGGTGAGGGACGACGAACCGGCTGGAGTCAGCGAGGGGGTGGCGGTGCGGCCTTCACGCCGCATTGAAGGATGCAGGGACGAGGCCTGCTGCTCGTTCCCCACCGGGTCGGTGGCGGCGTTGGCGGCAGGCGACGGGGAACGACGGGGGCGTCCGCCAACAGGAGCCGTCTGGGCGACTCGAGCGGTGAGAGCAGCCCGACGCTCGGTGCGGGCTCGGCGAGCGTCAGACATGGATTCTGGCGCACCCCTACCTGGCGCGCCAAGTGTCGGATTTCGGGATCCGGCAGACCCTTGAGGTTCGAACACTGGGGTGCGCACGAAGATCTTTCCCCTACCAGCTCATGTCACGATGCTTCGCAAGGAATCTAGGCTAGAAAGAAGAACATACAAGGGACACGAGATTTATACTCGTTCAGGCCACCATTGTGGTGTAATACCCTACTCTAGTGTGTGGTGTGGTGGATTTCCTAAGGGGCTGATGATTAACAGTACAAAGGGGGAGCAGCCTCACGAGGGGTTGTTCTTGAGCTGGTGCAATGAACTGCTTGGGTGAATTCAGTCGCTTCTCTCCCTCTCTCTCTCTTTCCCTCTCTCTCTTTCCCTCTCTATGATCAATCACCTCCACTCTGTGGTGGCTAGTCCTATTTAGAGAGGGAGGCCCTGGGCCTCTTCCCAAATAATGAGCGGGAAGGGCGCCAACAATTGGCCATTTTGAAGGGGAACATCTGGTACACTTATCCTGACTAAAGTTGGTCTTCGGTTGCCAAAGGCTCTGAAGATGACGCCGTCCTGGGCTCCACGACGACCTCGTCCTGCTGCTCTGCTGGTCTTAGTCTTGTCTGAAACGGTAACCTTTGCCTGATGCCTTGGCCTATGCTTGCCCCCTTTGCACCGAAGGGGAAAACAGGACACTGCACAGGCCGGCGCCCGCCTGGCGCCCGCCTGGTCTCGATCGTCATGGCTTGCGTCACGGGCACCTCACGAGGTACCCTGCATTGATCTCTCCGCCTCCGTGCGAGCCTGCCTGGTGAGGCTGCTCCCGAGGAAGCTTCCTATCGTCCACCCCGCGAGGCTTGGCCCCTCGCGAGGGTCTTCAGCTTGAGCTGATGAAGCTGGGCTTCACTGGGCCCCCACTTGAGCCACGCCGTAGGCCGCAGGCAGGCAAGTCTGGGGACCCCCGTTCCCAGAACGCCGACAAATACCATATCACCAATTGGTATTCTTAGAGATGTTGAAGTCTTGTGTGGGAAAATAAAATACCCTACTGATTTCCTTGTTCTTAGCACCTCGGAAGATGACTTTTATCCCATTATTTTCGGTAGGACTTTCTTGAACACCGTCAATGCCAAAATAGATTGTGAGAAACAAACTGTCGGTGTTAGCTTTGGTTATGAATCTCATGAATTTAATTTTTCCAAGTTTAGTAAACAACCTCATAAGAAAGATTTGCCTAGTAAGGATGAAATTATTGGTCTTGCTTCTATTGTTGTGCCTCCTACTGATCCTTTGGAACAATATTTGCTAGACCATGAAAATGATTTGCATATGCGTGAAAGAAATGAAATAGATAGAATCATTTTCGAACAACAACCTTTGCTTAAACACAATTTGCCTATTGAAACTCTAGGAGGTCCTCCTCCACCTAAAGGTGATCCTGTGTTTGAATTAAAACAATTGCCAGAGTCTCTGAAATATTCTTATCTTGATGAAAAGAAGATATATCATGTTATTATTAGTGCTAACCTTTAGAACATGAAGAAGAAAGATTATTGAAAGTTCTAAGGAAGCATAGAGCTGCTATTGGATATACACTTGATGATCTTAAGGGCATTAGTCCCACTCTATGTTAGCACAAGATTAATATGGAACCTGATGCTATACCCGTTGTTGATCACCAACTCGGTTAAATCCAAATATGAAAGAAGTGGTAAGAACAGAAATATTGAAACTTCTGGAAGCCGGTATAATCTATCATATAGCTGATAGTAGATGGGTAAGTCCTGTTCATTGTGTCCCTAAGAAAGGAGGTATTACTGTTGTTCCTAATGATAAGAATGAGCTTATTCCACAAAGAATTGTCAGGAGCTATAGAATGGTAATTGATTATAGAAAATTAAATAAATCTAATAGAAAAGATCATTACCCTATGCCTTTTATCGATCAAATGTTAGAAATATTATCTAAGCACACACATTTTTTCTTCCTTGATGGATACTCTGGCTTTTCACAAATACATGTTTTACAATCTGATCAAGAAGAGACCACTTTTACTTGTCCTTTTGGAACATTTTCTTATAGACGTATTCCTTTTGGTTTATTTAATGCACTTGCTACCTTTCAAAGATGTATGACTGTTGTATGCTCTTATTTTTGTGAAAAGATTGTTGAGGTTTTCATGGATGACTTTTCTGTTGATGGGAAGTCCTTTGATGATTTATTAAGCAATCTCGATCGATTCTTGCAGAGATGTGAACAATCAAATCTCGTCTTGAATTGGGAAAAGTGCCACTTTATGGTTAACAAAGGTATTGTCTTGGGCCATAAAATTTCTGAAAGAGGCATTGAGGTGGACAAAGCCAAGGTTGATGCAATTGAGAAAATGCCATGTCCTAAAGATATCAAAGGTATTCATAGTTTCCTTGGTCATCCTGGTTTTTATAGGAGGTTTATCAAAGACTTTTCTAAAATTTCTAGTCCTCTTACTAATATTTTGCAAAAGGACATTCCCTTTGTGTTTGATGATGACTGTATGGAAGCCTTTGAAACACTAAAGAAAGCCTTAATCGCTACACCTGTTGTTCAACCACCTAATTGGAACTTGCCTTTTGAGGTTATGTGTGATGCTAGTGATTATGTTGTTGGTGGTGTTCTAGGATAAAGAGTTGATAAGAAATTAAATGTTATTCATTATGCTAGTAAAACTCTAGACAATACTCAACGAAACTATGCTACTACTGAAAAAGAATTCTTGGCAGTGGTGTTTGCTTGTGATAAATTCAGATCTTACATTGTTGATTCTAAAGTAACTGTTCACACCGATCATGCTGCTATAAAGTATCTTATGGAAAAGAAAGATGCTAAACCTAGATTCGTTAGGTGGATTCTTCTGCTACAAGAATTTGATTTGCATATCACTGATAGGAAAGGAGCAGAGAACCCCGAAGCTGATAACTTGTCTAGACTTGAAAATAATCTTCATGACCCACAACCAATTAATGATAGCTTCCCTGATGAACAACTAGCTGCAATAAATGTTTCTCATAGTACACCTTGGTATGCTGACTATGGTAATTACAATGTTGCTAAATACATATCAACTAGCTTCACATACCAACAAAAGAAAAAATTCTTCTATGATTTAAGACATTACTTTTGGGATGACCCACATCTTTATAAAGAAGGAGTAGATGGTATTATTAGACATTGTGTACCTGAGCATGACCAGGAACAAATCCTACGGAAATGTCACTCCGAAACTTTTGAAGGACATCAGGCGGGAGACAGAACCGCTCATAAGGTATTGCAATCTAGTTTTTATTGGTGTACTCTCTTCAAGGATGCCCGTAAGTTGGTCTCATCGTGTGATGAATGCCAAAGAATAGGTAATATCGATAAGCGTCAAGAAATGCCTATGAATTATTCACTTGCTATTGAACCATTTCATGTTTGGGGATTTGACTTCATGTGACCTTTTCCTTCCTCTAATGGGTATACACATATTCTAGTTGATGTTGATTATGTTACTAAATGGGTAGAAGCTATTCCAACCAGTAGTGCTGATCACAACACCTCTATTAAAATGCTTAAGGAAGTTATTTTCCCAAGGTTTAGAGTCCCTAGATATTTAATGACTGATGGTGGTTCACACTTTATTCATGGTGATTTCCGTAAAATGCTTGCTTAGTATGATGTTAACCATAGAATTGCTTCACCTTATCATCCTCAGTCTAGTGGTCAAGTTGAACTTAGCAATAGAGAAATAAAACTAATCTTACAAAAGATTGTCAATAGGTCACAGAAGAATTGGTCTAAGAAATTAGATGATGCACTTTGGGCTTATAGAACGGCTTATAAAAATCCTATGGGTATGTCTCCATATAAAATGGTTTATGGAAAAGCTTGTCATTTACCTATTGAGATAGAACACAAAGCATTTTGGGCAATAAAGGAACTCAATTATGATTTCAAACTTGCTGGGGAAAAGAGGTTATTTGATATTAGCTCATTAGATGAATGGAGAACCCAGGCTTATGAAAATGCTAAGTTATTCAAAGAAAAAGTTAAAAGATGGCATGACAAAAGAATCCAAAAACATGAGTTCAAAGTCGGAGAATATGTTCTTTTGTACAACTCTCATTTCAGATTCTTTGCAGGAAAATTCCTCTCCAAATGGGAAGGACTCCATGTCATCGAGGAGGTCTACCGGTCCTGAGCTATCAAAATAAATAATGCCTAAGGGACTAACCCGAAGGTTGTCAATGGCAACGAATAAAACACTATATCTCAGGTGCGCCTACTAATGTTGAAAGCAATGTTATCCAAACTTTGACACCGGAAGAACACATAAAGGAAACCTTCCGGAACACTCCAGAATAATGAAAAAAGGGAGGTACATGATACGGTATGTAAACAGACTCCAAAAAATCCGCAAAAATATTTTTTGTCAGTTTTGGAATATTTAGAAAATTAGGAAAATAAGAAACTTCCAGGAAAGTGACCCTGGTGGGCACGATACACTAGGGCGCGCCAGGCATGCCTGGCGCGCCCAGGTATGTTGTGCCCACCTCGGGTACATTCCGGACTCCGTTTTTCTTCCGTTCTGCTTGTTCCCCAAAATAAAAAATCTATATATACCTCCCGAACCTTTTAACCTCCGTATCACGGAGAAATCTATTGTTTTCTTTTCTTGTTGTTTTCTGTCAGATCCAATCCACGATGGCAGCCTCAAGCTCCTCCAAGGACAAGTTCTTAGACAATGTCATCAACCCATATCTACGGGAGGTGATACAGCACCCTCAAGCTATCCAGATGTACGATGGGGTGCTGCACATCCGCGAAGTGCAAGGACCCAGGGGATTGGATCCATGGAGGCCAGGCTTGGAGCGATGGAGCATGGCATATTCAAGTGCAAGGGGATGGTGGAGCATGGACTCAATGCCAATCACCTCATGATCATGGACTATACCATGATCTCAAGGTGGATGGCAAGCCCCTAAAGGACATCATCTTCTCCCTCAACGAACAAATCAACTTCCTCCATAGCCAGATCCATGATCTTCAAAGCCTAGTCTTTGAATATGAGGCCAGGTTTAAAGGTATGAGTTTAGATGCTAGTTGCAGGATCCGGGAGACTCACTCCTCCTCTTATGATGGTGAGCCTCTGTCGTGGAAACATGAGGACAAGAAACCTTCTACTTCATCACCACCATCTTCTTCATCACCACCAAAAAAACTGAGTATTGAGTATGGGCACTCCCCTTAACTTTCGCCAAGCTTGGGGGAGGTGCCCCGGTATTGTATCAATCTACACTATCTTTTGCCTTTACTTTCTTAGTTCGATCAATGGTTATATTTTGCTATTAGATGAATAAAAGTTTAGTTCCATCCTTTCCTTTTGTGAGTTTGCTTAGTGATCAATCCTTGTAATCGTGTGCGAGATATAATAAATTTTAGTTTGAGTTTTGCCTTCTTTACTTTCTTGTTGCAATGAAAAGAAAGGAAATAAAAAGAAAAAGATCATATGCTAATCTTATGGTAAGTGATGACATTACAAAAGAAAAAGTATAAGTAGAAATTTTTATTAGATTGACAAACATAGAATTGTACAATGATGCAACACATGAAAGAATTAAAAAGGGAAGATAAGATTCACATATAAATATACTATCATTGAAATCTTTTATGATTGTGAGTACCCATCAAAATATTATATGCCAAAATTGTTTTTTCATATTCACATAGAAGTTATATTGTCATAGATCCTTCAACATCTGGTGCTTGCCCCTATCTTTGCTAGCCAAAAATTCCGCACTAAGTAGAGATACTACTTGTGCATCCAAAACCCTTAAACCCTATCTTGTTTGAGGGTCCACCATACCTACCTATGGATTGAGTAAGATCCTTCAAGTAAGTTGTCATCGGTGCAAAAAGGGCAATAAAAATTGCTTATAAAAATGTGAGATCATTAAGTGCAAGAGAAAATTGAGCGTTGTACGAACATGTGATGGTGAAGAATAAAAGCGACAGACTGCATAATAAAGGTTGCCATCACAAGGGGCAATATAACGTGACGTTCTCTTGCACTAAGGGGTTGGGGATACAAACAAAAAGCGCATGGCAACCTCTGCTTCCCTCTGTGAAGGGCCTAGTTTTTACTTTCATGTATTTACTTTCTTGCAAGAGTCAAAGTTTTTATCTCTATTCCTTTTATTTTTCTCCTTTGGCAAGCATCATGTGGTGAGGAAAGATATAGGCACTATTGGAAATATGCCCTAGAGGCAATAATAAAAGGATTATTATTATATTTCCTTGTTCATGACAATTGTCTTTTATTCATGCTATAATTGTATTATCCGGAAATCGTAATACACGTGTGAATACATAGACCACAATATGTCCCTAGTGAGCCTCTAGTTGACTAGCTCGTTGATCAACAGATAGTCATGGTTTCCTGACTATGGACATTGGATGTCATTGATAACATGATCACATCATTACGAGAATGATGTGATGGACAAGACCCAATCCTAAGCATAGCACAAAGATCGTGTAGTTCATTTGCTAGAGCTTTTCCAATGTCAAGTATCTTTTCCTTAGACCATGAGATCATTTAACTCCCGAATACCGTAGGAGTGCTTTGGGTGTACCAAATGTCACAACGTAACTGGGTGACTATAAAGGTGCACTACAGGTATCTCCGAAAGTGTCTGTTGGGTTGACACGGATCGAGACTGGGATTTGTCACTCCGTATGACGGAAAGGTATCTCTGGGCCCACTCGGTAATGCATCATCATAATGAGCTCAAAGTGACCAAGTGTCTGGTCACGGGATCATGCATTACGGTACGAGTAAAGTGACTTGCCGATAATGAGATTGAACGAGGTATTGGGATACCGACGATCGAATCTCGGGCAAGTAACGTACGATTGACAAAGGGAATTGTATACGGGGTTGCTTGAATCCTCAACATCGTGGTTCATCCGATGAGATCATCGAGGAGCATGTGGGAGCCAACATGGGTATCCAGATCCCGCTGTTGGTTATTGATCGGGGAGCCGTCTCGGTCATGTCTACGTGTCTCCCGAACCCATAGGGTCTACACACTTAAGGTTCGGTGACGCTAGGGTTGTAAAGATATTAGTACACAGCAAACCGAATGTTTTTCAGAGTCCTAGATGAGATCCCGGACGTCACGAGGAGTTCCGAAATGGTCCAGAGGTAAATAATTATATATGGGAAGTCGTGTTTCGGCCATCGGGAAAGTTTCGTGGTTCACCGGTATTGTACCGGGACCACCGGAAGGGTCCCGGGGGGTCCACCGGGTGGGGCCACCCATACCGGAGGGCCCCATGGGCTGAAGTGGGAGGGGAACCAGCCCCTGGTGGGCTGGTGCGCCCCCCCTGGGCTCCCCTCTACGCCTAGGGTTGGGAACCCTAGGGGATGGGGCGCCTCCACTTGCCTTGGGGGGCAAGTCTCCCCCTTGGCCGCCGCCCCCCTAGGAGATCCCATCTCCTAGGGCCGGCGCCCCCCTGGGGTACCTATATAAAGTGGGGGGTGGGAGGTCAGCCGCACCCTAACACCTGGCGCCTCCCTTCCCCCTTTGCTACACCTCTCCCTCCGGTAGTCTCTTGGCGAAGCCCTGCCGGAGCCCTGCTGCATCCACCACCACGCCGTCGTGCTACTGGATCTTCATCAACCTCTCCTTCCCCCTTGTTGGATCAAGAAGGAGGATACGTCACGCTGACCGTATGTGTGTTGAATGCGGAGGTGCCGTCCGTTCGGCGCTAGGATCTCCGGTGATTTGGTTCACGACGAGAATGACTCCCTCAACCCCGTTCTCTTGAACGCTTCCGCACACAATCTACAAGGGTATGTAGATGCACTCCTCTCTCTCATTGCTAGATGAACTCATAGATTGATCTTGGTGCACGTAGGAATTTTTTATTTTATGCAATGTTCCCCAACAGTGGCATCATGAGCTAGGTCTATGCGTAGTTCTCTATTGCACGAGTAGAACACAAATCTGGTGTGGGCGTAGATGTTGTCAACTTTCTTGCCACTACTAGTCTTATTTTGCTTCAGCGGTATTGTGGGATGAAGCATCCCGGACCGACCTTACACGTACGCTTACGTGAGACAGGTTCCACCGACTGACATGCACTAGTTGCATAAGGTGGCTAGCGGGTGTCTGTCTCTCCCACTTTAGTTGGAGCGGATTCGATGAAAAGGGTCCTTATGAAGGGTAAATAGAAGTTGACAAATCATGTTGTGGTTATTCATAGGTAAGAAAACGTTCTTGCTAGAACCCTATTGCAGCCACGTAAAAGATGCAACAACAATTAGAGGACGTCTAACTTGTTTTTGCAGCAATTGCTTTGTGATGTGATATGGCCAGAAGTTGTGATGAATGATGAATGATATATTGTGATGTATGAGATCATGTTCTTGTAATAGGAATCATGACTTGCATGTCGATGAGTATGATAACCGGCAGGAGCCATAGGAGTTGTCTTAATTATTGTATGACCTGCGTGTCAATGATTTAACGCCATGTAATTACTTTATTTTATTGCTAAACCGTTAGCCATAGTAGTAGAAGTAATAGTTGGCGAGCAACTTCATGGAGACACGACGATGGAGATCATGATGATGGAGATCATGGTGTCATGCCGGTGACGAAGATGATCATGGAGCCCTGAAGATGGAGATCAAAGGAGCTTTATGATATTGGCCATATCATGTCACTACTATATAATTGCATGTGATGTTTATTATGTTTATGCATCTTGTTTCCTAAGAACGACGTAGTAAATAAGATGATCCCTCATAACAATTTCAAGAAAGTGTTCCCCCTAACTGTGCACCGTTGCTAAAGTTCGTCGTTTCGAAGCACCACGTGATGATCGGGTGTGATAGATTCTTACATTCACATACAACGGGTGTAAGATAGTTTTACACATGCAAAAACACTTAGGTTAACTTGACGAGCCTAGCATGTACAGACATGGCCTCGGAACACAGAGACCGAAAGGTCGAACATGAGTCGTATGGAAGATACGATCAACATGGAGATGTTCACCAATGATGACTAGTCCGTCTCACGTGATGATCGGACACGGCCTAGTCGACTCGGATCATGTAACACTTAGATGACTAGAGGGATGTCAAATCTGAGTGGGAGTTCATTAAATAATTTGATTAGATGAACTTAATTATCATGAAATTAGTCTAAAATCTTTGCAAAATATGTCTTGTAGATCAAATGGCCAACGCTCATGTCAACATGAACTTCAACGCGTTCCTAGAGAAAACCAAGCTGAAAGATGATGGCAGCAACTATACGGACTGGGTCCGGAACCTGAGGATCATCCTCATAGCTGCCAAGAAAGCATATGTCCTAGAAGGACCGCTAGGTGAAGCACCCATCCCAGAGAACCAATACATTATGAACGCTTGGCAGTCACGTGCTGATGATTACTCCCTCGTTCAGTGCGGCATGCTTTACAGCTTAGAACCGGAGCAACATGGAGCATATGAGATGTTCGAGGAGCTGAAAATGGTTTTCCAAGCTCATGCCCGGGTCGAGAGATATGAAGTCTCCGACAAGTTCTATAGTTGTAAGATGGAGGAAAATAGTTCTGTCAGTGAGCACATACTCAAAATGTCTAGGTTGCACAACCGCCTACGCCAGCTGGACATTAACCTTCCGGACGAGGCGGTCATTGAAAGAATCCTTCATTCGCTCCCACCGAGCTACAAGAGCTTTGTGATGAACTACAATATGCAGGGGATGGTGAAAACTATTACTGAAGTATTTTCAATGCTAAAGTCAGCAGAGGTAGAAATCAAGAAAGAACATCAAGTGTTGATGGTCAATAAAACCACCAAGTTCAAGAAGGGCAAGGGTAAGAAGAACTTCAAGAAGGACGACAAAGATGTTGCCGCGCCCGGTAAGCCAGTTGCCAGGAAGAAGTCAAAGAATGGACCCAAGCCTGAGAGTGAGTGCTTTTATTGCAAAGGGAAGGGTCACTGGAAGCGGAACTGCCCCAAATACTTAGCGGACAAGAAGGCCGGCAACACTAAAGGTATATGTGATATATATGTAATTGATGTGTACCTTACCAGCACTCGTAGTAACTCCTGGGTATTTGATACCGGTGCCGTTGCTCATATTTGTAACTCACAGCAGGAGCTGCGGAATAAGCGGAGACTGGCGAAGGACGAGGTGACGATGCGCGTCGAGAATGGTTCCAAGGTCGATGTGATTGCCGTCGGCACACTACCTCTACATTTACCTACGAGGTTAGTTTTGAACCTCAATAATTGTTATTTAGTGCCAAGTTTGAGCATGAACATTGTATCTGGATCTCGTTTAATGCGAGATGGCTACTCATTTAAATCCGAGAATAATGGTTGTTCTATTTATATGAGAGATATGTTTTATGGTCATGCCCCGATGGTCAATGGTTTATTCTTAATGAATCTCGAACGTAATGTTACACATATTCATAGTGTGAATACCAAAAGATGTAAAGTTGATAACGATAGTCCCACATACTTGTGGCACTGCCGCCTTGGTCACATTGGTGTCAAGCGCATGAAGAAGCTCCATGCTGATGGACTTTTAGAGTCTCTCGATTATGAATCATTTGACACATGCGAACCATGCCTCATGGGCAAAATGACCAAGACTCTGTTCTCCGGAACAATGGAGCGAGCAACCAACTTATTGGAAATCATACATACTGATGTGTGTGGTCCAATGAGTGTTAAGGCTCACGGAGGATATCGTTATGTTCTCACTCTCACTGATGACTTAAGTAGATATGGGTATGTCTACTTGATGAAACACAAGTCTAAGACCTTTGAAAAGTTCAAGGAATTTCAGACTGAAGTAGAGAATCAACGTGACCGAAGGATAAAATTCTTACGATCAGATCGTGGAGGAGAATATTTAAGTCACGAATTTGGTACGCACTTAAGGAAATGTGGAATCGTTTCACAAATCACGCCGCCTGGAACACCTCAGCGTAACAGTGTGTCCGAACATCGTAATCGCACTCTATTAGATATGGTGCGATCTATGATGTCTCTTACTGATTTACCGCTATCATTTTGGGGATACGCTCTAGAGATAGCTAGATTCACTTTAAATAGGGCTCTGTCTAAATCCGTTGAGATGACACCATATGAATTATGGTTTGGGAAGAAACCTAAGCTGTCGTTTCTAAAAGTTTGGGGATGCGATGCTTATGTCAAGAAACTTCAACCTGAAAAGCTCGAACCCAAGTCGGAAAAATGCGTCTTCATAGGATACCACAAAGAAACCATTGGGTATACCTTCTACCTTAGATCCGAAGGCAAGATCTTTGTTGCCAAGAATGGATCCTTTCTGGAAAAAGAGTTTCTCTCGAAAGGAGTAAGTGGGAGGAAAGTAGAACTCGATGAAGTACTACCTCTTGAACTGGAAAGTAGTGCAGCTCAGGAAAATGTTCCTGTGGTGCCTACACCGACTAGAGAGGAAATTCATGATGATGATCAAGGTACTTCGGATCAAGTTGCTACTGAACTTCGTAGGTCCACAAGGACACGTTCCACACCAGAGTGGTATGGCAACCCTGTCCTGGAAATCATATTGTTAGACAACAGTGAACCTTTGAACTATGAAGAAGCAATGCCGGGCCCAGATTCCAACAAATAGCTTGAAGCCATGCAATCCGAGATAGAATCCATGTATGAAAACAAAGTATGGACTTTGACAGACTTGCCTGATGATCGGCGAGCGATAGAAAACAAATGGATATTTAAGAAGAAGACGGACGCGGATGGTAATGTTACCATCTATAAAGCTCGACTTGTCGCTAAGGGTTATCGGCAAGTTCAAGGGGTTGACTACGATGAGACTTTCTCTCCCGTAGCAAAGCTGAAGTCCGTCTGAATCATGTTACCAATTGCCGCATACTATGATTATCAGATATGGCAGATGGACGTCAAAACGGCATTCCTTAACGGCTATCTTAAGGAAGAGCTGTATATGATGCAGCCAGAAGGTTTTGTCGATCCTAAGAATGCTAACAAGGTGTGCAAGCTCCAGCGATCCATTTATGGGCTGGTGCAAGCATCTCGGAGTTGGAACATTCGCTTTGATGAGATGATCAAAGCGTTTGGGTTTATGCAGACTTATGGAGAAGCCTGTGTTTACAAGAAAGTGAGTGGGAGCTCTATAGCATTTCTCATATTATATGTAGATGACATACTGTCGGTGTATTAGAATAGGGGTACCCTAGTACCCCGAACTTGTTCACGGGTAGTTGCAGCACCCCGCGGCAAGGCTTGCCGGGCGAACGCCAAGATCCTCCATGGTTCCCTTGGGGCCATTCAAGAACAAAGTATTTAAGCTCAGGAGACAAGGCCCCGTCAAGAGGAGCTTGCCGGGAAGGCCAACGCTCCAGCACATCCACCAACGTGTCGCTCTGGGGGCCTCTCCAGGCGTGCGTGGCGGGAGGCTGTGCAGCCAGCGGTGCGCAGTGGCATGCGAAGCTGACAAGATCGCCATCGTGGCGAATGGTGGCGCCCCTAACGGTTCTTTTCTGCACTGTTTGGGCGACTCAGACGGGCATTTAATGCCCTTGTACCCTGTCGTCAGGGTTAGGTAGGGTGCACTATACAAGTAACTGTACCAACCACCTCACTTTTTACATTTGTACCCTTCTCTGCGTTGCCACCTGTCGGTGACCCCTTTAGCGTATAAAAGGAGGCCCATGCGCAACGTAGAGGGGGTTCGGTTCGACTGGTTCGCGAAGTTAGACTAGTTCGGAACCCAGAAAAACACTATGCTCTCTCTTTGGAGCAAGAACACAAGATAATACAACTAGACAAGCAGCAGTAGGAGTGTTATCTCTCCGGAGAGCTCCGAAGCTGGGTAAACTGCTCGTGTGCTTCGCCTCGATCTGCTCTTCGTGCGATCTCCGCCCCCCGCCGAACCGAAAGGGGCCCGGTCCGCCGGCCCCATAGGTGTTCGTGGATCAGTTTCCCCCGACATCTTTGGCGGAGGTTCGTGAAGATGGAGTAGTAGCAACCAGCGAGGGGGAACGAACTGCCCCTGTTTCCTCTGCTTATAAAGAGGGACGGGGCGGACGTTTCTCCCTTCTGAATAAAGAACCACCCACGATCTCTCCCACGATGCCGCAGTCAACGCGTGCCGTTAGGGGAGAGCACGGTGGATACAGAGTGAGATTCGGCGTGGCCCAGTCCGCGTGTGCCCGTGCCCTGTCTTGGGCCTGGCCCAACAGCGCTCGGCACCGTGTCTGGCCCAGGCCCGGGGGCTCCTGTCGGTGTATTAGAATAGGGGTACCCTAGTACCCTGAACTTGTGCACGGGCAGTTGCAGCACCCCGCGGCAAGGCTTGCCGGGCGAACGCCAAGATCCTCCATGGTTCCCTTGGGGCCATTCAAGAACAAAGTATTTAAGCTCAGGAGACAAGGCCCCGGCAAGAGGAGCTTGCCGGGAAGGCCAACCAAGGCACTCCAAGGAACTTGCCGCGACGCGCCACACGCTCCGGCAAGGCAACAAGGCCCCGGCAAGAGGAGCTTGCCGGGAAGACCAACCAAGGTACCTCGAGGCCCGGTGAGCGACAAGCTTCCGGACCCGATAAGATAGCAGCAGCGGCAAGGCGCTTGCCGCGGCAGGCGGCCACTCTGTGCCCATGCTCCAGCACATCCACCAACGTGTCGCTCTGGGGGCCTCTCCAGGCGCGCGTGGCGGGAGGCTGTGCAGCCAGCGGTGCGCAGTGGCATGCGAAGCTGACAAGATCGCCATCGTGGCGAACGGTGGCGCCCCTAACGGTCCTTTTCTGCACTGTTTGGGTGACTCAGACGGGCATTTAATGCCCTTGTCCCCTGCCGTCAGGGTTAGGTAGGGTGCACTGTACAAGTAACTGTACCAACCACCTCACTTTTTACATTTGTACCCTTCTCTGTGTTGCCACCTGTCGGTGACCCCTTTAGCGTACAAAAGGAGGCCCATGCGCAACGTAGAGGGGGTTCGGTTCGACTGGTTCGCGAAGTTCGACTAGTTCGGAACACAGAAAAACACTACGCTCTCTCTCTGGAGCAAGAACACAAAATAATACAACCAAACAAGCAGCAGTAGGAGTGTTATCTCTCCAGAGAGCTCCGAAGCTGGGTAAACTGCTCGTGTGCTTCACCTCGATCTGCTCTTCGTGCGATCTCCGCCCCCCGCCGAACCGAAAGGAGCCTGGTCCGCCGGCCCCATAGGTGATCGTGGATCAGTTTCCCCCGACACATACTTTTGATGGGAAATGATATAGAACTTTTGGACAGTATTAAGGCCTACTTGAATAAGTGTTTTTCAATGAAGGACCTTGGAGAAGCTGCTTACATATTAGGCATCAAGATCTATAGGGATAGATCGAGACGCCTCATAGGTCTTTCACAAAGCACATACCTTGATAAGATATTGAAGAAGTTCAAAATGGATCAGTCCAAGAAAGGGTTCTTGCCTGTATTGCAAGGTGTGAGATTGAGCTCGGCCCAATGCCCGACCACGGCAGAAGATAAAGAAGAGATGAGTGTCATCCCCTATGCCTCAGCCATAGGATCTATTATGTATGCCATGTTGTGTACCAGACCTGATGTAAACCTTGCCATAAGTTTGGCAGGAAGGTACCAAAGTAATCCCGGCAAGGAACACTGGACAGCGGTCAAGAATATCCTTAAGTACCTGAAAAGGACAAAGGACATGTTTCTCCTTTATGGAGGTGTCGAAGAGCTCGTCGTAAAGGGTTACGTCGACGCTAGCTTCGACACATATCTGGATGACTCTAAGTCACAAACTGGATACATGTATATGTTGAATCGTGGAGCAGTAAGCTGGTGCAGTTGCAAGCAGAGCGTCGTGGTGGGATCTACATGTGAAGCGGAATACATGGCAGCCTCAGAGGTAGCGCATGAAGCAATATGGATGAAGGAGTTCATCACCGACCTAGGAGTCATACCCAATGCGTCGGGGCCAATCACTCTCTTCTGTGACAACACTGGAGCTATTGCCCTTGCCAAGGAGCCCAGGTTTCACAAGAAGACCAGGCACATCAAGCGTCGTTTCAACTCCATCCGTGAAAATGTTCAAGATGGACACATAGATATTTGCAAAGTACATACGGATCTAAATGCCGCAGATCCGTTGACTAAACCTCTTCCGCGAGCAAAACATGATCAACACCAGAACTCTATGGGTGTTCGATTCATCACAATGTAACTAGATTATTGACTCTAGTGCAAGTGGGACACTATTGGAAATATGCCCTAGAGGCAATAATAAAAGGATTATTATTATATTTCCTTGTTCATGATAATTGTCTTTTATTCATGCTATAATTGTATTATCCGGAAATCGCAATACACGTGTGAATACATAGACCACAATATGTACCTAGTGAGCCTCTAGTTGACTAGCTCGTTGATCAACAGATAGTCATGGTTTCCTGACTATGGACATTGGATGTCATTGATAACGGCATTACATCATTAGGAGAATGATGTGATGGACAAGACCCAATCCTAAGCATAGCACAAAGATCGTGTAGTTCGTTTGCTAGAGCTTTTCCAATGTCAAGTATCTTTTCCTTAGACCATGAGATCGTGTAACTCCCGGATACCATAGGAATGCTTTGGGTGTACCAAACGTCACAACGTAACTGGGTGACTATAAAGGTGCACTACAGGTATCTCCGAAAGTGTCTGTTGGGTTGACACGGATCGAGACTGGGATTTGTCACTCCCTATGACGGAGAGGTATCTCTGGGCCCACTCGGTAATGCATCATCATAATGAGCTGAAAGTGACCAAGTGTCTAGTCACGGGATCATGCATTACGGTACGAGTAAAGTGACTTGCCGATAACGAGATTGAACGAGGTATTGGGATACCGACGATCGAATCTCGGGCAAGTAACGTACCGATTGACAAAGGGAATTGTATACGGGGTTTCTTGAATCCTCAACATCGTGGTTCATCCGATGAGATCATCGAGGAGCATGTGGGAGCCAACATGGGTATCCAGATCCCGCTGTTGGTTATTGACTGGAGAGCCGTCTCGGTCATGTCTACGTGTCTCCCGAACCCGTAGGGTCTACACACTTAAGGTTCGGTGACGCTAGGGTTGTAAAGATATTAGTATGAAGCAAACCAAAAGTTCTTCGGAGTCCCGGATGAGATCCCGGACGTCACGAGGAGTTCCGGAATGGTCCAGAGGTAAAGAATTATATATGGGAAGTCGTGTTTCGGCCATCGGGAAAGTTTCGGGGTTCACCGGTATTGTACCGGGACCACCGGAAGGGTCCCGGGGGGTCCACCGGGTGGGGCCACCCATCCCGGAGGGCCCCATGGGCTGAAGTGGGAGGGGAACCAGCCCCTATTGAGCTGGTGCGCCCCCCTGGGCCCCTTCTGCGCCTAGGGTTGGGAACCCTAGGGGAGGGGGCGCCTCCACTTGCCTTGGGGGGCAAGTCTCCCCGTTGGCCGGTGCCGCCCCTAGGAGATCCCATCTCCTAGGGCCGGCGCCCCCCTAGGGTCCCTATATAAAGAGGGGGGTGGGAGGGCAGCCGCACCCTAACACCTGGCGCCTCCCTTCCCCCTTTGCTACACCTCTCCCTCCCGTAGTTGCTTGGCAAAGCCCTGCCGGAGCCCTGCTGCATCCACCACCACGCCGTCGTGCTGCTGGATCTTCATCAACCTCTCCTTCCCCCTTTTTTGATCAAGAAGGAGGATACGTCACGCTGACCGTGTGTGTTGAACGTGGAGGTGCCGTCCATTCGGCGCTAGGATCTCCGGTGATTTGGATCACGACGAGAACGACTCCCTCAACCCCGTTCTCTTGAACGCTTCCGCACGCGATATACAAGGGTATGTAGATGCACTCCTCTCTCTCGTTGCTAGATGAACTCATAGATTGATCTTGGTGAATGTAGGAAATTTTTTATTTTATGCAACGTTCCCCAACAGGCACATATGTCTAGTTGAATATGGGTGGCATAAGTTATTATTGTTGACATCACCCTTGAGGTGAGGTGTGCTGGGAGGCGAAACTATAAGCCCCTATCTTTCTTTGTGTCTGGTCGAAACGTTTTGCTCATGTGTACGCGGTGAGTGTTAGCAATCATAGAAGACTAAATGATGGTTGAGTATGTGGACTTGCCTACAGGCTCCGATAACCATTCCTGAAAAGATGATGAATTGTAGTTGCAAAGTTGACTAAGAACATAGTTTGTCGGTTTCCAATAGAGTTTATGCTTTATACTTCGATGTTGTGATGAATTGTCACTTGTTCATGAGAAGTCTATGATAAAAGTGCTATGATAAAAGTTTTATATTAAAGTTTGTTGCTGTTATAATAAGTCACATGATGCTGCTATGTTCGTATTTTTATTTTTATCGACAGCTCTCTCTCTCTCTCTCTCTAAGCATGTGGACATGTTTTTCGATTTTGGTTTTCTCTTGAGGACAAGCGAGGTCTAAGCTTGGGGAGTTGATACGTCCATTTTGCATCATTTTTCCTACTTTTATTATGTTGTTTTATTGTATAATAATGCTTTTTGGAGTAATTCTAATGATTTTCCCCTCATAATATGCAAGGTATGCACCAAGGGGGAGAATTCCGGCAGCTGGAAATCTGGACCTGAAAAAGCTACGTCAAGCTACCTATTCTGCACAACTCCAGATGAGCTGAAACTTACCGAGGAATTTTATGGAATATTTAATAAATATTGGAGCAAATAAGTACTAGAGGAGGGCCACCAGGTGGGCACAACCCACCTGGACGCGCCAGGAGGCCCAGGCGCGCCCTAGTGGGTGCTTCCCTCCTCGGCCCACCTTCGGTGCTCATCTTCTAGTATATAGGTCATTTTGACCTAGAAAAAATTTGGATAGGACATTCAGGATGAAGTGCCACCGCCTCGAGGCGGAATTTGGTTAGGAGCACTTTTGCCCTTCGGCCGAGCGATTCCGCCAGGGGAACTTCCCTCCCGGAGGGGGAAATCATCGTCGTCATCATCACCAACAACTCTCCCATCTTGGGGAGGGCTATCTTCATCAACATCTTCACAGCACCAACTCCTCTCAAACCCTAGTTCATCTCTTATGTTCAATCTTTGTATCAAAACTATAGATTGGTGCTTGTGGGTGACTAGTAGTGTTGATTACATCTTGTAGTTGATTACTACATGGTTTATTTGGTGGAAGATTATATGTTCAGATCCATTATGATATATAATACCCCTATGATCTTGAGCACATTTATCATTTGTGAGTAGTTAGTTTCGTTCTTGAGGTCACGGGAGAAATCATGTTGCAAGTAATCATGTGAACTTGATATGTGTTCGATATTTTGATGATATGTGTGTTGTCATTCTCTTAGTGGTGTCATGTGAACGTCGACTACATGACACTTCACCATATTTGGGCCTAAGGGAATGCATTGTGGAGTAGTTATTAGATGGTGGGTTGCGAGAGTGACAGAAGGTTAAACCCCAGTTTATGCACTATTCCGTAAGGGACCGTTTGGATCCAAAAGTTTAATGCTATGGTTAGACTTTATTCTTTATACTTTTCTTGTAGTTGCAGATGCTTGCGAGAGGTTTAATCATAAGTAGGAGGTTTATTCAGTTAAGAACAACACCTAAGCACCAGTCCACCCACATATCAAATTATCAAAGTACCGAACATGAATTAAGCCAACATGATGAAAGTGACTAGATGAAATTCCCGTGTACCCTCAAGAACACTTTCCTTAACATAAGAAACATTTTGGCCTCTCCTTTGCCTCAAAAGGATTGGGCTACCTTGCTGCACATTTGTTACTACTATCGTTACTTGCTCGTTACAAATTATCTTGCTACCAAACTACTCCGCTAGTTACAATTTTAGTACTTGCAGACATTACCTTGCTGAAAACCGCATGTCATTTCCTTCTGCTCCTCGGTGGGTTCGACAGTCTTACTTATCAAAAAGGCTATAATTGACCCCATATACTTGTGGGTCATCAAATATCCATAGTACTAATGATGATTGCACTAGTCATGATAAAAATATCTCTTGTAAGCATGTCAGTTTTTATGGAGTGCATAGAGTTTGCTGTTACATACCAAAAAGGGAATATAGATTTTGCAAAAGGCATAAGTATTTAGAAACTAAATGTTTGCAAGAGAGGCTAGATGCTTGTGCTGAAAATTTTAATATTTTAGCCATGCTTGTGAACTTTGCAATGAAAATGGTCATTTAAATCTTTAATGCAAATTGTTTCATGATCGAATCGTGTCAAAAAATTGTGATGACTTGATTTCCCTTATGCATCATAATGAACTTAGTTTTCTTCTGAGATATGCAGAAATGAATCGTATAACTAAGGGCATTCCATAATATAACCTTGAGAGATTTCTTGCTTTTGATCTAGAGGAAATTTATATGTATTGTGCGGTGAATTGCATTGACAATCATTATGTTGCCAATTACTTAATGACAAGAAAACAAATTAAAGATGAAGAGAATACTAATGAAGGGGAAGAGGTTTCCCAATATCCTCCTATTTTCTCTTATGATGAATCAGGTAACAAGGAGGAGATTTTTATTAAACCAATCTCATCAATAAGGAGCTCTAAAAGGGTGATAAAACCCACGCATGATGTGAAAAAGAAAAAGAAAAGACGGAGAAGCAAAGGTAAAAAAGTATCACTCCCAAATGATGTTGCTCCTACTATTTTTATGTCTGTTACTCATTGTGATGATTATGATTGGGAAAGTAATGATCCTTGATATAATCTTGTGAATATTTTTGGCATCAACTTAGAAAATTGTGATGATAATAATCGCTATACTATTGGTGCTATCCATACTATTAATGATGAGAGTGATTATGCTTATGATATGCGGAAGACCCGAGCTTGGGTATGCTATGTTTGATGAGAATGACATGTTTGAGAATTTATTTGCTACAATTAATGTTTGTCCCAAGCTTGGGGATTCTATGTTTAATGAAGATGATATTTTTAGTCTCCCAAGTTTTGATATGCAAATTTATTATGATGGTAGAATGCCTCCTAATTATGGTGATTATATTGATAAAAGTGGGTTTGGAAGAGTGTCAACTTTAGGTAGCAATGATCCCACTATTTTGGAGGGTGTTGAATCATATTGTGATAATTATGAATGTGGATTTGGAGAGGTCATAACTTTATTTAGTGATGAATCCACTATTTCAAAACAGGTTCCAATTGATTATGAGAACAAAGTTGCTATCTATGATGATTATTGTGATGACGTGTATGCTATAAAGAATAAAGATAACCATGAAACTTGTCATCATGATTTTAATTTTCAATTGGATATGCCTCACATGATAGTTATTTTGTTGAGTTTGCTCACACTATTCCGAATGAGAAGAATTCTACTTATGTGGAGAGTAGTAAAATTTATATGCTTGTGCATCATGAGAATAATGCTTTATGTGATGGTTATATTGTTGAATTCATTCATGATGCTACTGAAAATTATTATGAGAGAGTAACATGTGCTCTTACATATTGCAATAATATCAAGTTTCCTCTCTATGTGTTGAATTTTTTGAAGTTGCACTTGTTTTGCCTTCCTATGCAAGTTGATTCTTGTTCCCATAAGTTGTTTGCTCACAAAATCCCTATGCATAGGAAGTGGGTTAGACTTAAATGTGCTTGTCATATGCTTCATGATGCTCCCATTATGTTTCAATTCTTATCTTTTGTGTGAGCATCATTGAAATCATCATGCCTAGCTAGAAAGTCATAAAGAAAGGCGCTTGTTGGGAGACAACCCAACATTTATACCTACTGTTTTGTGTGTTCACATGATTATGCTACTACAGTAATCATTTTTTAGCCTTTGTTTCAATAAAGTGACAAGTAAGACCTTTGGGATGGTTTACGGTGATAGTTGATTTGATCTTGCTGAAAAACAAAAACTTTTGCACTTAGGAAAACAATTCTAATTTTTAACAGAAGCGTGATAAAATACTGATTCTTTTTGAAGAAGATCAATAAAAAAACTTCTCAGGTTGTCCTAATTTTTTCAGAATTTTTGGAGTTACAAAAATATTTGAGAGTTACAGATTACTACAGATTATTCTCTTTTTGACAGATTCTGTTTTCTATGTGTTGTTTGCTTATTTTGATGAATCTATGAGTAGTATCGGACGGTATGAACCATAGAGAAGTTGGAATACAGTAGATATTAGACCAATATAAATTTAGAATGAGTTCACAACAGTACCTAAGTGGTGATTTTATATTCTTATACTAACTGAGCTTACGAGTTTTCTGTTGAGTTTTGTGTTGTGAAGTTTTCAAGTTTTGGGTAAAGATTCGATGGACTATGGAATAAAGAGTGGGAAGAGCCTAAGATTGGGGATTCCCAAGGCACCCCAAGGTAATATTCAATGACAACCAAGCAACTAAGCTTGGGGATGCCCATGGCATCCCTAATTAATATTTCAAGAAGTCTCAAGCATCTAAGCTTGGCGATGCTCCGGTTGGCATCCCACCTTTCTTCATCAACAATCATCGGTTATCCTCGGTTGAGCCTACGTTTTTGCTTCTTCACATGATATGTGCTATCCTTGCAATGTAATTTTATTGGGTTTTGCTTGCTGTTTGAATAAAGTACTTAAGATCTAAATTTTTTTATGAGAGAGAGAGAGAGTCTTCACATAGTTACATAATTATTCGACTATTCATTGATCTTCACTTATATTTTTTTGGAGTAGTTTGTCAATTACTCATGTGCTTCACTTATATGCTATGAGTAATGGTTGAATAAATTGAATATCGTAAATCTGAAATTATATATGCTTCATATGTTTATACCAAGGGGAGTAATGACTTCACATATAAGAAGTAGAGGTGGTAAATTTATTGGAAGTTAGCAAACATAGTATTGGTCACTTGAACAATTCAGGAAATAATATTGAAGGAAGAGATATTTCACATATAAATATACTATTTTGGACATCTTCTATGATTGTGAGCCCCATTAATTATTTTCAAACCTGAGCAAATTAGTTGAAGTTGGACAAGGAAGACACCATAATGAGTTATGCGTGGGTATATTTGTATAGAATTTATATTGTTATGGATCCTCCAACATGTGGTGCTTGCTATTTAGAATCCTTTGCTAGCCAAAATCTCTGTACTAAGAGGGAATACGGCTTGTGCATCCAAAATCGTTGAACCAAGTTTCTTCCATGAGTGTCCACCATATCATCCTATATGCGGTATTTACCTGCCGTTCCAAGTAAATTTGCATGTGCCAAACTCTAAACCTTCAAATAATAATCTGTTTTGTATGCCTGAATCACTCATGTAGCGACTAGGGGTTGTCAGTATCTTCCATGCTAGGTGGGTTATTCTCACGATGAGTGGACTCTGCTCATCATTCACGAGAAAATGGCTGGTAATTGGGATGCCCAATCCTATGATCAAAAGATCAAAAACGAAATCGCAAATAATTAAACAAAACTCCCCCAGGATTGTTGATAGTTGGACGGTACCCATTGTTTCGGACCAGCCACGGAATGTGCTTGTTGGTGGTGGGGGAGTAAAAATACCATTCTGTTTGGGAACCACCTATAATGTATCTAGTATGGAAGATATTGGGAACTCTTAGTTGTTATGGTGACAATGAAAGCATACCTCTCAAAATTATTTTATCTCTATTTTAAAAGTTTCAAGCTCTGGCACCTCTACAAATCACTGTTTCCTTCTACGAAGGGCCTATCTTTTACTTTTATGGAAGAGTCAGTAGTTACCCTTCTCACTACAACATACTCTTTAGTTTGCAAGCATCATGTGGTGGGGAAAGATCTAAGAATATATGGCCATTCAAATATATTTGATCATGAATTATTATTGTTGACAATTATCTATATGATAAGTAAGTTGGGAGGCGAAACATTAAGCCCCTATCTTTCTCTGTGTTCGATGGATGCTATTTGTTCTAAGAATATGCTTTGAGTGGTAGCAATCATGGAAGACTATATGATAGTTGAGTATGTGGTATTTGCTAAATCAAAGCTCTTACATAGAACCTTCCTGAAAATAAGATGAATTGCAATTGTTTGATGACTGAGAACATAGTTTGTTAGTTTTCAAGCAAGTTTATGGTCTATGCTTTAACATGTGAATAGCTTGTTACTTGATCATGAGAAGTTTTATGAGATGAGCTATTGTTATGACATATAATGATGCTAGAGAAGGTGATTGAAATTATCATTGATCAAACTTGTGCACTTGCTAGCATTCATACTTCATAAATTATTTCTTTTATCATTTACCTACTCGAGGACGAGCAGGAATTAAGCTTGGGGATGCTGATACGTCTCCAACGTATCTATAATTTATGAAGTATTCATGCTATTATATTATCCATCTTGGATGTTTTATATGCATTTATATGCTATTTTATATGATTTTTTGAACTAACTTATTAACCTAGAGCCTAGTGTCAGTTTCTGTTTTTTCCTTGTTTTTGAGTTTCGCAGAAAAGGAATATCAAACGGAGTCCAATTGACCTGAAAATTTACGGAGATTATTTTTGGACCAGAAGAAGCCCACGGAGCATTGGAGATGGACCGGAAGAGTCCCAAGGACACCACGATGGTGGAGGGCGCACCCTACCCCCTGGGCATGCCCCCTACCTCATGGTTGCCTCGTGGACCCCCCTGACTTGTTCCCGACGCCAACACCTCTTATATATCCCCAAACTTCCAGAATAGAACCTAGATCAGGAGTTCCGTCGCCGCAAGTCTCTATAGCCACGAAAAAGCAATTGGGACCCTATTCCGGCACCCTGCCGGAGGGGGGAATCCAACACCGGTGGCCATCTTCATCATCCTGGCACTCTCCATGACAAGGAGGGAATAGTTCACCCTCAGGGCTGAGGGTATGTACCAATAGCTATGTGTTTGATCTCTCTCTCTCTCTCTCTCGTGTTCTTGATATGACATGATCTTGATGTACCGCGAGCTTTGCTATTATAGTTGGATCTTATGATGTCCCCCCCCCTCTACCTTCCTGTAATGGATTGAGTTTTCCCTTCGAAGTTATCTTATCGGATTGGGTCTTTAAGGATTTGAGAACACTTGATGTATGTCTTGCATGTGCTTGTTCGGGGTGACAATGGGATATTCACGTGATCTACTTGATGTATGTTTTGGTGATCAACTTGCAGGTTCTATGACCTTGTGAACTTATGCATAGGGGTTGGCACATGTTTTCGTCTTGACTCTCTGGTAGAAACTTTGGGGCACTCTTTTAAGTTCTTTGTGTTGGTTTGAAAGATGAATCTGAGATTGTGTGCTGCATATCGTATAATCATACCCGCGGATACTTGTGGTGACATTGGAGTATCTATGTGACATTAGGGTTTTGGTTGATGTGTGTCTTAAGGTGTTATTTTATTACGAACTCTAGGTCTGTTTGTGACACTTATAGGAATAGCCCAATGGATTGATCGGAAAGAATAACTTTGAGGTGGTTTCGTACCCTACAATAATCTCTTCGTTTGTTCGTACCCTAAACCCTATTAGCGACTTTGGAGTGACTCTTTGTTGCACATTGAGGGATTGTTATATGATCCAATTATGTTATCATTGTTGAGAGAACTTGCACTAGTGAAAGTATGAACCCTAGGCCTTGTTTCGAAGCATTGCAATACCGCTTTCGCTCACTTTTGTTACTTGCTACCTTGCTGTTTTTATAATTTCAGATTATAAAAACCTATATCTACCATCCATATTGCACTTGTATCACCATCTCTTCGCCGAACTAGTGCACCTATACAATTTACCATTGTATTGGGTGTGTTGGGGACACAAGAGACTCTTTGTTATTTGGTCGCAGGGTTGTTTGAGAGAGACCATCTTCATCCTACGCCTCCCATGGATTAATAAACCATAGGTCATCCACTTGAGGGAAATTTGCTACTGTCCTACAAACCTCTGCACTTGGAGGCCCAACAACGTCTACAAGAAGAAGGTTGCCTAGTAGACATCATGGCCCTATCTACATATTGGGACTACATATTTGTGGATTTTTTTCTTAGAGAGTTCGCTTTGTTAGTAGGGTTCCCTTGTTAGTAACCACCTAGTGCATGCAGCCACAACGAACACTTCTCTTTTTTTACACAAGCCACAAATATGTAGCCACCTAGCTAGAAGAGAGAAACCAGCGACAGTGACCGTTGCTGCATCCGTGGCGGCTGGCATGCAAGAAAGCTGCTCGGTCAGTGCATCGTGGCGGATGCATTGGTGCATGCAGGTTCGGTCGGCACATCATGGACGCACTCGTCGACGCATGCATGCATGCTTTGCTGGGTGCATGCATAGCAGGCTTCTGTCCAACGAAACCACGGCCCAATAGTTGAACAGCGACACCCGCAATGTGGCCCCACTTGTCAGGTCCAACGGACGACACAGTGCAGCGCGGCCCCACTAGTCAGAGTTAACGGTCAAGCCATTGACCCGATGGCAACATCTAGTTTGCCCATTTGTGTGAGTGTTAGCCAAGGGAGTGGGGAAAAGTGAGCAGAAGTTAAGAGCATGGGGATGAATGAGTATAGCTAAGGAACCAGGGGCACAGATGTAAAAAAACCTATGTGAAAAGGGTCGAACAGTGGGTCAAAACATCTGACAGCAGGACCTACATGTGCAAGACCAAATTGTTAAAAACCTAAATATTAGAATGGTTCCTGTAATTGCACAATAATGTGCTATTAGACAAAGGACCATGCATGTTCAAACCTCGATTGTAAACCTAAATGCTTCCCATTGTTTCCCTGCAACACATATAAGGTAGTTAGTGATTAGGTTAAGTGAGTGTTCGCTTGCTATTAGTAAAATATGTTGATGAAAAATAAGCACATTGCAGATTCATCAAATCAATTTGAGCCACATGGAAAACCCATTTATCAAAACCAAGCATGATTAAGAACTAGGAAATATAGCAATTGTATATGTTTCTCATGTATTAAGTGCAACCAAATTTGATTTATTCCTCACATGCACAACAATACAAAGTTTTACCCATGACAATTGGACATCACATTGCAGAATTGAACCAACCAGTTAATTAAACACCACAACAAATGAACCAAACATTAACTGAGCACCAATTGCACAACTCCTAATAGAAGATCAGACAGTTAACCAAACCAAGCATGCTTAACAACTTGGAAATATAGCAATTGTATTGGTTTCTCATGTATTTAGTATAGCCAAATTCCATTTATTTCTCACATGGTATACAATAACAAAATGCAACCACAACAATTGAACATCGCATTGCAGAATTGAACCAAACAGTTAACTCAACACCACAACAAATGAACCAAACGTTAACTGAGCACAACATTGCACAATATATAACATACTAGAAGATCAGACAGTTAACGAAACCAGGTATGCTTAACAACTTGGAAATAAAGAAATTGTATTTTTTTCTCATGTATTTTGTAAAGATAAACTAGATTTATTACTCACATAGAAGACAATACAAAATTGCACCCTAAAGAACTGAAATCACATTTGTAGAATTAAACCAAATAGTTAACTGAACATGACAACTAATTAACCAAACAGTTAATAAGTGAGCACCACATTGCATGACATATAGAACATATACACTAGAGCAACAGATTGCATGGTAAAAGTAGATAGGACAATTCACTAGAATTGGTTAAGGAAAGGCAGGAGTAGCACATGCAATGGGTAAACCGAGCATGCTTAACCGGCATAGCTAGCAAACTGAACATAGGTCCTTATAGTGAGCTAATAACACAAGCTACTCCTGATCGTCGGAGATATCGATGATGATTGGCTCCTTGGACATGGAAGGGGGCGAGGCCTCCACATTGTGGGTGCCCTCGCCTTAGTGGTGAGTTGCCCGAGCCGCTCCGGGCACCAACCTACTGGCTCTCAAGTTGAGGTAAGCACCTGCATGCTGAGAAAACTCCTCGTAGTCTTTGTCGAAGGCACCGATGATGGCCTCGAGAAAACGCCACAAACTGTCGCTTAAAGGATCCAACCACGCTGCGACATCGGCGCGTGAGGCGTCGATGGCGAGGTGCTCCTCCAAGATCTGGGGATCGACACAAATGGCAGCCATCACAACCTCATCCGCGTGTGCGGCCGTGATTTGCTTATCTGCTGCCAAATGCTCCTTGAGCTCCTGACTATATTGCGTGCACCATGGCTTAGGGCGGTGCATATTTGGGGGAGGGGTTGGTGATTTGGGTGGACGGTGTCGCACCGGCGATTGGGGCATGTGGGATGTGGAAGGAGGAGGAGGATGGGGGTCGGGTGTGGATTACCTGCCTGCATCAGCGAGGAAGAGCAGCATGAAGGAGGCTCACAGGCGAGGAGACGGCGCTGCAAGCAAGGAGTGAAGGTTTTAACTTCGGTAAGGAAGGCGGAAATAGGGGAAACATGGATTTTGGTAAGGGGGAGGGGGTGAGGAGGTAGATTTTCCACGGAAGCCAAAAATTTTGGATCGATGCAGCGAAAAAACTGGCGCACAAAGTGTCATCAGACACGGTCCCTTATTCAACACTCTGTACAATATGTGAACATCACTAACGATTCATATAGCTTACCCCGTCTGTGGTGAATTTGAATGTGCAAATTTTTGCTCCGAATTTGCCTAGTTATAGTGGTCATCCACGTCATTGCATAATTTGGGTACACAAAGGAGACTACAACACACCCACATTTCTTAATCGGGCAAGTTCAGCAATTAAACAGAGCTAGCTGATATAAACATTACTCTAACACAAATTAAAGAATGACACTATTAATTAAACTAAACAAAGAGTACTACTCCGAGTAGTGCCTGTTGATCTCCGCTGCCTCCTCCATGTCCAGCTCGCGCCCGACGATCTCTTGGGGAAGGGGCTCCCTGGCGTCCATCACACCATACTCGGAAAGCATCTCACCATCCACGTCCACCATCTCTTTGGAAAGGCCGCGATGAGCTATACGTGGGCGGTCGTGATCTGGGCTTGGACGGGCTCCATCGTGGCGAGGTATGTCACGGAGGAACGACCGACTGCTTGAACGCTCTCGACGATTGCCAACACTTCGGTAGTGGGTTGCCGACCGTTGTTGGAGAAGCTTCATTCGATTTGTGTGGTGAACGCCAGGATCTGGGCATGGGCAGCCTCGACATGGTCATGGGCGGCCTCTATCAGGGCTAAGGCGGCCGCTGCGGAATGGATAGCTACTGTGCTGCTCTCGCCAGTTGCTATCCCTGAGGCAAATGTTGGTGTCGCCACCTGAGAAGCAAGAGTGCCATTTGGGCTACTTTGGCCGCTCGGTCGTAGATTGCAGCCGTGCTCAAGCAGCTTGTTAGCATGCGCATGGCGGCTGCTACCGCGTTGTTGCTGGAGTGGGCCGCCAAAATTGCCCTCACGACGCGGGTCCACGTCCCCATCTTTCACCGGCGACAGTTGAACAGTGAAATGATATTTGGGGAGAGAGCTAGTGTGCTTGACACACCGGCTGTAGACTGTAGCCGACACACCTTCTCGTGTAAGCCATATGTGTACTATACTCCGACGGTGCTCCAAGATATTTTGTACTGCATCTCACATGGATGGTTATAATAAACTGTGTGTGATCTACTTGATTTTTCGTCTTGATTTGAATTACATAATGAGGTCACAACGGCAAAGGAGGGTGTTTGAATTGCTAGAACTTTTATCTGCAGTGAATATGCAATTATAGGTGTGTCGTCAAAAAAATTGGAATGATTGAGGGTTCATTTGGACATTTTTTATACATTAACTTGGTTTTCTAGGCATTTCAAGTGCACAATTCAAAATTAAACTACATGCACCATGCTTCGGTGCACCAAAATGGGTTGCAGAATCATATATGTGTCCATGGGTTTATGCTTATGTCCCATGCAAGAAATGGGGATGCACTTCAAACACTAGGGCACCATGGCTCTCCGGCAAACATTGAGGTACTTGCTTTTGTAATTCTAGTAAATCCAAAACTCGTCTGAAATTCATGAACCTTGGCATGCTATCATGGAATGGCATCAACATGCTGGGGTAAAAAATATTGTCCAATTTGGGGCAGGTTATGGTATAAGCTTCTCACAAACCAAAGCTTCTCACTATAAGCCTCATGGTTCCGGTAGGGAAACGTGTCATCTTTGTGGAAAAAACGATATTCGTCGCCTGTTCTTGTTTCCAATTTTTTTTCTGGTGTCAACATATAACAACAGGAGTGTCGTGTTAAATTTTGGAATTTTTTGGGGATCGTTTGGACATTTTTATGTGTTAAACAAGTTTTCTAGGCATTTATGTGCATAATTCAAAATTGAACTACATGCACATGCTCCAGTGCATAAAAACGTTTGAAAAAAATCAAATGTGTGTCCTTGGTTGCAAGCTTAGGTCACATGCAAGAAATGAGAATGAATGTCAAAAACATCGACACTGTCGCTCGACCGCTAACATTGAGATACATGGTTTTAAAATTCTATTAAAACTCATCTGAAATTCATGAAACTTGACATGATATCATGGAACGGAATCAACATGCCACGGTAAAAAATATTATCCCATTTGAGGCAGGTTTGGGTATAAGCTTCTCGCAAACCAGAGCTTCTCACAACAAGTCTGATGGTTTCGGTTGGGAATGTGCCACCTTTGGGGACGAAATGATATCTGTTGCCTCTTCTTGCTTTCAAAAATTTTCTAGTGTCAACATAGAACAACAGGAGTGTTGTGTCTATTTTTGAGATTTTTCGGGGTTCGCTTGGACACTTTTATACATTAACTGAGTTCTCTATGCATTTATGTGCGTAATTAAAGTTTGAACTACATGCACATGCTCCAGTGCATACAAATGGGTTCAAAATTCAAATGTGTGTCCTTGGTTGCATGCTTAAGTCACATGCAAGAAACGGGAATGAATGTCAAGCACCTTGCCACCGTCGCTCGGCTGCTAATATTGAGATACATGGTTTTTAAATTCTAGTAAATCAAAAACGCGTCTGAAATTTATGAAACTTGACATGCCATCATGGAACGGCATCAACATGCCATGGTAAAAATATTGTCCCATTTGGGGTAGGTTGGGGTATAAGCTTCTCACAACAAGCCTCATGGTTACGATAGGGAACATTTCACCTTTTTGGATGAAACGATATCTGTTGCCTCTTCTCGATTTCAATATTTTTTCTAGTGTCAACATAGAACTACAAGAGTGTTGTGTTAAGTTTTGGAATTTTTTGGGGTTCGTTTGGACATTTTTATACATTAACTAAGTTTTTTATGCATTTATGTGCATAATTCAAATTTGAACTACATGCACATGCTCCAGACCACTAGTGCATATAAGTTGGTTGAAAAGTTAAATCTGTGTCCTTGATTGCATGCTTAGGTCCCATGCAAGAAATGAGAATGAATGTCAAACACCTTGCCACTGTCGCTCGGCCGCAAACGTTGAGATACTTTGTTTTTAAATTCTAGTAAATCCAAAACTCGTCTGAAATTCATGAAACTTGGCATGCTATCATGGAGCGACATCAACATGCCGCGGTAAATTTTTTGTCCCATTTGGAGCAGGTTTGGGTATAAGCTTCTCACAAACCAGAGCTTCTCACAACAAGCCTGATGGTTTCGGTCGGGAACGTGCCACCTTTGGGGATGAAACGATATTCGTTCCCTCTTCTTGCTTTCATAATGTTTCTAGTGTCAACATAGAACAAGAGGAGTGTTGTGTTAAATTTTGGAATTTTTCAAGGTTTGTTTGGACATTTTTATACATTAACTGGGTTTTCTAGGCATTTTATGTGCATAATTCAAATTCGAACTGCATGCACATGCTCCACCGCATATAAATTGGTTGAAAATCAAATCTATGTCCTTGGTGCATGCTTAGGTCCCATGCAAGAAATGAGAATGAATGTCAAACACCTTGCCACTCGGCTGCAAACATTGAGATACTTTGTTTTCAAATTTTAGTAAATCCAAAACTCGTCTGAAATTCATGAAACTTGGCATGCTATCATGGAGGGGCATCAACATGATGTGGTAATTTTTTTATCCCATTTGGGGCAGGTTTGGGTATACGCTTCTTGCAAACCAGAGCTTCTCACAACAAGCCTGATGGTTTCAGAACGTGCCACCTTTGGGGACGAAGCGATATCCGTTGCCTCTTCTTGCTTTCAATTTTTTTTCTAGTGTCAACATAAAACAATAAGAGTGTTGTGTCAATTTCTAGAATTTTTGCGGTTTGCTAGGACATTTTTATACATTTACTGAGTTTTCTAGGCATTTTATTTTCATAATTCAAATTTGAACTACATGCACATGCTCGAGTGCAGAAAAATCGGTTGACATATCAAATGTGTGTCCTTGGGTGCATGCTTAGGTCCCATGCAAGAAATGTTGGATGAATTTCAAACACTAGGGCACTGTTGATTGCCGGCAAAATATTGAGATACTTTGTTTTTAAATTCTAGTAAATCCAAAACTCGTCTGAAAATCATGAAACTTGGCATGCTATGATGGAATGGCACCCAACATGTTGTGGTATTTTTCGTGTCCATTTTGTGAGAAGGCACACTCGAATAACAACCAACAAAGGCATTATGAAACAAATAACTGCCACTTTAACATCTCAACCGTTTTGTATAATTGAAAGCATGTGTGTTCTATTAACCATTCACGTGACGCCACGCGTCACTCTTTTAATGGCTAGGAGGTGCAGTGTGGACAACTCCTTGACTGAACGGGAGGTGTGTGAGCGTAGTCCGGTGTGTAGGTTGACCCAGAGGCGCGCATGTTGTCCTCCAATGCGCAGGCTCATAGGGAAGCGTGTGAGATGTAAGCCGCGCATGCTCACTAGGAAGTTAGCCCTTTGACTTCCATGGCCACCCGCCTTGCTGAAATCCTCTCCATTAATGGCGCCCAAGCTGATGTTCAATACAGGCGGCCTTACTGTTCGCCTCTCATTCCCCTCCTGCAGACCTCCACCAACACCATGGCGCAGAAGGATCATCTGCCACTAGTGTTCCAGTTTGGTGAAGTCGACTCCAACCCGAAGGAGATAGAAAATAAGGAGGAATGGGGCCTCATGGACATGACCCTCAACGAGCTGGCCGCGATAGTTGCTGCCCCTGCGCTCGTCCCAGCTGCCATGCCCGCGCCCGCGCTAGTGACCATCCTCGTAGCATTGACGGGCTGGTTGCCGAGCACTATCGTAGAGCTAGAAGCCGCGGGCGTCAGCGAGGTATCCGCGGACCCGCACGAGCTTGTGTACATGCCAGCACGAGCGCCCGTGCCAGTGCCCGCGCGCGCCCCTGCACCCACTGCGGCGTCGGTCCCCATGTGTTTGCATGCACCTGTCACGCCCGTGCCCGTGCACGCGGCCCCCTTAGCAGCATGGCATGCCTCCATCGATCGCTACCTGGCAGCGCTGTGAGTTGCCATCCTCCCACGCCCCGCGCCATCGATCGCGCGATGACATGATGTTTGATTTCCATGTGAAGAACATCTGTGCTGCCTTGAAGACATCAACAATGGCATTCCGAAGGGCGACAACGCCGCCACGGCACGCCGCCTCCACCATCGTCGGAATTAGTTTTTTGGGGTTTAATATTGTATCTCGATCATATTATGAATATATATTCATAGTGTGACTGTAGGAAAGATATGGTTTAAACGAACTTGCGTTTTCTCTCTGAATGTACAGACTTATCAAACGATTTTCTTTAAAAAAACATCAATGGTTTTTAAATATAAAACACTCATCGCAAGCGTTTTAGTTAGAGCACCTGTATGCAAACCAACAGCTTCCCCAGGAAGCCGATGGAAAATGTGCCGAGCAGGATTTGTGCAGGTCATCATCGTAAAGGTTTTAGATAGAACACCCATATGCAAAGTGAGAGATATGGTATTCCCCAGTAAGCCAAGGGAAAATTCTCCATGCAGGATTTGTGCATCCCTTGAATGCAAATAGTTCAGATTGAATACGGTATGCTAAGCGAGACTTCGGCGCTAAGCCAAGAGAAAATCTGGCATGTAGGATTTGTACATCCCTTGAATGCAAACGGTTTTTTCGGATGACCCGTGTGCAACCACATACAAACAATTTGGTAAGACTTGCATCTATCTTATTGGGTATACTGCCATTTGTCAAACTTGAAAGATTGACATTTGTTAATCTAGTAACATTGGCATTTTTCAACCTTGTAACAATACCATTTGTCAAAATATGCAGCTAAAAATCACTAGCACTATCTAATTTTTGCAACTAAAATTCAGCAATTAAGCATAGATTTCGTTCATAGATTAAGCAGTCATTCTTTATACAAACAGTTCAACTCGACAGCTGAACCGACCAAAATTTCCCCCAATTGTTGCCAACCACGTACTAAAATAGCTAGTTCAACTATATATACTGGCTAATTTTAAGTACATGCACTATAGTCAGATGAACTGAACAAAATAGCCCCTAAATACTACTACTACAGAGAGGCTTTGTACTACTTCCAGCAGCCTCTCCTATGACGAGCATGCTTAGTGAGAGGAAGAGGAGGAGGAGCCTATAGATGAGCTGGACAACTGCAATACGGTGCTAGCTGCCGTTGCTGCACCTTCTGCGACGCTCACCTCGAATGGCCTCTGCCGCTCTAGACGACCCCTCTCGAAGCGGTGGGACTCCTCGTTGATCACCTGATTCCTCGCCTCTGCGTCAGCATGTGTTGCAGCCACGGCGGCGGTAAAGCTCTTTGCATGCTCGATGAGGTGCTCCTCCTCCTCACGTAGGAACTCGATGTAGTGCGCAAGGTCGCTGACGCACGTGCGGGCCTCCACCTCTGCCTCCCGCCTTCGGGCGGCGGTGGTGAAGCGGGTGATGACCCCGACGTTCGATGGTGGGCTGGCGGCCATGGTGGCAGAGGGTGGCGTGGCAGCAACGACATTCGGTAACAGCTACCGACGGGCAGTGGCGGCGGAGCGTGTGGTGGGGTGTTCTGCGCACACCCAACATGGACGCCACGTGCACTACACTACACCGGGTACTGCGCCACCGCCACGGTGTAGCCTCCCAGCTGGAGCTGCCCACTGATGACGGCGGAGTAGCTGAGCAACGACGACAGACCGGTGATTGGTGATTATGGGAGAAGAAGACAAGATAAGCTACGGGGAGGGAGGGGGAAATGCCATGCAGGACTTGCCGGCCATGAGGGTTTATATAGCAGGCCGGTAAGCATTGGGATTTTGGGGGATTTCACCGAGTTGGGCGGGAAGCTTGCGCGGGAACCTACGTGGTTGCGCAGGAATGGGCTCACCATCGTTTGGCGAAAAGAACGCACCTGCACGCTACTCAAGCTTGCGCTCGAAGCCGTCTGCGCCAGCGGAGTGACAAGACGTGCGAGAGGAGGATGAAAGGACACGTATACATATGGTTAATAAAAACCGTTTGCGATTTAATTACCTACTACCCCCGTCATGGTTTATAAGTCGTCTATGTATTTTTGTGCCAAATTATGACTAGATATTTAACTAATAAAATACAAATGCATGTCGCCAAAGATTATATCTTTGGATTCGTATTTGAACATAGTTTCCAATTATATAATTTTGATGGTTAAATTTAATGTCAACATATGGCACAGAATATAAAGGGAACTAATAGACCAAGATGGAGGTAGTAGCACACGGCCGCTCTCTACGCAGCAAAGCAACTGCTAGCCGGCTTGTATACAACCATTCCATGCGTATCCAACTGCTCTATGCATGTGGTTTCTCATGGTTGAGGTGGCCGCGGCGCGCTCTGCTCATGTCCCGCCATGCGCGCTCAACTCTTGTGTCCCTCCGGGCACTCCCAACGGCCGACGGCAACAACAGTGGGCAGTTCACCACGCATCACGTAGTGGACACCCATGTGAGGGGGAAGGCCCTCTCGGTGGTGTACACGAACGAGCCAATCTCGGTGGAGAGCTCCATCCAAACTATGGAGCAGTTGCTTGATGAGGACAAGTACCAAGTGGTCGGCTTCGACGTCGAGTTCACCATCGCTCGTGCCGGGCACGATCAGAAGGTTGCCGTCGTCCTGTTGTGCATGCGACATGACGTCCTCGTCTACCACTACCACCTGGCCACAAAGCCTTGCGAGTGTTTCTCTAGGTTTATAAACAGATTTGACTGAAGTTTTGCTATGATGGACACCGTCAACGATCTAAAACCGCTCAATATTTTGATCTTGAAATGCTAGAATCTTGTCAACATCCAGGACCACTACAAGGTCTGGAGCAGTGACAACAACAAACAGAACTCCCTGGTTGACCTCACCTCAGCCATCATCGACCCCTACTACATGAAGATGAAGGAGGAGAGCAATAAGGACAAGAACGCCTGGCACAGTGTCCGGCCTTAGAGACTGGATGAACAACACGTCAAGTACACGGCCAAGGACGCGTACACAAGCTACAAGATGTACAAGCAGATTGTTGACATGAGGAAGTGTCTTCTTCCTGCCCCAGACGAGGGATCAAGCCACAGAGTAGTGGCGGGAGCGTCACAAGAACTGGATGACTAGATGATCGTTTTTCCTAGTTTAGAATGCATGCAATTGTTTATTGAGGTGTGTGCGAATGATCTCTATAATCACTTATGTAATTGGATGTTTATTTCAGTTATATATATTATTCTTCTATAGACAAAGCAAATCACACAGCTCATTAGCAGAAATCATCTGTGTTATTATTGGTCTTCACACACATTTCTAATTACGGACCTCTTTGTCGCGTATCACACACATCTTGTTCAGTTGAACTGTTTCTGTTGTCTTGGCTCATCACAAACATTTCATCCGAGTGAATTGTATGCCCTCCATCGCACACACCTTGATCTGGCTGGCTGTTTCTATTGTGTTGCCTAATCACACATAGTTCATCCTAGTGAATTGTATGTCGTATATCGCACACACCCTCATCTGCTGCCCGTTTCTATAGTCCTACCTCATTGCAAACATTTTTGTTGGATTAACTATTTGCCATGCATCACACTGCAACTCTAATCTGAACCGTGTTTGATTTCACCGCCATCGCAAATGTTTTGTATCTTTTTCAACGGTTTTACTACATCACTGTTTGTGATTAATCCATCACACACATTTTCATCGAAGGGTCTCTGATTGGACTATCGCGTTTGTACCAACCTGCAGTAGTGGAAGGTCAATCTTGGAGAATACCCATGCACCGTTAAGTTGATCAAACAAATCATCAATGTGAGGGAGCGGGTATTTGTTCTTGATGGTGACTCCATTCAGCGGGCGATAGTTCAAAGATCATGGATGTCGCCTAGAGGGGGGGGTGTGAATAGAGGCTTTAAAATAATTATGATTAGGCTTGAACAAATGTAGAATAAAACTAGTGTTTAATTTGTCAAGCACACAACCTTAAACAACTAAGCTCAACTATGTGCACCAACAACTTATGCTTAAGTAAGATAAAAAAGTAAGTGATAGTAAGATATATATCATGAACCACTATGGCTATCACAAAGTAAAGTGCATAAGTAAAGGGCTCGGGTAAGAGATAACTGAGGCACGCGGAGACGATGATGTTTCCCGAAGTTCACATCCTTGCGGATGCTAATCTCCGTTTGGAGCGGTGTGGAGGCACGATTCTCCCCAAAATGCCACTAGGGCCATCATAATCTCCTCACTCCCTCGCACAATGCAAGATGTCGTGATTCCATTAAGGGACCCTTGAGGTTGGTCACTGAACCCGTACAATTGGTGACCCTTGGGGGCAGTCACCAGTACCCGTACAAATTGCTCAAGGCAATCTCCACAACTTAATTGGAGACCCCGATGCTTGCCCAGAGCTTTACACCACAATCATTGAGCTCTGTGACAGGACCAACCATCTAGGGTGCAAAAGCACCCAAGAGGAACAATCTCTAGGGTGCCCAAACACCTAAGAGTAATAAGCTTCTCAACTTTCACTTCCATTCATCACCGTGGAGAACTCAAACTGATGCACCAAATGCAAAGGCAAGGGCACACAGAGTGCCCAAGTCCTTATCTCCCAAATCCCACTATAACAATGAAAGCTATGGAGGAATATGATAGGAAGAACACAAGAGGAGAACACAAAGAACTCCAAGATCTAAATCCAAGGGGTTACTCTCACATAGACGAGAAATTGATTGATGGAAATGTCGATCTAGATCTCCTCACTAGTGCGGAACTGGGCCATAGCACCGATTCGTAAGGCCCTTTAGTGCCGGTTCTATAATCGGCACTAAAGGGTGGGGACTAAAGGTCCCCCCCCCTTTAGTACCGTTTCTGCACGAACCGCTGCTAAAGGGCCAGCACGTGGCACGTGCCAGTCCGGGAGCGGGGAGCCCTTTAGTACCGGTTGGTAACACCAACCGGTACTAAAAGTTTTGGGGGTTTTGGTTTTATTATTTATTTTCCCTTTAATTTTGTGTTTTCCATTTAATTTAGAGATTGTTTTCCATTTATTTTCCCTTTCATAAATTATATAATAACTCATCATCATCATCATCATATTAATATAAAAACTCTTGCATCTCATATCATCACCAACAACAACACTAGCTAATTAGTAATCATCATATATATATAGTCATTACCACTATTTTATAATCATTATGTAATCACCACCAACAGTAGCTTAAAGAACAGACATTCACTTGTACAAAAAGCAAAGATATCATCGAGTTCAACATGGTCATGAGATTATTATAAGCGTTCATAACTAAGACCACAAAAGCAAATCACTAATAATTAAGGTAAGGACGAAACACGGACATGAGACGACAAGTACTAATAGCAGGAACTAGCTAATCACTCCTGCTACTCTCTCTCAGGTAAAATGGCATAGAACATGTGTAGCTCTCCTGATTCATCATATTGGAGCATGCAGATGAACCTGTCTCCTAATTGTGGGTTGCGCTTCTGATTGTTGCCCCCTAGTACTTCTCTGCGATCATTCACAATTTTGCTCCAGTCTTACACTATGAAGCATTCCTCGGTTCTAGAAATCCTGAATGGACTCGTGTGCAATGTAGGATGTCTTGGCCGTAAGCTAACAATTGACATGCGACTGTTAGTCGAGATCCACTGTGGCACAACTATCGTCGGGAGTCCCTGTTGAAGAACATCATATAGTAACATACGTAGCAATGAAGTTTAGCTTAAAAAATAATGTATGCAAAAGATGCACTGAGGACAAATAGTAAAAATCTTACCATCTTTCCTAAATACATGTGACCGTAGTTCAATACGAACACTATTGGTCGCACGTTTTGAGTACTAAGATTTGGAAGTCTAGGCAAATAATTTCTCTTGACAGCATCAAGATCCTCAAGCCATGAAACATATTGACTTATCTCCACGTAGTTTAGTTCAGCCCCGGGACAGTGGAAGGTCTTGTCTACCAAGCGCCAGATATGTTTGCTTGAATGGAAATAAGCTGTCAATAGAAATTAGTTGTCAACTATTTTTGAAATAAACAATATCGAAGACATAAATATGGTTGAGGAACACTCACATAATGGTAGAACTAGAGGCGTCTGCACATCGACCCAGATATCGGTATTACCTTCAATATCATCTTCCGGACAAATATCAAAGGTGATAACCATATCAGGCTCAAATGCATAAGCATTACATAGTTCTTGCCAAGTTTTGCATTCAGAATAGGTGTAGGTGTCTGCATTGTATAATTTTGCGTGGAAAGTATAACCATGCTCGCTCTTCAAGTAAACTCTCTTTACCTCCATAGTTTTCATAGTACCGAAACCTATCTTATCCAATACAAAAAATTCTTGCATGGCAGGGGATACGCTAGTAGAATAGTAAAAAATTAAAAACTATAAGTTGAAGCAAATGAATCATATGCTTAATTAAAAAAAGACTTGTCGTTGTGACTTATTGCATTCACTTCGAAGGTCTTATCCAGCTTGATGCTGAAGCGCCTACCATCAACTAGGAAATTTCTGTCGCACGTGTCGCGCTTGTCTTTGCAGTATTCACACATAATGAAATCATTCTCGTCGTCAGACATTTCCTATGTTCATATATAGTTGAAACATTAATTGATATAAACACTTACTAGCAGTTCTATTAATTCAACTAGCTAGTTCTATTAATTCAGCTTGCTCTATTAATTCAACTACTAAGCACTTATTAAAAATAAACTAGTTCTAAGCTTCTTACTAAAATCTCATATATAGTAAATTTTTAAATCTTTTAGTTAATTATTAGATCAACTATTTCTATAGTAAACTTTTAATTAATTATTAGATCATCAAATCTCATATATATACCTAAATTCATATATCTAGCTAATTCATCTAACATTTGACATTAATATATCTATATTATTTTCTATCTAATTCATCTATGACATTAATAGATAACATTTCTATATAATCATCTAACAACCGACATTAATCTAACATGCATTTACATAAACTAAATGTATAAAAAAATAAAGAAGAATAAGAGTTGTATATGATGTTATGGCGGCAACGGGGACGATCGACGGCGTGGGGATGTACGGCGACGGGCGCACGCGATGATGTGACGGGCGCGCGGCGACGGGTCAGCGACGGGGCGATGACGGGGACGGTCGGGTGTCGCGAGGGGGGGGGGGGTAGCAGCAACGGGCGCAGTGACGGGGCAGAGGGGCAACAGGGACATGCACGGTGGGGGCGGCGACGGGGCGACGGGAGCGGCAACGACGAGAGAAGAAGCAGATGGATGAAAACTAACTGAAATTTCGTAAGTGCTATATATATAGGAGAGGCTTTTAATACCAATTTGTGGCTCTAACCGGTACTAAAGGTCAAATTTGGCCAGGCCAAACGGCGAGAAAAGACAACCTTTAGTACCGGTTCATGGCTCAGACCGGTACTAACGACCACCCTTTAGTACAAGTTAGAGCCACGAACCGGTACTAAAGGTTTAGGTCCGGTGCGGCAAGTTTAGTCCCACCTCGCTAGCCGAGAGGCGTCCGCACTGGTTTATAAGCCCCAGTGCGGTAGCTCTCTCGAGATCCTCTCTTTAGCAGGCTTTCGGGCCTAACTTTGCCAAGCTGCCCTGTGGGCCTCCTCGGCCTTATGGGCCTGCTTTCAGGCCCAAGGCCAGGCATGTCCACTGGGCACCGCACAGAGTTTTTGTTGATGTTGTTTTTTTTCTTTTTTGCTTTATTTATTTTCTTTTATTTATTTGTAAGTTGTTTTATCCTGTATTTAGAGTTTCTTTTATTTATTTATTTGCTTTTCAATTGCAGGGTCATTTAGCTCAAAACAAATCTATAAATGCATGAAAAATAGCAAATGATGTCAGAAAGGTTTGAAAGTTTATGACGTGGCTTTGAATGGTGCATACTGAATGCAAATAAAAAATCTGGAGTTGTAATAAGTTTAAAAAAATGAAGTGTCGGTGTAACAAATGAGTTTTCGTCCGAAACCCTGATACTTCGAAACAGATTGTCTAGTTTGTACACAAGGCATCCAGTTTTTGCCGTAACCCTCTCTACTTTTTCGCACATGCTATGTGGGTGAAACATGATACCATGCCAAGTTCCAACCTTTTCAGAGTTCATTTGTAGTGCTTTTCAATTTCAGGGTCATTTAGATCAAAACAAATCTTTAAATGCATGAAAAATAGCAAATGATGTCAGAAAGGGTTGAAAGTTTATGATGTGGCTTTGAATGGTGCATACTGAACGCAAAAAAAGTGTGGAGTTGTAATAAGTTTATAAAATGAAGTATCGGTGTAACAGATGAGTTTTCGTCTGAAACCCTGATACTTCGAAAGAGATTGTCCAGTTTGTACACGAGGTGCATCCAATTTTTGCCGTAACCCTCTCTATTTTTTCACACATGCTATGTGGGTGAAATGATGATACCATGCCATGTTCCAACCTTTTCAGAGTTCATTTGTAGTGCTTTTCAATTTCAGGGTCATTTAGCTCAAAACAAATCTTTAAATGCATGAAAAATAGCAAATGATGCCAGAAAGGGTTGAAAGTTTATGATGTGGCTTTGAATGGTGCATATTGAATGCAAAAAAAGTCTGGAGTTGTAATAAGTTTAAAAAAATGAAGTGCCGGTGTAACAGATGAGTTTTCGTCCAAAACCCTGATACTTCCAAAGAGATTGTCCAGTTTGTACACGAGGTGCATCCAGTTTTTGCTGTAACCCTCTCTACTTTTTTGCACATGCTATGTGGGTGAAATGATGATACCATGCCAAGTTCCAACCTTTTCCGAGTTCATTTGTAGTGCTTTTCAATTTCAGGGTCATTTAGCTCAAAACAAATCTTTAAATGCATGAAAAATCGCAAATGATGTCAGAAAATGGTTGAAAGTTTATGACATGGCTTTGAATGGTGCATATTGAACATAAAAAAAGTCTGGATCATCAATGATCTTTTTGTGTAAGTTTTCATCCGTGTAAACATGTAAAAATATACATCAAAAATACATTGATCATCAATGATCTTTTTGTGTAGAATCTTAATTCTCAATAGGAATCTACCCCGGTTTAAGAACCGGTGAAGACTCCTATTGCAGCCACAGATCCTACACATAGAGTTCATTGAAGACCAAGTGGTTGTGATACTTTGAGAAGTAACATATTTAAGGTGGTAAAAACCTTTTTAGCCGAGAGAGGTGGGACTAAAAAACTGATGCAACTAAATAAATTTAGCACTGGTTTGTGGCACGAACCGGTACTAAACTTGCTGGGTGGAGCCTCAAGATGTAGACTGCCACGGCCCCTTTAGTACCGGTTCATGGTATGAACCACTACTAAAGGTTCTCCACGAACCGGTACTAATGATCGACGACCACCTAGCCGTTTGAATCGGCACTAATGTGACCATTAGTGCCGGCTCATCTGCAAACCGGTACTAATGTGCTGAACATTAGACCCTTTTTCTACTAGTGCCTCTCTCTTTTCCCTTAATAACTAGCAAGAATCATTAGAGGGATTGAGAGATAGCACGCTGAAGAAGGTTCAACAATGGGGGAAAACATGAGCTCAAAGGATAAAATTCATTGGGGAAGAAGACCCCCTTTTATAGGTGGGGCCAAATCCAATCGTTATGGCACAACCCGCAGTAAAGCAGAACTACCACTTCAGGCGGTAGTAACAGGGAGAATTATGGTACTAAGTTGATCGACGGAGCGGTACTACCATCTGAAGTGGTACACTACACAAAAAATACACTTCCATGGTGATACGTGTTTGTCACAATAGGTCACGTTTTCTGTCATGCATGTATATCCATGAAGATTTTATGACAAAATCAAGATAGTCATACCTGTTCTGTCGTAGAAGTGTTCCATGACATTACCAAAATTATCATCACGGAAGTGTCCACTTCCATGGCGATAAATCATGCATCATGGAAATGCTTTCGTCAAGGGTGACCGACACGTGGCATGGACCATAATGGGTCACTGTTAAGCTATCGCATCCGGTTTTGGATTCGATAACCCGCTAACAGCCACTACCAATGGGGATTTTCCATGTGTAAATTTCTCATTGGCTGGAGGAACCACGTGTCCGCTCAACGTTGGGACAGATGTCATCCACTCATTGGACGGAAGGTGCCTATGATACGCCGACATGTGGCATGGCCCAACAGAGGCCCATTCCGGTGAAAAGACCGGCCCGTTTGACTTGGTCAGAAGGTAGCAGGTCGGCCCATGGAAAGCCTGTTAACGTCCTGATCGCATATAGCCCATTTATAGCCCGCTAACTCATGGCCCGTTACGGCCTATCTAAATTAGGCCCAGTAGCGTTATCTGGGCCGTCCAATATGATTCCAGCCTGTTGTAACTTTCGGCCCATGTATGGCCCATGACGTCTTTCGGCCCATATGAGTCCCTTTGTACCTCTTGTCCCATTAATGGCCCGTGGTGAAACCGACCCATAATGAATAGTGTATCACTTTATACCCATCAGCGGTCCATTATTCCATTGGGCCGTTTCCAGCCCATGTTACCTTTCGGCCTTCTTAGGGCGCATTTATTCTTAGGCTCATTTCCAGCATTCGGTTACTTACGACCCATTCCTGGCCTTTTCTACTTGTGGGCCAAATTCAGCCCATGACCGTCAGGAGAAGTGCAGTCTAGAGCTTCTCCTCGGTGACGGAGGGCATGATCTGCGCTGGCTCAAACCAGGCAGGGCCGACAGCCGGTGCTGGAGCCTTGGCTTTCTCTGTGGCCATCGGGCGAAAGCTTGGTGGGGAGGATCGGCAGATCTGGAGGATTTCTTCGGCATGGGACAAACGGATCTGGAGCAAGACGAAGGAAAGGCAATGAAGGCTCAGTGGTAGGTGGCAGCCCCTTTTGTCAGATAGAAACAGTTGCTGAGGCAACATGGGGAAGTGGAGACGCCCATGTCCCATCAATCGCCACGCGTCGTTCTAGGCCGCAGGCGGTTAGGGCCCGCGGCGCTCTGCACTTGCCCTTTGGCTTCGCCTAGAAGCCAAGTCTGAGTGCGCCCTAGACTCGGGTGATGATGTCCTGGACCAGGGGGTACTCACCACATCGTCTCCCGATCAGTTGGGTTGGGCCGAGGACCCCCATGGCCGTTTACTCATGGGCCAGTTCGGACAACCGAAGTATACACGAGGAAGATTCCACAAGACTTGGTGATCAAGACAAGGACTCCTCTCCACCGGCATATTCGACTAGGACTCTTGTTATCCTAGGCCTCTAGTAATTATATAAGCCAAGGCCAGGCTAGTCGATAGGTCATTATGACATTATCACATCAATCATAGAAGCTAGACTTCTAGGGTTTAGCCATTACGATCTCGTGGTAGATCAACTCTTGTAATACTCATATTCATCAAGATCAATCAAGTAGGAAGTAGGGTATTACCTCCATAGAGAGGGCCCAAACCTAGGTAAACATCGTGTCCCCTGTCTCCTGTTACCATCGACCTTAGATGCATAGTTCGGGACCCCCTACCCGAGATCTATCGGTTTTGACACCGACAATGGTGCTTTCATTGAGAGTTCCGATGTGTGATCGGCAGAGGATCAATGGCTCGACTGCAGATCAACTACGACATTGGCTTCTTCGTCGCCGGCTCGACTAGTCACCTTGGCTTGACTGAGGACTGCTCCCTACCTCCGATCGTCATGTTCGGATGAGGGCCTTCATCAACATCAACTCCGATCTCTATCATGATCATGCAGGAATTGTCCTCGGAGCTCGGGGGCTCAACGTCAACATTGCCCTCAGGCGACCGTGCTGTTTTTCCGGACAGCGAACTTGTATCTGCTGCCACCACCTCCTCAAGCATCACTTTGACGATTCCTTCAGTAGAATTGCACGAAATTAAGTCTACAAAAATCATGTAAAATTTCGTCGAGTTACGATGGAGGAATCTCCAGCGATCTACGATATACCGGAGCCCTGTCAAGTCTGGACGGGAATCTGGACGAGTTTAGGGCGTGGTCTCCAGAGCCAAGCTCAGAGGTCCTTTCGAAGATCCAACCGTTCATTTGCTGCGGAAGTCCCATATCCACCACCCCTCAAAATTTCAGCTCAATCTGACCGTCCAATCTCCGGGAACCTTCTGATTAGTGCATCACTTTTCAAATCTGTTTTCTGCGCGAGAACGAATCCTACCCGAGTTCATCTTTTTTTTATGAACGGGTTTCAGACATCCTTTTGAAGGAACTTTTGTATGAGGTATTGTGTTTCGTTCCCAAATACATCCCACCAATTTTAAAGTCTTTTCCAATATGATCTTCACCATCACGCCGGTATCAAACCGACCCGACAATGTTGCTCCATGGCTGCTGACTTGCGCTAGACACCTCGTTGCTTTGTTGAGCGAAGCTCGAATTCTTCGAATCATCATCTTGGCAAGCCAAACAAGAGTTCAACATCACGAAGGATAAATCATCACCAACCTTGCCGCCCCACGGATTACTCGGAGCGGGCACATCGGCATCGCTGCACGGTCACTTCATCAAGCCGGCATTGACCACGTCACGAGTTATGACCTGCATCGGCATGGCCGCACCGTTGCTTCTTCAAGCCGATGTCCATCACGCCGAACTACTTCAACACCTCGGTTGACATGGCAGTCGCAACATCTCCCTACCGACCGGCTCCGTCACCTTGTCTGGACCACGGGCTTCGCCATCCCTTCTTCAACCTACTCCGGAGACTTCGGCGTCGTCAGCCGACCAGCTTCGTCATGTTAGGTGGACCGGGGGCTTTGCCTCGACGAGCCAACCTTTACCAGCATCGCCATGCCGTCGCTTCACCGCCCATCAGGCAATGGGTGTGTGGATCGATTCCCAATTTTGGGAGTCACTTTTCTTCGGAATGCTACAACAAATAAACCAGGTGGTATTAATCCTAGCAATTTTTGCTTGTTGGGTTTATTTTTCTTAAGTAATTATTACTCTGGTTTGTTCCATCATCTATACACAGGTCTATCAAATGGCGGTCACATTAACGACGGTCGCGTGGTGGTTTGGTCAGTTTCCGTACATAGTTCGGCGAATGCCGCATCCGGAACTCGGGCCGACCTGTGGATTCAGGCTTTGCCACACCTTTACCACATCATGCCGATGCCCTGCATCGACATTGACTTTGGTGCCAGGCCACATATTTTTAAATAAATTATCTTGCGTAAATTAATTACGCAAGGATTTTTATATATTTATTATATTATTGTTGGCATGCACTATTTTACATGTGTAGGTAATCGACTTCGACTGCGTCACGTGGTCACTTCGGCAAGCCGACGCCGTCGTCCCAATCGGCATAAATCAGCTCGCGTGATCACCTTGTTGGTCGAATTGCCATACCAACATGCTTGGTTGCCTTGGAGACTTCGGCATCGCTGAGAGAGCTCTACCTCATCGAGTGTAAATGATCCGGGTCGGGCAGTGTTGTCTTCTCGGCATACTGACATACCACGTCATCTCGGCTGGACTAGAGGCTTCGTCATCACTTCATTAACCCACGCCGGGGACTTTGGCGTCACTCTGCCAGCCTGCATTGGCCGAGCCGTGTCACTACCTCGGATTGCTGAACTCCTTGCTCGGACACCGCAGGCTTGGAGGCTGGGACCTCGGCCATGCCAAGGACTGCGAACCTTGTCGGATTTTTCACAGGTCAATCGACATCTTTGTCGCGCCACAAGCCCGAATCGCGTCATCAACACCGATCACATTAACCACCTAAGTCGCTTTCATGCTTAATAACTTTCAATTTTAAATTTTGTTTGGTTCGACCAAGCATTATACTTTTTGGCAAAAAAGTTGTTTGTGACAAAGTTCCTTGTCAAAACTTTGTTTGTGACACACAAATTCAAATACCCCATTTATTTCGGGGATTCCTTTATGAAGCTTTTTCTCTTGCATATGATTATACTTGTATGGCTTCATTCCTTGTTCGTGTATTACGCTACAATATGCACCATGTCGACTTAAGTGTTTCGCAAGCTAGGTTTCCTTGCTCCTGTGTTTACCCGTACGTTCCCGATTGTTCGGCTAGGGAGCAAAGGGAGCACCTCTGCGATTGTCACGATCGGGTCACCCGAGCTCGGACCTCAGACTGGGTGAAGCCGAAAGCTAGCGCTCTTATTGTTTTCAATCATGGTCGCACACAACGGAACTCATGAGTACAAAAAATCTATTACACAAATCTCATAGTAACAATGAGCAACCGAAGAAAGGTATCGGTGGGGTACTATTTTCTTTGAAGATGCTTCTTACACTTCGTCAGTAATATAGCATAAGTTCCCTGAGCGTGCTTTGTCTGTTGCAGCCTTATGGCCTAATTGCCTGGTTCGGAAACATCTTCGATATTCTCGACAGGAGGAGTACATAACACTTTTCTGCCCTTGACCGAAGAGGGAGAAGCCGACGGTCGGTTAAGACGCGTTTAAAGTTTGGGTGAACACATATATGATATAAGTACTTCGGTACATACAAATCATTATACATAAAATTCTTTTACCCAAGTCACTTGGGGGCTCTTAAAATTTATATGAGCTATTTTATAGTAAATGTGTTTTCTTCTTGGTCGTTGCAAAGTCTTTTTCTACCGCTCCTTTTTCGACTCGAGTGTATGGTCACTAGCCAGATAGCCTGTCTTCTCTCTAAAAGCCGCTCGAGTTTAGTTCGCTAAACCGGCTGTCGAATATCGGGTTCCGGCAAAACCCTTAAGGTTCGAACTCTGGGGTGCGCATGAAGATCTTCTCCCTACCGATTCACGCCCCAAAACATCGCCACGAATCTAAGCTAGCACGATGAACATCACAAGAGACACAAGATTTATACAGGTTCGGGCCACCGTTGTGGTGTAATACCCTACTCCTGTGCGTGGTGTGGTGGATTGCCTCTTGGGATGATGATGAACAGTACAGAGGAAGAACAGCCTCGCGAGGGGTGTTCTTGTGGTGGTGTGGAGTTCTACTTGTCCAGGGTTCGATCGGGATTCACACCAGATGCGATGCCCCTCCTACTGTGGTGGCTAACCCTATTTATAGGGGCCCTGGTCCTCTTCCCAAATACTGAGCGGGAAGGGATCCAACAACGGCCATTTTGAAAGGGGACATCTAGTACAAGCTATCCTAACGAAAGGTGGTCTTAGACTACCAAAGGCTCTGGCGATGACGTCGTCTTGGGCTCCACGGTGACCTCCGTCCTGCCGTCCTGCTGGTCTTGGTCTTGTTGCACCAATATGGAAACCTTTGCTAGACGCCTCCGTACTCCGCGCCTGCACTTCCCTCCTTTGCACCAAAGAGGAAACAAGGACACTTCGCAGGCTGGCGCCGGCCTGATCTTGATCGTCATGGCTCGCGTCACGAGCACCTCGCGAGGTACCCCTTGCCTTGATCTCTCCGCCTCCTCGCGAGCCCGCCTGGTGGGTCCGCCCCTGAGGCTTGTGCCGTCCGCCCCGTGAGGCTTGGCCCCTCACGAGGGTCTAGAACTTGGTTTGATGAAGATGGGCCATACTGGGCCACCACTGAGCCCCATTCCCTGGACGCCGACAGTAGCCCCCGGGCCCAAGGCATGCTCGGACTTGGCTTAGAAGTGAAGCCAAAGGACAAGTGCGGAGCACCACGGGCCCCAACAGCCTGCGGCCTTGGTCGCCCCATGGCGGATGATTGGACATGGGCGTCTCCACTTTCCCATGCTCCCTCGGCAACTGCTTGATTTGACGAGTCCCTGCTGCATGCAAAAAGAGTCATCATTACCTGTGATCGTGGAGGCTAGTGGTTGGACTCCCTTGGGCTATAATTGGGAAGGGGAGGAAGCCCCCGTTATCCATCTCTTCTTGCTCCACCTACTTCTTCTCCTTCCTATCTCCGGTTGCTTGTAGCATCCCATGGCGCCCGTGAAGAGGTTCTTGACCGCGGAAAAAGAGAAGGTCCGCCAGGAAGGGCCTGGCTCTCCTCCGCCCAAGTGCGGCCCCGCAAGCATCCCGCGACTCCCATCGCGGCTCCTCATGGTCGCGGTGGTGCCCCTCCGCGCGGTGGTGGCCGCCCGTATCGAGGCAGCCCAGTCGATGGAGGAAGGCATGTAGTGGCTGCGCGGCCTCCCCGGCTGCGCTTCCACTCGGCAGAGGTGCTGCCGAAGTTTGTTGTGTGGTCGAACAACCCTGCCGGCAACTGGCTCCAGCTCCCTCGCTTCTTCATCGGCGAACTACCAGCCGCTGGCCCTGGCAGGCTCTGGCTGCAGGCGGATGGTTGCTGCAGCAGGGCCTCCTGGGTCGCAGTGGATATCTCCATCGCCGGGCACGTGGCCTTGGCCCGGGGCTGGCAGACGTTTGCCCGTGCGCGTGGCCTGGGCCGGCGGTGCACCCTCCACTTCAAGTTCGATGGCGACGTGACCTTCTACGTGAGGGTGTTCAGAGAATATGGCCGCCATGTTGGGTGCTGCCTTAAAGACGATGACGGCGATGAGGTGCTTGGCCTTGGCGACGGTCATGACAAGGGCGAAGGCGAACCAGCTCCCGGCGGTGTCCGCAGCTCGCCGAGCTTCAGCGGCTCCTCCTCCGGTGACAGCTCTTCCAGCGGTGGCTGCGATCAGCCACCACGTCGTCGCGCCCGCTTCAAGGGCGGTAGCGGGTCGTCCTGTTGCCGCGCCCCGGTGAAGCGCGAGGCGGAGTCCAATTGAGCTCGGGAGGATGATGCAGATCCTTCCTCGTGAGCTGTCGCAAGGCGCACACCATTTTTATTTTGTTTTTTCTCCTTTCCTGCATCGAGAGAGGGAGAAGTATGGGGCCCCGTGGGGGCGTGCAACAGACTATGATTCCCAATTATCGTGCGACATCTATCATCCCTGTGCTGCATTATGGTGTTGTGATTATGTGCCTGCGCATAGGAACAACTTAGCTCAGGATGTTTGCAGTGGTTTTTGCCTCGCGAGGTACCCGCTCGAGGCCTCGTCGGGTGCCTTAAGATCTGCAAAGATTTGTTGGGAGGATAGTTTCCGAACCTTGGTCATGATGGTTGCCGGTTAGGCCCGGCGCTTGGTGTCGTGATCCCATGGGGCACGGACCGGGAGGGGTGCTCCTGCTGTAAACTTGAACGAGGGAGCCTCACGAAAACCAGGCGAGGAAGGGCTCACGAGGGCACCCGCACAGCCCCCTCGCGAGGTTGCAAGAGAGGGAGACAGCGAGCCAGACAAAAGCTAAAAACAGAGAATAGGGGCAGAAGACGGCAAACAACACTAGAAGCAATCTTCAATAAAGGTTCAAACAAGGGAGAACAAGCCAAGTGCGGAAAGCAAATGAAAAGCCGCGTCCAGCACCTAGTCTAGTCTTCGACATCTTCTCACCAGCGCGGAGCTAAGTGCTGCCACTGGGCGTGGGCGGGAGCCCACGAGGCCCAAGGGTGTCACTCCGGAGACTCTGGGGCATGTACAGCCCCAACTCATTATTACGTGAGAGTGTCACAGGCGGCGAGCTTCACATGCACAGGGCCTTCTTCAGAGGCACTGGGCCTTTCTTGGTCGGTGAGCTTCACAGGCACCGGGCCTTCTTCACAGGCACTGGGCCTTTCTTCACAGGCACTGGGCCTTCCTGCAAGGGTAGAACCTCCGGAGGTGCTGAATGTTCCAAGCGTTTGGGATGGGCACCCACTCCTGAGTCTCCGGGCGCGCGGCACCAGGCCTGAAAACATGAACAACCTTGAATGGGCCCTCTCACATGGCCGAGAGCTTGTGCAGCCGTTCCCTGGAGAGCACCCGCTTGAGCACGAGGTCACTTACCTCGAGAGTCCTGGGGCGGATGTTGCGGCAATGATACCGCCGTAGCACCTGCTGGTATCTTGCTGCTCATACCGCGGCTTCTCGACGGTGCTCCTCCCCCAGCACAAGGTCCATCCCCCGCATGGCATCCTGCTGCGCTTCATCAAACGCTAGGACCTGCACAGAGCGACGCCTGACCTCATGAGGGAGGACCGCCTCTGCTCCGTAGACGAGGAAGAACAGGGTCTCGCCAGTCGACTTGGTGGAAGTAGTGGGGATGGACCACGTTACGGACTGGAGCTCATCGTACCAGCCCCTGCCACAGGCCTCCAGCTTCTTCTTGAAGGTCCTGGTTTTGAGGCCTTTCAGTACATCTGTGTTGGCGCGCTCGGCCTGGCCGTTACTCCGGGGGTGTGCCACCAAAGCGTAGCATATATGCGTTCCAAGGTTAGCACAATATGTTTTGAAGAGATTGCTGGTGAACTGTGAACCGTTGTCGGTGATGATGCGATTAGGGACCCCGAATTGGGTCAGGAGGCCCTTGATGGATTTGACTACAGAACCAGCTCGGATGGTGCGGACGGCTTCCACGTCCGCCCACTTGGTGAACTTGTCGACGACGATGTAGAGGTAGCGGTAGCCCCCAGGCGCTCGAGGAAACGGGCCCAAGATATCCCGCCCCTAGACCGCGAACGGCCACGAGAGTGGGATGGTCTACAGGCCCTGAGCTGGCTAATGGATCTGCTTGGCATGGAATTGGCAGGCTTTGCAAGCCTTCACCAGCTCGATTGCGTCGTTGAGTGTCGTAGGCCAGTAGAACCCGCTGTGAAACGCCTTGCCGACGAGGGTCCGTGATGACGAGTGGTGTCCACAATCTCCACCGTGTATATCAGCCAGCAGCTCCTTCCCCTATTCCCTGGAGATGCAACACAGGGAAACATCATTTGGCCGCTTCCGGTAGAGCTCTCTATCTTGGATGTAGTAGTCCGTGGCCTGCTGGGCCACACGTTCTGCATCCTACTCCTTCTCTGGTAAAGTCCCTTGCACCAGGTAGTCCTTGAATTCTGTAGTCCAGCATCCCTCCTGAGGCTCCAGCGCTAGGAGCAAGCATGCTCTTGAGGTCGGGCCACAAGCCGGGGCTCCTGCGGCAGGTGGTTGAGGGAGTTCCTCCCGAGGTTGCGCTATGCTCGATAGTGACGGTGCTGCCGAGGACTTGAAGAGTCGTTCCTCGAAAACGCCAGGCTCCTGAGGCAGCCGCCTGGATGCCCTCCTAGCGATGTCATCAGCATCTTGGTTGGTGCCGCGGGGCACATGCTGCAACTCTAGCCCCGAAAACTGCTTTTCCATCCTGCACTCCTCCGCAAGATACGCCTCCATGTGCTCGTCCTTTGGCTCATACACTTTGTTGTAGAAATTGACAAGGAGCTGTGAGTCACCCTTGATGATGAGGCACTTCAACCCCAGTGCTGTTGCAGCCTTCAAGCCTGCTATGAGGCCCTCGTATTTTGCTATGTTGTTGGAGACCTTCTCGCCGTGCTGGAAGCAGAGCTGCACGGCGTAATAGAGCTTGTCCTGAGTGGCGGATATAAGCACGGCGCCAGCCCCTGCGCTGTGTCGCGAGAATGCCCCATCGAAGTACATGACCCAGCCCTCTAGTGCCTCACTTCCTGGGGAAAGTGACCATTCTTCGCCTGCTTCGAGCCGTGGCGCCTCTGTCCATTCTGCCACAAAATATGCAAGTGCGGCTCCCCTGACGACCCTGGTTGTGCTGAATTCCAACTGAAACGCTTGCAACTCGATGTTCCATTCAGTGACCCTTCTAGCGGAGTTGGGGCTCGTGAGTACCCTCTCCAATGGGTAGGCAGAGACGACCATGATGGGGTGACCTTGAAAGTAGTGCTGCAGTTTTCGCGAGGCCACCAATAGCGCTAGCAAGAGCTTCTGAGGCATGGGGTACCGTGCCCTTGCATCCCGCAGCATCGTGCTGACGAAATACACCGGATGCTCGACGAGGGTGGGTGCGCTGATGAGGTCCGTGCCCTACGGAGGATTAGGCGCCTCCTGAGACGACGGAGCCCCCATCACCTGGTTGCCTGGTGAGGCCTCATCAGCCCCATGGGCCTCTTTCTGTTGAGGCTAGTCTCCATCTACCGAGGTCGTGGTCTTCGCGAGGCCTTCTTGGTCTTGTGCTGCCGCGGCCGGGGCCGTGGCCGGTCGTGACGCAGCCTTGACCTGGCACTCTTCCCGAACCGCCACTAGAGCTGCACTGGCGGAGTAGGGCGTGGCGGCGAGGTAGAGCACCAGGGGCTCGAGGGGGCGTGGTGCCACCATCACAGGAGGGCTGGTTAGGTACTTCTTGAGGTCTTGAAACGCTTGGTTGGCCTCTTATGTCCATTCAAACGGGTCCTTCTTCTTCATCAGCTTGAAGAAAGGTAAGGCGTGCTCCCCCATCTTGGAGATGAAGCGTCCTAGCGTCGTCACGCGTCCAGCAAGCTTCTGCATTTCTCTAAGGGTTTGTGGTGGACTCATGTCTTGGATTGCCTTGACCTTCTCTGGGTTGGCCTCGATCCCCCTGTGGGACACGAAGAAGCCCAGAAGCTTGCCAGAAGGAACACCAAACACACACTTCTCTGGGTTGAGCCGCAGGTCCACTTCGCCGAGGCTCACGAAGGTTTCTTCCAGGTCCTGGATCAAGGTCTTTGCCTCCCGAGACTTCACCACAATGTCATCGACATAAGCCTGGGCGTTCTTCCCGAGCTGCCGGCCTAAGGTGATGTGCATCACCCGCTGGAAGGTTTTGCCCACGTTGCGCAACCTGAATGGCATGCAGGTGTAGTAGTACACCCCACATGGGGTCAGGAAAGCCGTCTTTTCCACTTCTTCTACCGCCATCTTGACTTTATAATAGCCCGAAAATGCATCCAGGAAGCATAGCAGGTCGTACTCGGCGGTGGAGTCAACAATTTGGTCGATGCGAGGGAGAGGGAACGGATCTTGAGGGCAGGCCTTGTTGAGGTTGGTGAAGTCGACACACATGCGCTCTTTTCCTCCCTTTTTCGGCACAACAACAGGGTTTGCCAGCCATTCGGGGTAGCGAACCTCACGAATAACACTTGCTGCCTCTAGCTTGCTGGTTTTGTGGATGATGAAGGCCTGCTTCTCTGTGGACTACCGCATTGCCTTCTGCTTCACGGGGCATACATTAGGGCATATATTCAGGTGATGCTCAATCACCTGCCTTGGGACCCCCGCCAGCTGCTTGGGTTCCCATGCGAACACTTCCTTGTTCGAGTGCAGGAATTTCACCAGTGCCTCCTCCTGGCCGGGGTCGAGATTGGCGCCTATGGTGAAGGTGGCGCCAGAGGATCCGTCCTCATCAACTGGTACCTGCTTGGTCTCTGCCTTGTCCTGGGTGAACAACTGCTTCTTCTTGGTCGATGCAGCCCCCTTGGCCTTGGAGGTGTCGGTGCTGGCAGGCTGCGCTGCAGCGGCTGTCTTGAGGGAGAGCTTGAGCGCTAGGAGAGCATCCTTGGTGTCCCCGGCTACGGTGAGGACGCCGCTGCTCCCGGGCATCTTCATGAGGTTGTAGGCCGGATGGGTCGCTGCCATGAATTGAGCCAAGGCGGGGTGCCCAAGGATGGCGTTGTACGGGAGGCTGATGTGGGCGATGTCGAAGTCGACCAGCTCCGTGGAGAAGTTTTCGTGGGTGCCAAAGGTCACAGGAAGGCGGATCTGCCCAGGGAGCTGGAGGAACTGCCCCCGACGCCCGAAAAGGGCTTGCTGGGTCGGAGCCGTTCCAGCAGTACATGGAGGAGGCTGAAGGCCTCCACCGAGAGCACATTGAGGCCGGCGCCACCGTTGATGAGGGTCCTGGTGACGGCCACCTGGCAGATGGTGGGCGTGCAAAGCATCGGGAACACACCTGAGCAGGTGGTGTTGGTGGGGTGATCGTCCGAGTTGAAGGCAAGGTCGACCTTGGGTGCCGCCTAGCCCGGAGGAGCTCCCTGCCGCGTGAGGGCGATGCCGATCTGGCGGACGAACGACTTGACGTGGTGGCCCGAGGGTGGCGCCTGCGAGCCGCCTAGGAGAGCTGCAACGACCGGGGGTGCCGTTACAACATAGTGGGTGAGGAAGAGGTTGCGCAGCTCCTCCCAGGAGTCCACAAAAGATGTTGGCAGGTGGAGCAGCCAAACGCGCAGGACGCTGGTTAGAGACATGGGAAACCAGTTGTCCATGACCTTGTCATCGCCTCCGGCCTTGAGGAAGCCAGCAGATCCGTCGCACCGTTGTAGCGCGGCGGCATCTCTGGCTTGAACTTGTTCGGCCACTGCACCTACCACAAGGCAGGGGCCAAGGCTCGGAGCCCCCTGGCCCCAGCGCTGGCGCCGGCCGCCAGAGCTGGTGGCGCATTGTCCGCCATGGGGGCGAAGCGCGATGTTGGTGGAGAGCGAGCCGACGGAAGGGAGAGCTCCGGCGCACCCATACCTGGTGCGCCAAATGTCGGATATCGGGTTCCGGCAAAACCCTTAAGGTTCGAACTCTGGGGTGCGCACGAAGATCTTCTCCCTACCGATTCACGCCCCAAAACCTTGCCGCGAATCTAAGCTAGCATGATGAACAGCACAAGAAACACAAGATTTATATAGGTTTGGGCCACTATTGTGGTGTAATACCCTACTCTTGTGTGTGGTGTGGTGGATTGCCTCTTGGGTTGATGATGAACAGTACAAAGGAAGAACAGCCTCGCGAGGGGTGTTCTTGTGATGGTGTGGAGTTCTACTTGTCCATGGTTTGATCGGGGTTCAGACCAGATGAGATCCCCCTCCTACTGTGGTGGCTAACCCTATTTATAGAGGCCCTGGTCCTCTTCCCAAATACTGAGTGGGAAGGGATCCAACAACGGCCATTTTGAAAGGGGACAACTAGTACAAGCTATCCTGACAAAAGGTGGTCTTCGACTGCCAAAGGCTCTGGCAATGATGCTATCTTGGGCTCCACGGTGACCTCCGTCCTGCTATCCTGCTGGTCTTGGTCTCGTTGCACCAATATGGAAACCTTTGCTAGATGCCTCGGTACTCCACGCCTGCGCTTGCCCCCTTTGCACCAAAGAGGAAACGAAGACACTGCGCAGGCTGGCGCCCGCCTGGCGCCCGCCTGGCGCCCGCCTGATCTTGATCGTCATGGCTTGCATCACGAGCACCTCGCGAGGTACCCCTTGCCTTGAGCTCTCCGCCTCCTCGCGAGCCTGCTTGGTGAGGCCGCCTCTGAGGAGGCCTTGCATCGTCCGCCCCACGAGGCTTGGCCCCTCGTGAGTGTCTTGAACTTGGGTTGATGAAGATAGGTCGTACTGGGCCACCGCTGAGCCACGCCGCAGGCCACATGCAGGGAAGTCTGGGGACCCCCGTTCCCAGAACGCCGACACTGGCCTCGGAGAAGTACTTCGCCTTCGGGATAAGGAGCTTGAAGCTGTAGGCTGACCCGCTTGAAGTCTTGAGATCGGATGTGTCATGTTAAAGCACGACAGAAGCACAATTTTTAAGACCAATTTGGGATTGGCACCGAACAATTGATCTAGTTCCGACGTCAAGTTTTTAGTGAAGTTTCTTGGTTTTCCAAGCCTATGGCACTTTTAAACTAGTTTTGTGTTTCCAGCATAAGTCTCACAGTGCAACACCGGACACCGTTACAGATTCGACAAAAACATTCTTGGATATTTCTATATATGCATAGGTTTCAAATTTCGTCTTTGGTCAATAGTTGGGTTGCCCGGCTCTTGTGCTTGCCTCCTACGTTATGCTTTGTTCGGCTAGGTGCGCAAAGGGAGAACCACTGCGATTGTGCTTCGAGCTAGCATGGTTAATCGCCTCAGTGGAGAAAGCCGAAAACTGACTGTCACAATAAGAGCAAACTGGTCAGTGATCCGATGACTGTGTTAAACTATAAGATCGATAGAGGTCACCCCGTGTTAAATAACGACATTCATAACATTGGCCGAAGAGTTTACGGCTTGACCTCGACTGTCGCTGAACGCTAACCAGGGGCTAGTTACTGGCCTCCCAACTTTAAGCTCCTATGACTAAATGAAAGTTATAAAGCCCGCATATCTGATTGCCTCGTTTCCGCTAACACAGCCGCCTTCGGGCACGGAGACGTCGGCTAAGGGTTGTTTTGTTATTGCGAAAACACCCTGCGTAGCATCTACAAGGGGGTGGAAGCCGACGATGGGCCGCTTTCAAGTAATAAACGGTCGCAAACGGAGTCAAAATAAACATATCATCGGCGTTTGTATCTAATATACAAGAGCCACCTTCCACAATCCTCGTTATAAAGCCATAAATATGCATCAATTTGAGTTCAGATTTTGGCCAAGCTTGGTTGCCTGGCTCCTGTGCTTACCCCTACGTTCCTGATTGTTCGGCTAGGTGGTAAAGGGAGCACCTCTATGATTGTTACTACCGGGTCATACAAGTTAGTACCTCAGACTGGGTGAACCGAAAGCTAGCAATCTTAAAGGATCACATTGTTCAGCAATGACAGAAGTGAAAATTTTGGTTCATTAATACCAGAGAGTTCGGGATCTTTCCCCAAACTAAATCCTCAATATTTTCCTCCCACATTGATCGGATCGGAGGTGAGATTTCATGATCATGATAAGCATGACGACCCAAAGAAAGGAACCGATAATGGGACTATTTTCTTTGCAAGATGTTTCTTACGCTAAAACGTAATATAACATATCTCTCCGTGTACCTTTGTTTATAAAACCGTATGGCCGGATTGCCTTGTTTTCCATAAATCTTTGCCCTTATAACGCTTTATAAAGTAGGAAAATACTCCTCAACTACTGGCCGAAGAGGTTGAAGCTGATGGTCGGTCAACAAAGTTATGTACAATACGGATTCGAGCATTAATGATGTAGAGTACTTGTATACATAGAATCATTACACATAATTTGTGATTTTAATATGGATATCGATCCTTAATTCGGTCACCCGTGCCCGCATTAAGGCTCGGGGGCTATTAGGCTTAGGGCTTGTTATTTACAAATATTAAAGGGGCACATCGATCACCTGATCTGTTGTTGCCACCCGACTAGTGTCTCGGGGGCTATTGCGTTGCCTGTTCAATGCAGAAAATTCAAAGTGCTTAGTGTTCGGCTTGACCGAACTATGGGCAAACACGTCTTCGGACAACAATAGGTACCATCTGGACCTATCTAACGTCAAGCTAATATATTGTGGCAACTTCTCAAGACCGTCTCTCAAGGGCCCGTTCGCTTATCACTATTATCTCTAATATATTACACTGCGTTTCTATTCCTACGTATGCTGCCGAGCCAGGAGTTGATCCTCAGGCCGATTTCGCGCATCGACCTGGGTCTCAGGGACTACTAGGATCAGCGATTTCATGTTTTCCTTCAGGGGCATCTCGTGTTTTAGACTGACACACACCTTGAGGGCTACTGTATATACATATACTGGCTATATATCTTGGCAAAAAATAAATTGCACCAGTCAAAAATATTCACAAAAAATCAGCCCGCGGTTGGGGTGGTGGACCACCTCGGAAGCAGTCCGGCATAAAGCTCGGGCGCCAGTGGCTAGCTCCATAGAGGGCATTTCCGGCATTAAGGTCGGCTAAACTCCGTCAATTGTTTTGAACCAAGATGATCTATGGCACCTCGGATATAGTCCAGCGTTGGATCTTGGACACAGTCCGGTGTCGGATCTCAGATACATTCCGGCGTTGGTGCTCGGAAGCAGTCTGACGTTGGTGCTTGGCTACAAAAGATATCTAGATTGCAGTCTAGTGTTGGGGCTCGGATGCAAGAGGACACTGCCGCATGGGAACAACTTCAAACCCGAGGTGTGGCATAAAAAATAACAAGCCATTGACAAAGGCTGAGAACTTAAAGGGGCTCCTCGGATACCCGACGTGTAAACTTTTCGGATTCACCTCGGCGATCCTCAAGATCGAAGAGAAGATTTGTTAAACCAGTTTTCAAGACCGACGACTGAAGATGAAGAAAAGTTCAGAAGAATCGAGGAGCATCCCCAACTTGAAGACCGGTTCAGAGGAGTACTGATGGTGTCCTAGACCAGGGGGTACTCACCACATCGTCTCCTGATCAGTTGGATTGGGCCGATGACCCCCATGGCTGTTTACTCATGGGCCAATTTGGACAGCCGAAGTATACATGAGGAAGATTCCACAAGACTTGGTGATCAAGACAAGGACCCCTCTCCACTAGTGTATTCGACTAGGACTCTTGTTATCCTAGGCCTCTAATACATTATATAAGTAAAGGCCAGGCTAGTCGATAGGTCATTATGACATTACCATATCAATCATACAAGCTATACTTCTAGGATTTAGCCATTACGATCTCGTGGTAGATCAACTCTTGTAATACTCATATTCATCAAGATCAATCAAGCAGGAAGTAGGGTATTACCTCCATAGAGAGGGCCCGAACCTAGGTAAACATCGTGTCCCCTGTCTCCTGTTACCATCGACCTTAGACGCACAGTTCGGGACCCCTACCCGAGATCTGCGGGTTTTGACACCGACACCAGGGGCTACTTTCGGCATTCTGGATACGGGGGTACACAGACTTGCCTGCCTGCGGCCCATTGTGTGGCTCCATCAACGGCCTGGTACGGCTTAGCTTCAGCATCGATAACTCAAGACCCTCGCGAGGGGCCAAGCCTCGCAAGGCAGATGATGCCAAGACCTCCAAGGGGATCGTCCTCCTCAGGCTGGCTCCCGAGGGGCAGAGACTTCTATGCAAGGTGCACCTCACGAGGCTCAGCTGACGTGAGCCATGACGACCAAGGCAAGGTAGGCGCCAGCGGGTGCAGAGTACCAGTTTCCTCTTTGGTGCAAAGGAGGCCAGCAGCAGGCGCGGAGCCCCGAGGAATCAATCAAAGGTTTCCATTCTGGTGCAACAAGACCAATACCGCCAGGACGGCAGGACAAAGGTCATCGCCGAGCCCACCACAGCGTCACGACCAGAGGCTTTTCGTAGGCGAAGACCACTTTAGTCAGGATAGGATGTACCTGTCCCCCTTCAAATCCGGCCGTTGTGGGATCCCTTCCCGCCAACATTTGGTAAGAGGACCAAGGCCACTATAAATAGGGCTTAGCCACCACCATAGATGGGGCTCGAATCGAGAGAGAAAGAGCCGACAAAGGATCAGATCCATTATCACCAGACCACCTCACCAGCTCTCCCGAGCTCAAGAACACCTCAACTCTTGAGGCCAGTTCATCCACTATACTAGTTCATCCTCAGCCCCTTGAGGCAATCCACCAAAATGCTGGAGTAGGGTAATACACCGCAAGGTGGCCCGGACCAGGATAAACTACTGTGTCTCTTTGTCCCTTTGAGCTCGACGCGCTAGTCTTAGAGGATCGCGAGTAGGCAGGCTGGGTAGGTTGAGATCTCCGCACGCACCCCAGAGTTTGAACCTATCAAGGGTTTGCGTAACCCCAAATGTGACATTTGGCGCGCCGGGTAGGGGTGCGTCGGATCCTCTATTCCGTCGATCAATCCACCTCTACTCCGACACCTCCATGGCTGGGGCACGTCGGGCTCACGCTGAGCATCGGGCCGTGGTTGCCGCCCATGTTGCTCAGATGGCTCCGGCAGGCAACGGTTGTCCTCATCGTCCTCCGTCACCAGCTTCCAATGCTGCCACGAGCCCTGCTGGCTACGAGTAACAAGCTTCATCGCTGCACCCCTCGGTGCGCCACGATGGGCGCACCGCCACTCCATCGCTGACCCCGGCCGCTTCATCCTCCCACGCATGTCCCGGCCTGGCAAATGCGCAAGATGCTCTGCTCATGGCGCAGGAGCTCCTTTGCTATCGCCCCATCGATGACTTCTACGAGGAGTGGCTCGAGCGCATCACCGAGCTCGTCAGCGCCGCCGGAGACTCCATTGCACCGACCCGCTCACTGCCTCACCAGCCGCCTGCCACAGGCGACGTGGCTCACGGGCACCTCCACCACCTCCAACCTAGGGCGCCATCATCGAACCAAGGCGGGTTGCACCGCGGCACAACCCGCCGCGCCAGGCGCTTGCGCGCGATGAGGCAAGCTTCCAAGTGGTGAAGCAACCCCAAGAAGATGCACGTGCGCTTCCAGCTGCCCCACATCAAGACCATGTGCCACCTGTGATGGTGGCGGCGCGCGAGCACTAAGACCAAGGTCCACCTCCTCGACGGGCTCCCGTGACCATAGTAGGGTGCCGTGCTTTTGCCCCGGAGCTTCGTAACATCATCTGGCTAGGCAAGTTCAAGCCTGATCTACCCCCACGCTACGACGACCCCGCCGACCCCGCCGAGTTCCTGCAGCTCTATGAGCTAAGCATCAAGGCGGACATCGGTAGCAAGAATATCATGGCAAACTGGTTCCTCATGGCCCTCAAGGATGGTGCACGCTCCTGGCTCCTGAATCTCCTCGTGGGATCTGTCTCCTCCTGGGATGAGATGCACGACTGCTTCATCGCCAACTTCAAGGGCACTCATGACCGCCCGCCGGCTGTGGGTGACCTATGACGCATCAAGCAGCAGCCAGGGGAGACCCTCAGAAGTACATCCAGCGCTTCAATAACGTTCACCTCAAGATCCCCAAGGTGTCAGACGAGGCCATCATCTCGGTGTTCACTGATGGCGTCTGCGACATCAAGATGAAGGAGGAGCTCGCCATTCATGAGGACCTCTGCACAACCCTAGAGATGTTCAACATGGCGAACAAGTGTGCAAGGGCTGAGGAGGGACGCCTCTCCCTCCTCGAGCTCCTAGATGTCGACCCGGAAGACAAGAAGGCGAAGGCCAAGGATGTGAAGTGCAAGGGGCCAGTTGTGCTTGCTGCCAAGCCGGACACGAAGCGTGGCTGCGATCACCCTGAGTCATCCAAGAGCAACCGACTGTTTTGCGTCTTCCACAACGTGCACAGCCACAACACCAACGACTGCTAGGAGCTCAAGGCCCTCCGTGACGAACGCCTCAGTCGACGCCCCAAGCGCAACGATCGAGGCTACGGTCATGGAGGCGACCGATGTGGAGGACACTGGGACAGTCGTGACCATCGCCAGGAGTGGTGCGACCAGCCTCGGGAGGACCGCAGGCAGGGCCAACCTCGCGAGGGCGCCTTGAGGGAGCAGCCTCATGATGACCGGCCTCAGGGCAATGCCGGTCTTCCTCCTCTAACTCCACCACCAAGAAGAAACGAAGACCATCACCAGGATGAGGGGCTGGGGGCTTCCAGGAGCCTCGAGCCATAGCCTACATCCTGGGCGGCTCTCAGGCCCCAGCCTCTCAACGCATCTTCAAGCAGTTCGCACGCGAGGTGAACACAGTACTCCCCAAACTCGAGGCAACATGCCCGCTCAGGTGGTCCAAATACGCCATCACCGCCAACTCCTCCGATCAGCTTAAGTGCACGGCCACTGCTGGCGCTCCCAATGCTCTGCTCGTCCGTCATCAGCAACGTGGTCGTCACCAAAACCCTCATTGATGGTGGAGTAGGGCTCAATGTTCTCTCTGTCCAGACATTCAACAGGCTCCAAGTGCCATATCACCAGCTTCAGCCTACCAGGCCCTTCTCAAGAGTGACCGACAGCTCCACGCATCCGATAGGGTAGGTCCGCCTCCCTGTCACCTTTGGCAAGTGCGACAACTACTACATCGAGCTCATCGACTTCGACGTCGCTGACATTCGTCTGCCATACAACGCCATCCTCGGGTACCCAGCACTGGCCAAGTTCATGGCGGCAACGCACCACAACTACAATGTCCTCAAGATGCCAGGGAGCAGCGGCATCATCACGGTCGCCTGCGAGGAAAAGGACGTTGTGTGCTCCCTCGAGCGCGCCTACCAGGCTGCAGTAGTTGAGAACCCTGAAGACGAGGGCGGTGTCCTCCCTCCTGAGGTCGCCCCCAAGGCGAAGAAGTTGCAGCTGGGCCAGGGGTCTCATGTGGAGGCATCGCCCGACAGCGCCGCGCTGAGCCTCGCGTCCCTGGATGGGGTGCCTTCACCTATCGCATAGGAAGGCGTGTACGGCGCCCCTCTCTGGCTGGGCATGGGGGCTCTCCTCTAGTGGTCCTCAGACCTAGCCGATGTCACGAGGGAGGCACTCGGGCACCATGTGGAGGCATGCTTCAGCGCACGCTTCCGAAGAGAAGGCATAGGGCATGAGACGCGAGGTGTTCAGGAGTTCATCAGCAAGGCAGTCGAGGAGATTCAAGAGGCAAGGGTTCTGCAGGGCGATCACCGCCCACCGCCGAGCACGGCTCCTTGACCTGAAGAGGGTAAGGAGTTCCATCCCAGGGCTCAATAGGGCCGCATTTCGGTAGCTCTTCTGGCCGTCCTGCATTAGTCGATGCGAGGGCCCCCCTCACAGCTACGTTCGCATGCCCTTCGGCCTATCGCATGTCAGCACCACATGCGGGACATCCTATCGGCTCGAGAGGCTAGGCACCAGGTGATCTTGGCGGAGATGGAGATGCATCTTCAGGAGCTCCCCAGGCCCCCGGAGCCCCCTGAGGCTCAGGGCCAAGGCAGCTCGTGAGGAACGACTTTAGCAATGCGCATCCTCTACTACCGCGACATGTCTTCAGCAACGGTGCCAGGTGACATCTTTTTAGTTCGTTCAGTTTGGGGGCGCCCCTCGGGCTGCATTATCCCCAAGTCGCGTGGGTCCATCCCTCCGACATTTATCTCTTTCGCGTCTATCAGAACTAGTTTACTTTCCCTTATGAGCTGCCTTGAAATTATCAACTGCCTGGCTGGCGCTTCATCGCCAAGAATGTCTCGCATCCTTGCAAGCCCACCCATGACCGCCTCCTGATTAAGGGCTGGCACGGCATTTGTGCTCGGGTCCGTCCCTGCAGTGTCGCTAAACCCAAGAGGCTGAGCTCTGGTTCCCGGGCTAGCTCCCGTGTACGTCACCTCCCATGGCCCTTGGTGCCTTGTTCTCACATGAGGTAATCAAGGGCGGATGAGTGAGGGTGCGTGACCTGGTGCCTCGTCACCACGGGAGCCGTGCGCCGGTTGTTTTTCTTTAGGACCTTTGCATTAAAAGACTGGGCACGACATTTGTGCTCGGGTCCGTCCCTGCAGCGTCGATAAACCCAATGTCTGAGCTCTGTCTGGTGGGCCGGCCCCGTTCACGTCACCTCCTTGTGTTGTTGGTGTCCGGCCTTCTCATGCAATAACCTCAGGAGACTCATTCGGTGCAAGTTGCCTAACCATCTTGCAGGACTGACACAAGTGTTCCTGATCAAATTCAGGCGCAACCCGCCTAGAGGTAGGGCCTCATGAGTCCCATGATGACTCACGATTGCCCATACACACCTCCTCCAGCCCTGTCGTGCAAGCCACATGTCAGGTCAGGGTTGTACATGCCCCGGGGGCTCTCCTCAGAGGGAGCCCCCTCCCACGCACCAGTGGAAGCACCATGCTCCGTGCTGGCTGTCCACACTGCCGAGGAGCGGCTATGCCCGTGCAAGAGCAGAAGCACCATGCTCCGCGCTGGTGATAAACAACTGAGGGTAACCTCGCGGCTGTAGCAACCTCAGGGAGCCTCCGGGCTTAGTGCTTGGACTCATTGTGTTGTTCTCTCTCGGGAGGGTAGCATGAGGGGGCTGGGCACAGGGGCTACGCTCAGGCCACGCGTGGCATACGCCACCTCGCTAGGTCCTACGGACCTGGTCTTCGTGCGCCCCTCCCGAGCGAGAGACCAACAAGGAAAGGTATGATGGTCTGTTCTTACGTCAAGGGGGACTCCTGAGCATCGCGCCTCATGATCCTAACTGGCCACGTATCCACTCAACCCTTGGTCTCATCCTGGAAATCCGGATGACCCAACAGCGGCTGAGGTACGTGCAAAGCCGGGACCTGCCGACGCAGAACGCAAAGGCCTAACTCTCGTTCCTCCCTTCCCAAGTCGTTCGTACATCAAGGGGGACTCTTGAGCATCGTGCCTTAGCAGCCTAACTGGCCGCGTAGCCTATCATCCCTTGGTCTCGTCCTGGCGGTCCGGGCGATCCAACAGCGGCAGAGGTATGCGCGAGGCCGGGCCCTGCCAACGTAGAACGCCAAGGCTTGCCCTCGCACCTCTTTTCCCAAGTTGTTTGCATGTCAAGGGGGACTCCTGAGCATCGTGTCTCGGGATCCTAACTGGCCACGTCTCCCCTCACCCCCTGGCCTCATCCTGATAATCCGGACGGCCCAGTGGCGGCTGAGGTATACGCGGGGTCAGGCCCTGCCGACGCAGAACAATAAAGCAAACGGAAAAAGAAGTTGCAGAACCATAAGATAATTATTACAAAACACATTGTTCCAAGCATCAGTTTTAACGCCTCCACGAGGCATGCTACATACTATAGGATAAAAACAAGAAGGAACACCACCACCGAGCCACCTCATAAGCCCTGGCAACCGCCGTCGCCCGCCTGCGGAGTCCTGCCGCCAACGACGTCAGCCTTGCCCTTGGCCTTAGCCGTAGGGCCAACGAGGAGGAACTTGTCCAGCATGGCCTCCATCGGACCCTTCACGGTGTCAGCAACAGCGTGACAGGAGTCAGGGTCCACGGGCTTGAGGAAGGCATCAAAGTCGAATCTAGCGTCCTGGAGATAGAGATGGGTGAAGGCGCGCATTAGGGCCGAGGAAGAGAGTAAGCGAGCCTCACCTTCCACCATGGAGCCAAACCCGTCAACGACGTCCTCGAGCGCCTCGACGACCTCAGGAAGTAGGACGGTGGGGCTCTCCTTCGGGGTCACCACTGTCCCCTGGGGATCGATCCCGAAGAGTACCTACCGAGCCTTGTGAAACCTCACCTCGAGGGAGACGAGGGTGTTGCGCTCCATGGCGGCCGCCCCCTTAGCCTCGGCAGGAGACGGCTTGGCCGCTTCTGCCTCCTCCTTCAACCTCTTCAGGTGGTTGTGCTCCGTGGCCTGCTCCTGGGCTGCCTGCTTCAGCTCGGTGTCGCGATTGATGACGGCAACCTCCTGGGCCTTCAGCTTCTCCTCTCGCTCCTGGAGCTGGCTGGCCTGGGCGGCCTGCTGATCCTAGAAGGCCTTCAGCTCGACTTCCACTTCGTGGCAACGCTCCTGGGTGTCCCTGGCCTTCCATGCCAGGTCACGCCAGGCAGCTGCTACGCCGGCCACCTTCCGAGCCTCTTCTTTGGAAATCGAGGCTGCCCGGACAGATGCGCTAGCCTAGAGCCACCCCGAGATCAGCTCTAAGCGCCCCAACATTGCGTGCCGGTCCGGGACTTGAAGATCACCTTGGAGCTGGTCCAGCGCGGTTTGGGCCTCCTATAGGGCTCCGGAGGTGGCTGGAGCACCATCGCCCAGTGGCATGGTGGGCGGAAGAAGAGATGCCCTCAGCACCAAGACATGTGGACCTACACTAGCAGGAAGGACAGGGGGCTCCGGAGGCCTTGAGACCTCAGTAGTCGCGATGGGGACGGGTGCCGCCAAGTTCAGCCCTACAGAGGATGCCGGCTCCTCCCGAGGCTGGGCCTCCGAGCTCTGAGAAGATGATGTCGTTGGTGGAGCCACAGGAGCTGCAGCGCCCCTTCGTGCCGAAGCTGTGGCAGCCGCCACGACATGTTCAACCACGGCGACGTCAGCGCTATCCTTCTTCTTCTTCGCCAACGACTGCGGCCTAACATCGAACGAAGACACTAAGTATCGCACCGAGATTCAGGAGCAAGGCCAAGAAAGAACACTTACTGGTTTGAGGTGACATAGCTCCTCTTCAGGCTCATCAACGGGGGCTACGCCGGTGCAGCTGGAGCTGTGCTCTTCATAGCAGGAGAACACGCAGCTGGCACCGTGCAGGATGGTGACGGCGAAGGAGGAGTGCTTCCTGGGGGGATCATCGCCGACCTACCCCTCCTCCCGGCCGCTCGCTTCTGCTGCTTCGAGGAGGCCACCCCGGATCTCGTGGTAACCCTGGTAGGACAAGCCAGCTCCATGACCGGATGCGCGTCCTCGTCGTTGTTGTCAAAGAAGTTACAGAGGAGGTCTCCTTGCTGCAGGGCAGAAGATTCCCCCTCCCCCTCATCCTCATCGGTGGCTTCGGAGGAATGGTTGCCGGAGGACATGTTCACCAAGGAGGCGACCGGCGGGGGAGGCCCCGTCGGCATGAGCCCGAGCTCGTTGAAGACAGGCATGGCGGCGTGATCTTCTCCCCGTCCTCTCGGTGACACAGCGGGAGGCAATCATTTGGAGGGCCGCCCGGGTCCTTCCCAGTCAAGGAAAGTAGCACCTTGCTCAGCTCCTCCTCAGGAAGGCCGTCCTTGCATAGCCGGATCTTGTCGTTGACACCCCCAAGCTTCCACAAGGGCAGGAATGATCCTGGAGCGGCGCCAGGTGCTGCGTCAGGAACTCCTTGATGATCATGGCCCCCGTCAGCTTCTCGGCCTTCCTGTCAGCCTCCATCTTCCTCATCAACAGCCTTAGCTAGGGATCGGTGATCCTCTCAGAAAACCACCCCTTCTCGGAGGTCGGCAGCTCGGTCGGCAGCTCCAGCTGGTCGTGGGAGCACTTTGTGTCCATAAGGACCCACTTGTTCCGGACGTCCTCTACTTTCTTCCCGGCGCGGGAGATTGCATTGCCGCCACGGGCCGCAACGAAGCCAACACACCCTATGGACTGGTGTCTAGTCAAACGGAGGTAGAAGAAGTGGCGGAGCATGGAGATGGAGGGCATCACTCCCACGAATGCATCACAGTAGATTACAAAGATGGACAAGAGGAGGACACAGTTGGGATGGATGTGGAGCGCGTGGAGGCCGTAATGGTGGAGAACGTCATAGAAGAAGAGGGAGAAGGGAGGAATCACCCCAGAGTAGACACTATGCATGAAGAAGGGATAAAAGGTACTGTTTGCGGGCCCCGGCACGGCGGAGGTGACCCGGAGCGCCATCTTCCCCCATTCACTATCATCGCTCACTGTCAGGAGAAGCGCAGTCTGGAGCTTCTCCTTGGCGACGGAGGGCGTGATCAACACCGGTGCGAGCCACGCAGGGCCGGCAGCCGGGGCTGGAGCCTTGGCTTTATTGGCGGCCATCGGGCGAAAGCTTGGTGGGGAGGATCGGCAGATCTGGAGGATTTCTTTGGTGTGGGAGAAGGAGATCTGGAGCAAGACGAAGGAAAGGCAATGAAGGCTCAACGACAGGCGCGGAGCGCCCGCAGGACCTAATGGCCTGCGGCCTTGAATGACACGTGGCGATTGATGGGACGTGGGCATCTCCAGCTCCCCATGCTGCCTCAGCAACCGTTTCCATCTGACAAAAGGGGCTGCCACCTGTCATTGAGCCTTCATTGCCTAACTGTTTCTCGCCACCACCATAGAAGGGGGTCGAATCGATAGAGAAAGAGCAGACAAAGGATCATACCCATTCTCACCCAACCCCCTCACCAGCTCTCCCGAGCTCAAGAACACCTCACCTCCTGAGGCCAGTTCATCCACTGTACTAGTTCATCCTCACCCCCTCAAGGCAAGAGTAGGGTATTACACCACAAGGTGGCCCGAACCAGGATAAACTGTTGTGTCTCTCTGTCCCTTTGAGCTCGACGCGCTAGGCTTAGAGGATCGCGAGTAGGTAGGCTGGGGAGGTTGAGATCTCCGCACGCACCCCAGAGTTTGAACCTATCAAGGGTTTGCGGAACCTGAAATCCGATAGTCATCAAATACGGCCTATTAACTACCTGTTATGGTCAGGCCATAAAACATATGATTTCCACTCTATCCCATTTACGGCCCATTTTGCGGACCGTTATTGGTCCACGAATAGTACGTCCCATGTTTGGCGAGACGATTATACGACCCGTATAAGGCCCATAGATTAGATGGCCCGTAGAAGGCCCATGGATCCTACGGGACGTAGAAGGCCCATGGATCCTATGGCCGGTAGAAGGCCCATTGATCATATGGTCCATAGAAATCCCATGGATCCTACGACCCGTAGAAGGCTCACGGATCGTACAACCTGTGGAGGGTAGCAGGACCATGGTTACAACAGTCCGTGTGTTGCCATGGTTATTGTGGCCTAGTTATAAAAATAGGTTATTGTGGCCACTAGAAATAGCGGAAAAAGAACTGCAGTGACTACAAGAAAACAACTAAACAAGACAATAAGGAAATAAATAAGCAAGCAACTAACGCTACGCTATTATGGCTATTACACATATTACATCCACTGGGCATCAAAGTTCGCCACTAGTGCAAATATAGGGAACAAAGCAGCATATTACATACACTGGCCGTCTAAATTGCCCAGAAGTGCAAATAAATGTGGCAGCAAAGCAAGTCCATAACTAAAACAACTTCAAAATAGCTCAAGAAATGTTATCCTGGGTATCCACCATGCTAGCAATAAGCTCAGCAAGCTTATTAACTTTATCCTGTTTGGTGCTAAAATCCTCCAACGCTTGCTGTTGCACCAGAAAGTATGCATCTAAATGCTTCAAGGACTTCCGCAGTCCTTCGGCTTATTGTCGCCAATAGATCAATGTCTTTCAGCTTGTAGTTGAGACTCAAGAAATCGAACTGATTCAGAAAGTGAGTTTGAATAGCTTGTGCCAGCAGTAGTGGCCAGTAACTCGAACACTAAACCAAGACAGGACTTTGGGGTTGTCTCACTGTCTTCAGGATAATTTTCCTTAGCTGTTTTATCATCTTTGTTGGAGACCAACAAGGATGTCTCACTATCCTGAACCTTATCTGCATTACTTCCTTTACCATTGCTTAATAAGGCACTCTTCCCCTATATTCTATCAGCATTCTAAAAGAAGAAACAAGCAGACACATAACATGTTTAGCATGTACTAGTATATGAAACTCATTTCTGTGAACCAGTTCATTAGTAAGGTGGACATGATTAAACTACCAAGTCTTCTATTGCCAAGTAGTACATGATAAAAGCATCAAACAAACATATATCTATGTCCTATGGTCACTGCATTGCCTAGCCAAATCAAAATAGAGATACGGTTCAAATCATATCAGTTCAAGACAAAGCAGCACTAAAAGAATACAAAGAGTGGGAAACCACACGACACAACAAGATTTAAGATGGGTACCACGGGTCTACATGTACAACAACACTATTGGATCTATTGTGATGCGAGTAATGTGCATGATATGAGAAGTCAATTGTATACACAATTGAAATTGAAATCAACAAAGCTATTTATAAGAGCAAACCTGTTAAAGAAACATGCATAAACATACATGTTGTGCCGTTGGAGTTTCGATTGGATCCTTCAATTTAAAAATAAGTTTATATGAGTAAATAAAGTGATAGAAGAGCAAAGCAGTATGCACGATAACAATGGATTCTTAAATGAGAAAAGTTGTTCTTCAGGTTTAAGCACTTGTTCTACATGAACAAAGTATAGTAAGACGCAGGCATATAGTACTTAAAAATAAATAATGAGCTCATAGACCTTACCACGTTCTTAGTTTGGGACCAGTACAGAACAAGGCGTTCCCAGTCATCGTCCAGTAAATGTGTCTCAGGAGAACGTAAGGGAATTTGATGAGTTTCTTTGCCACGGAAGTATGTTTTCTTTAGGTAATTCTGATACCGCCACCAAGCATTCTTGAGGATAGCAGAGGTATTAGCACAGGTTACCTCATCCTGAGTTTCCAAATTGTTCCTTCTCTATAGAGAAAAATGGGAAAATTTGCTATATTATAACCATCATGGAGGTAGAATGTATGGGACAAAGCAATGTAATTGCCATAAATAACATTACTTACACATAACTCCTAGACAAACACCTACAACTGGCATTTTCCTTCATCTTCAGTATACTATTTTCATGATGGGAAGATATGCACATAGGATTTAACAACATCAAATACGATAGGTGCTAAACTACGAATGGCTGGTTGTACTTCCTCCATAGGAATAGGTGTACTAACTGGTGGAGTTGGGCTTCGTCGTGGTAGTACTGGTGCTTTGGGCACTGGAGCTGCCTTACTAACTGCTCTTGTTTGGGAGCTCTGTGCTGGAGATGGTGTTGTGTCAACAGGAACTGGGTTACTATCTGCTGGGGTTGGGGTTAGATTGGGTGTAGCTGGTTCTCTGTCCATCGCAGTAGGGGTACAATCTGCGAGAGTCTGGGTTATGTGTGGTAGGGCTGGTTCTCATGCATGTACAACCGGGGGGTTATGTCCACCAAGAGGTAGCACGGTTTTATTTGAAGACCGTGTTTTTACTCTGCTAGATACTGCCATCACCCGCTACAATTCATATGGCTAATAATCAAGAAACATAGTTGAATGTACATACATTGTATGAGAGATGAATGCAATAGATAATGTGGAAAAAGAGGGCATGAAATAGTTGACATGTATATTGTTTAAGTAAAAAGGATAGCATGACATAATTTCACATATATGATGTCTATCTAAACTGGATAGCATAGCATGACATAATTCAAAGATATGATGACTAACTAAACATGATGGCATGAGATAATTATATGATGTCTTTAGTAAACAGGTTCACATGACATAATTCACATCCATGTTATCTAAGTAATTAGGATCGCATGATTTAATTCCCATATGTGATTTATATGCTAAGCAGAGGGCATTCGCATATATGATGTCTGGACTAAGAACATGGTGTTGAATATTGTGTATATGATGTCTAAACTATGCAATGCAAGACACCATATGCATGCTATGAGCAGTATAACCGTTCCAATTTATAGGATACACCTCGGTGGGGAAATAGGACTGGTCATCTATCTTTGAATCCAACTCTGAGGAGCTATCGGGACCCATCAAGAGATCAGTTTCAATAGGTAGCACTGTCTGCTCTGAAGACCTTCTTTTCACTCCAGATTTTTCCATCACCCACTCAAATGGCTGATTCACAGGAAGACTAGTTTAATGTACAAACATTGTCAAAAAATGGAAATGTAATGAAGAAAAGGATGGTCAAGATATCTTTCAAATATATGATGCCTGGTTAAACAGGATGGCATTGCATATTATTTCACATATATTATGGCTGGCTAAAAGAGATGAGACTGCATAATTTCCATAGATGATATAGAAACTAAACAGGTGGCATTACAGAACATGTCTAAACTAAGCAGCTGACATATATGATGTTGAAAGTAGGCACTGCAAGGCAACATATGCATGATATGACTAACATCATCATGCCAAGTTAGAGCAAACACCTTGGAGGGTAAATAGGAGTGGTCAGCTTCGTCTGAATCCGCCTCAAAACAGATATCTTCCTCTGGATTAAAATCTGGGGAGGGGGGAGGGTTTGCCATTGAACCCACTATGGAGCGATGTCTGCATGACATTGTATTGCCACACAAAACTCTTCTCTTTGTTTCTACATGTTCAGCATGATTGTGTAAAATATCTGACATGCATACGAAAAAAATTTAGTGAGATTATGTAAGGAGAGTGATGACCCATAAGTATAGGGGATCTATCGTAGCCCTTTGGATAACTAAGAGTGTCGAACCCAACGAGGAGCAGAAGGAAATGACAAGCGGTTTTCAGTAAGGTATTCTCTGCAAGCACTGAAATTGTAGGTAGCAGATAGTTTTGTGATAGGATAATTTGTAACGAGTAACAAGCAATGAAAGTAAATAAAGTGCAGCAAGGTGGCCCAATACTTTTTGTAGCAAAGGACAAGCCTGGACAAAATCTAATAATGAGAAAAGTGCTCCCAAGGACACATGGGAATTATCGTCAAGCTAGTTTTCATCACGCTCATATGATTCACGTTCGTTACTTTGATAATTTGATATGTGGGTGGACCGGTGCTTGGGTGCTGTCCTTTCTTGGATAAGCATCCCACTTATGATTAACCCCTATTCCAAGCATCCGCAACTACAAAAGAAGTATTAAGGTAAACCTAACCATAGCATGAAACTAGTGGATCCATATCAGCCCCATACGAAGCAACGCATAAACTAGGGTTTAAGCTTCTATCACTCTAGCAACCCATCATCTACTTATTACTTCCCAATGCCTTCCTCTAGGCCCAAATAATGGTGAAGTGTCATGTAGTCGACGTTCACATAACACCACTAGAGGAGAGACAACATACATCTCATCAAAATATCGAACGAATACCAAATTCACATGACTACTAGTAGCAAGACTTCACCCATGTCCTGAGGAACAAACGTAACTACCCACAAAGCATATTCATGTTCATAATCAGAGGGGTATTAATATGCATTAAGGATCTGAACATATGATCTTCCACCAAATAAACCAACTAGCATCAACTACAAGGAGTAATCAACACTACTAGCAACAAACAGGTACCAATCTGAGGTTTGGGCACACAGATTGGATACAAGAGATGAACTAGGGTTTGAGAGGAGATGGTGCTAGTTAAGATGTTGATGGAGATTGACCCCCTCCCGATGAGAGGATTGTTGGTGATGACGATGGTGATGATTTCCACCTCCCGGAGGTAAGTTTCCCCGGCAGAACAGCTCCGCCGGAGCCCTAGATTGGTTCCGCCAAGGTTCCGCCTCGTGGCGGCGGAGTTTCGTCCCGTAAGCTTGCTTATAATTTTTTCTAGGGTAAAACACTACATATAGCAGAAGAGGGGCACCGGAGGGCCACCAGGGGGCCCACGAGGCAGGGGGCGCGCCTAGTAGGGGTGGGCGCGCCCCCACCATCGTGGCCAGGGTGTGGGCCCCCTCTGGTACTTCTTTCGCTCAATAATTCTTATTAATTTGACTTTCATGGAGTTTCAGGACTTTTGGACCTGTGCAGAATAGGTTTCCAATATTTGCTCCTTTTCCAGCCCAGAGTCCCAGCTGCCGGCATTCTCCCTCTTCATGATAAACCTTGTAAAATAAGAGAGAATAGCCATAAGTATTGTGACATAGCGTGTAATAACAGCCCATAATGCAATAAATGTCGATATAAAAGCATGATGCAAAATGGACGTACCAACTCCCCAAGCTTAGACCTCGCTGGTCCTCAAGCGGAAGCCGATATCGAAAAATTTGTCCACATGTTTAGAGATAGAGGTGTCGATAAAAATAAAATACGGACAGGAGGGCATCATGATCATTCTTATAACAGCAACATATATAGATTTTGTCATATGATTTCTTATGCTCAAGTAACAATCTATTCACAATGTCAAGTATGGTTCAGAAACTGCATTGAGAACTAACAAACTATAATCTTAGTCATTGAAGCAATTGCAATTTATCATAACATCGTAAAGAGTCAAGAATAGAGCTTTTCAGCAAGTCCACATACTCAACTATCATTTAATCTTCTACAATTGCTAACACTCATGCAATACTTATGGTTCTGGAGTTTTAATCGGACACAGAGAAAGATAGGGGCTTATAGTGTTGCCTCCCAACGTTTTACCTCAAGGATAATGTCAACAATAATAGTTCATGCTAACTTACATCCAATTGGATATATATATCAGGATCTTTCCAACATGAGGTGCTCGCCAAAGGATAAAATGAAAAAGGAAAGGTGAGGATCACTTTGACTCTTGCATAATGTAAAAGACATAAGGTAAAAGATAGGCCCTTCGCAGAGGGAAGCATAGGTTGTCATGTGCTTTTAGGGTTGGATGCACAAAATCTTAATGCAAAAGAATGTCACTTTATATTGCCACTTGTGATATGAACCTTTATTATGCAGTCCGTCGCTTTTATTACTTCCATACCACACGATCGTATAAAGCTTATTTTCTCCGCACTAAAAATTCATACATATTTAGAGAACATTTTTATTGCTTGCAACATGACAACTTACTTGAAGGATCTTACTCAATCCATAGGTAGGTATGGTGCACTCTCATGGCAAACTGGGTTTAAGGATAATTGGAAGCACAAGTAGTATCTCTACTTGGTGCAAGGAATTTTGGCTAGCATGAGGGGGAAAGGCAAGCTCAACATGTTGGACGATCCATGACAATATACTTTAACTGAGATGTGAGAAAACATAACCCATTACGTTCTCTTCCTTGTCCAACATCAACTCTTTAGCAAGTCATACTTTAATGAGTGCTCACAATCATAAAAGATGTCCAAGATAGTATATTTATATGTGAAAACCTCTCTTTCTTTATTACTTCCTATTAATTGCAATGATGACCAAAACTAAGTTTGTCAACTCTCAACAACTTTTAAGCCTCATACTCCTTATATGTGAAGTCATTACTATCCATAAGATCAATATGAACTCTTTTATTCTTTTTATTATTTTATGCACTTAAGATCATGGAAAGATAGCAAAGCCCTTGACTCAACACTAATCTTTACTATATATAGCTCATGGACTTGATTACATAGCGAGATCACAAGGCAAAACTAATTCATACCAAAACTTTATTCTACTAGATCAAGATAATACCAAAAGGATCGAGCTAAGTAAAACGGTAAAGATAGGAGTGTGATGGTGATACAATACCGGGGCAACTCCCCCAAGCTTGGAAGTTGCCAAGGGTAGTGCCCATACCCATGTGATTATTCCTTGGAGGTGATGAAGGTGGTGATGATGTAGGCTTCTTCCTTAATTTGCGCTTGAGAATGGAATTTTGCTCCCTTAGATCATCGACCTCCTGCTCAAGGCTTAATATCCTTTTGCATAGTTCCTATTTGTTTCCCTACAGGAAACAAAAAGGGATAAACTCGATCTTGGGTTTCTTTGTCCTATCTGGAAGGCTTGACTTTTTAAACTCCACATGCATGTCCCCAGGTTGAGGTAACGGGACTTCATCTTCATCTGAGCTCGTCTCCTCCTTTCCCTTAGGCTCGTAGTCTTCTTCTTCCTCAGTGGTCCATCCACAAGGTAATCATCCACATAGCTTTCTCCCTCTGAATCCTGGGACGACATATTGCTCTAATCTGCGGTAGAAACAGCTCAAAACAAAGACAGAAGATATGTGCATGATAGAGTGGTCAAAACCTTCGGGAGATTATATAATGAATTTTTACCGACCGAAAGAAGTATCGTGCAGGAAAACAGAGTCCAGTGAGCACACAAGGTGCCCACGAGGCAGGGGGCGCGCCCTCCACCCTCGTGGAGGCCTCGTGTCCTTCCCAGACTACTTCTTATTTTTCCTACTTTCTTAAATATTCCAAAACAGAGAAAAAAATGCTATTAGAATAGTTTTGGAGTCGGTTTACTTACCGTACAACATACCTATTCCTTTTCGGAGTCTGAAACTTTCTGGAAAGTGTACCTTATGTATTCCTCCGGGGTTAAGGTTTCAATAATATTAGTTTCAACATTTATAGGGTTACGTGAGATATAATGTTTGATTCTTTGACCATTCACCACCCTCGGACTACTGCCTTTGAAGTTGTTGAATTTTTATGGCATCGGAACGATAGACCTCCTCAATAACGTAAGGACCTTCTCATTTAGAGAGAAGTTTTCCTGCAAAAAATCTTAAACAAGAGTTGAATAGAAACACATAATCACCTACGTTAAACTCACGCTTTTGTATCCTTTTGTCATGCCATCTTTTAACTTTTTCTTTAAACAGTTTGGCATTCTCGTAGGCTTGGGTTCTCCATTCATCAAGTGAGCTAATATGAAATAACCTCTTCTCACCGGCAAGTTTGAAATCATAGTTGAGCTCTTTAATAGCCCAATATGCCTTATGTTCAAGTTTGAGAGGTAAGTGACATGCTTTTCCATAAACAATTTTATATGGAGACATACCCATGGGATTATTATATGCAGTTCTATAAGCCCATAATGCATCATCAAGTTTTTTGGACAAATTCTTTCTAGATATATTAACAGTCTTTTGAAAAATTAATTTGAGCTCTCTATTACTCAATTCTACTTGACCACTAGACTGTGGGTGATAGGGAGATGCAATTCTATGATTAACATCATACTTAGCAAGCATTTTATGGAAAGCACCATGAATAAAATGTGAACCACCATCAGTCATTAAGTATCTAGGGACTCCAAACCTCGGAAAAATAACTGCTTTAAGCATCTTAATAGAGGTGTTATGATCAGCACTACTAGTTGGAATAGCTTCTACTCACTTAGTAACGTAATCAACGGCAACTAAATATGTGTATAACCATTAGAGGTAGGAAAAGGTCCCATATAATCAAAGCCCCAAACATCAAATGGTTCAATAACAAGAGAATAATTCATAGGCATTTCTTGACGTCTACTAATATTACCAATTCTTTGACATACATCACAAGACAAGACAAACTTACGGGCATCTTTGAAGAGAGTAGGCCAATAAAAACCAGATTGCAATACCTTATGTGCAGTTCTATCTCCAGCTTGGTGTCCTCCATATGCCTCGGAGTGACACTTGGGTAGGATCTGTTCCTCTTCATGCTCAGGTACACAACGTCTAGTGACACCATCTACTCCTTCTTTATATAGGTGTGGGTCATCCCAGAAGTAATGTCTTAAATCATAAAAGAACTTTTTCTTTTGTTGGTATGTGAAACTAGGTGGTATAAATTTAGCAACAATGTAATTAACATAATCAGCATACCATGGAGCAGTACGAGAAGCATTTATGATAGCTAATTGTTCATCAGGAAAGCTATCATCAATAGGTAGTGGGTCATCAAGAACATTCTCTAACCTAGACAAGTTGTTTGCGACGGGGTTCTCAGCTCCCTTTCTATCAATAATATGCAAATCAAATTCTTGGAACAAGAGAACCCATCCAATAAGTCTAGGTTTAGCATCTTTCTTTTCCATAAGATATTTAATAACAGCATGATCAGTGTGAATAGTTAGTTTAGAATCAACAATAAAGGTCTGAACTTATCACAAGCGAATACAACTGCTAAGAATTATTTTTCGGTGGTAGCATAATTTCTCTGAGAAGTGTCTAGAGTTTTACTAGCATATTGAATAACATTTAATTTCTTATCAACTCTTTGCCCTAGAACAGCACGTACAGCATAATCACTAGCATCACACATAATTTCAAAGGGTAAATTCCAATCAGGTGGCTGAATAATAGGTGCAGAGATCAAAGCTTTCTTAAGTATTTCAAATGCTTCTACACAATCATCATTGAAGACAAAAGGAATATCTTTTTGTAATAAATTAGTCAGAGGCCTAGAGATTTTAGAAAAGTCCCTAATGAACCTCCTATAAAACCGACGTGACCAAGGAAACTTCGTATACCTTTAATGTCCTTGGGACAAGACATCTTTTCAATAGCATCAACTTTAGCTTTATCAACTTCAATACCTCTTTCAGAAATTTTATGCCCCAAGACAGGCCTTCATTAACCATAAAGTGGCACTTTTCCCAATTCAAGACGAGACTAGTGTCTTCACATCTCTGCAAAACTCGATCAAGGTTGATCAAGCAATCATCAAAAGAGGATCCATAAACGGAGAAATCATCCATGAATACCTCACAAATCTTTTCACAGAAGTCAGAGAATATAGCCATCATGCATCTTTGAAAGGTAGCAGGTGCATTACATAAACCAAAAGGCATATTTCTGTAAGCAAAAGTACCGAAAGGGAAAGTAAAAGTAGTATTTGCTTGATCGTCCGCTGACACAGGTATTTGAGAGAAACCAGAATAACCATCTAGGTAGGAGAAATGTGTATGTTTGGATAGTCTTTCTATCATTTGATCAATAAAAGGTAAAGGGTAATGATCTTTCTTAGTAGCTTCATTTAATTTACGGAAATCAATTACCATCCTATAACCTATAATAATTCTTTGCAGGATCAATTCATCTTTATCATTAGGAACGATAGTAATACCTCCCTTCTTAGGGACACAATGGACGGGACTTACCCACTCACTATCAGCAACATGATAAATTATACCTGCCTCAAGGAGCTTTAGTATTTCCTTTCTTACCACCTCTTTCATCTTAGGATTTAACCATCGTTGATGATCTCTAACTGGTTTGGCATCTTCGTCCAATTTAACTTTGAGTTGGCATAGAGTGGGACTAATGCCCTTAAGATCATCAAGAGTATATCAAATAGCAGCACAGTGCTTCTTCAGAGTTTTCAATAATCTTTCTCTTCCTGCTCTGAAAGGTTAGCACTAATAATAACAGGATATGTCTTCTTTTCATCAAGATAAGCATATTTAAGATTATCACGTAAAGGTTTAAGATCAAACACGGGATCACCCTTGGGTGGAGGAGGATACCCTAGGATTTCAACAAGCAAGTTGTGTTTCAAAATAGGACCCTCTTTAAAGAATACTTCATCTATCTCCCTTCTTTCATTCATAAACATATCATTTTCATGGTCTCACAAATATTGTTCTAAATGATCAGTAGGAGGCACAGCAATAGAAGCAAGACCAATAATTTCATCCTTACTAGGCAATTCTTTATCATGGGGTTGTCTACGAAATTTAGCAAAATTAAACTCATGAGACATATCTCCCAAGCCAATTGTAACAATATCCTTTTCACAATCAATCCTAGCATTAACAGTATTCAAGAAGGGTCTACCAAATATAATGGGACAAAATCTATCTTGTGGGGAACCAAGAACAAGAAAATCAGCAGGGTATTTAACTTTCCCACACAAGACTTCAACATCTCTAACAATCCCAATTGGTGAAATAGTATCTCTATTTGCAAGCTTAATAGTGACATCAATATCTTCTATTTCAGTGGGTGCGATATCATGCATAATTTCTTTATATAAGGAAATAGGTATTGCACTAGCACTAGCACCAATATCACATAAGCCATGATAACAATGATCTCCTATTTTAACAGAAATAACAGGCATGCCTACAACAGGTCTATGTATCTTAGCATCGGGTCTAGCAATATTAGAAGCTTCCTCACAGAAGTAAATAATATGCCCATCTATATTATTAGCCAAGAGATCTTTAACCTTAGCAATACTAGGTTCAACTTTAACTTTCTCAGGAGGTTTATATGTTCTAGTATTACTCTTACAAACAACAGTTGAAGCTTTAGCATGACCCTTTATCCTAACAGGGAAAGGTGGTTTCTCAACATAAGTAGTAGGAACAATGGGATCATTATAAGTAATAGTCTTTTCTTCAACTGTAATAGGTGCAACTACTTTTACTTCAATGGGAGGACTATATTTAAACCACTTCTCCTTAGGGAGATCAACGTGAGTAGCAAATGATTCACAAAAAGAAGCTACTATCTCAGAGTCAAGTCCATATTTAGTGCTAAATCCACGAAAAGCATCGGTATCCATAAAAGACTTAACACAATCAAACTTAGGTGTCATACCTGACTCCTTACCATCGTCGGAACCCCAATCTTCAGAGTTGCGTTTAATTCTTTCCAATAAGTCCCACTTGAATTCAATATTCTTCAGCATATAAGAACTAGCACAGGAAGTATCGAGCATGGTGCGATCATTGAGAGAAAGCCGAGCATAAATTTTTTGAGTAATCATTTATCTTGAGAGCTCATGATTGGGGCATGAGTATAACATTGACTTAAGCCTCCCCCAAGCTTGAGCGATGATTTCTCCTTCATGAGGCCAAATATTATATATATAATTATGATCACGATGAACAAGATGCATAGGATAAAATTTCTTGTGAAATTCCAGCTTCAATCGTTTATAGTCCCAAGATCCTGTATCATCACATAGCCTATACCATGTCAATGCATATCCCTTCAAATATAAAGGGAAGACCTTGCTCTTGACAACATCATTGGGTATACCTGCAAGATGAAATAATCCACAAACTTCATCCACATAGATAAGGTGTAAATCGGGATGCAATGTCCCATCTCTTGCAAAGGGATTAGCTAGCAGTTTCTCTACCATACCCGAAGGAATTTCAAAGTAAACATTTTCAGTAGGTTCAGTAGCTTGAGGAACAACTCTTTGCTCTACTGGTCGGGGCGAAGATGCCCCGAACAAGCCCCTCAAATGATTAGTTTCCATAGTAACAAGTGACAGTAAATTTCAGCACACTATATAAATGTCTCCTTACCAAGTTCCACTCACCAAAGGCGCTTCACTCCCCGGCAACGGTGCCAGAAAAGAGTCTTGATGACCCACAAGTATAGGGGATCTATCGTAGTCCTTTCGATAACTAAGAGTGTCAAACCCAACGAGGAGCAGAAGGAACTGACAAGCGGTTTTCAGTAAGGTATTCTCTGCAAGCACTTAAATTGTAGGTAACAGATAGTTTTGTGATAGGATAATTTGTAACGGGTAACAAGCAATGAAAGTAAATAAAGTGCAGTAAGGTGGATGCTTTCTGTAGCAAAGGACAAGCCTGGACAAATTCTTATAATGAGAAAAGCGCTCCTGAGGACACATGGGAATTATCGTCAAGCTAGTTTTCATCACGCTCATTTGATTCGTGTTCGTTACTTTGATAATTTGATATGTGGGTGGACTGGTGCTTGGGTGCTGTCCTTTCTTGGACAAGCATCCCACTTATGATTAACCCCTATTGCAAGCATCCACAACTACAAAAGAAGTATTAAGGTAAACCTAACCATAGCATGAAACTAGTGGATCCAAATCAGCCCCTTACGAAGCTACGCATAAACTAGGGTTTAAGCTTCTATCACTCTAGCAACCCATCATCTACTTATTACTTCCCAATGCCTTCCTCTAGGCCCAAATAATGGTGAAGTGTCATGTAGTCGACGTTCACATAACACCACTAGAGGAGAGACAACATACATCTCATCAAAATATCGAGCGAATACCAAATTCACATGACTACTAGTAGCAAGACTTCACCCATGTCCTGAGGAACAAACGTAACTACCCACAAAGCATATTCATGTTAATAATCAGAGGGGTATTAATATGCATTAAGGATCTGAACATATGATCTTCCACCAAATAAACCAACTAGCATCAACTACAAGGAGTAATCAACACTACTAGCAACAAACAGGTACCAATCTGAGGTTTGGGCACACAGATTGGATACAAGAGATGAACTAGGGTTTGAGAGGAGATAGTGCTGGTGAAGATGTTGATGGAGATTGACCCCCTCCCGATGAGAGGATTGTTGGTGATGACGATGGTGATGATTTCCACCTCCAGGAGGTAAGTTTCCCTAGCAGAACAGCTCCACCGGAGCCCTAGATTGGTTCCGCCAAGGTTCTGCCTTGTGGTGGCGGAGTTTCATCTCGTAAGCTTGCTTATGATTTTTTCCAGGGTAAAAGACTTCATATGGCAGAAGAGGGGCACCGGAGGGCCACCAAGGGGCCCATGAGGCAGGGGGCACACCCAGTAGGGGTGGGCGCGCCCCCCACCGTCGTGCCCAGGGTGTGGGCCCCCTCTGGTACTTCTTTCGCTCAATAATTCTTATTAATTCCAAAAATGACTTTCGTGGAGTTTTAGGACTTTTGGAGCTGTGCAGAATAGGTTTCCAATATTTGCTCCTTTTCGAGGCCAGAGTCCCAACTGCCAGCATTCTCCCTCTTCATGATAAACCTTCTAAAATAAGAGAGAATAGCCATAAGTATTGTGACATAATGTGTAATAACAGCCCATAATGCAATAAATACCGCTATAAAAGCATGATGCAAAACGGACGTATCGAAGAGCATGCAAAAATCTAGAGTGATGGTAACAACCAGTAGATGGATCCAAAAATAATATGATAGCTTTAATTTAATAAAAAGATAGATGATGATTGCTTTACTATTTCTTTCCCACCCAAGATGAACAACATAGGCAAATATAATATTCATTGTTGCCTCGATATGTGCCAGATAATAGATAGAGATACTATTCAGTGTCGCCTCGATATGTGCCCCACAACTAATTTTTAAACTCAAGTGTGAACATTAATTTGGACCTGACTTGGAGTCTAAGAGGTGAACCGGATGATAAAGTAGTAGGTAATATTAACCAATGCATAATATAAGCAGAAATAAAAGAGTGTGACCTCTCTTGTGGACCCTTGTACTCCTTAGGTTCATCTGCTGAGTCGATGATGGTGATGCTGTTGCAGCGGGCAAGGTTGTCAGAATCGTGATTCTGAATTGGATCGGAGCTTCGATGGTAGGATCGCAAATCATAGAATCTTCACTATCAAGATCGTAGAATCGTAGATTATATGAACTAAAATCATAGAATTAGAGCGGTTAGCTTGGATCGTAAAGTTGTAGAATCATACAACAGAATCGCGATTCTGAACACCTTGGCGGTGGTGCCGGCGGCAGGGAAGGAGATCTGAGGTGGCGAAAGACGGTCAGGTGTCGTGATGTCTGGTTTTGGTGGATGCTTCTGTCAATGGAGCATCCTACGTGTAACTGATGTAATTTTGTAAGGGCTCCTTTGGCTTGTAGGATTCTAAAAACGCAGGGATAGGAAAAACACTGGAATAGGATAGGAATGCACATGGGAAAGAGAGCATTTGTGAACACATGATTTCTGTCAACTTGGGTGTTTGGTTCACAGGAATTGGAAGAGTAGAGGAATGCAAAGAAACATGGCCAAATTAAATTGAAACCATATGAAAGCGTGTACAGTTAGAATGCTATTCTGCCACTAATGTAAATAGTCTTGTTTTGATGTATAGGATTTTGAAAAGTAGGTCCAGGTGGATGTTTTGCTCCATTCCTTTCAACAAAATGCATGAATAGTTGAATAGTGGAGTGCCATAGGAAAATTTCCTATTGCTATGTTTTTCCTTCAGTTTTTCCTTTGAACCAAAATAGCCCTAATGGATGGACATGAATGTAGAGTAATAAGTGATGCGACAAGTGCTCAACCTCTTTGCCGTAGCCATTTGACCTCGGCATCATTAGGTTGGTCGCCGAAGAAGTTGAGGTAGAGGTGGCTGTCGGAAGTGTGGAGGAAGATCTGAGGAATCGGTAGAGGCCATCCAAGGCACTGATCTGTTGTGATGGATGGTTCCGTCATTGGAGCAGCTGCGGTGAGCTGTAAGACGTCGAGGCTGAAGCAGTACAAGACAGACATCGTTAATCTCAAGTGGGATTCTAATAGCATCTCCAATAGATGATGTAAAATACATTACAAAAAAGTGATAGATGTAAAATTTACATCACCAAAAAACACTTGACTACAATAGATGAGGTAAAAACTGTTGACTCTGGACTTAATTGTCGAAACTAAAATTTACTGTGGAATGGAATGTTACTTTCGAAACTGAACGCACGGGTAGTAGAGAGGCACTTCGCATGTAGTTTAGGCCGCTCGAGCACTAGTAGTAGAGAAATAATGATCTAAATCAGCAAGCAACCGACGGGGAACACAGTAGCAGATAGCAGCCGGAGCAGCAGCGCCTAGAGGAGCAGTGCGAACTAGAGCTAGAGCAGCAACTCGTGTAGCTACAGCAGCCCATGTACCAGCATCATTAGCGTGAGCGAGAGCAAGAGCAGAGCAGCAGCATGAGTGAGGGAGAGAGTAGAGCAGCAGCGCGAGCGAGCGAGCGAGAGCCAGAGCAGCAGCAGAAGCACGAGCGAGTGAGCGAGAGCCGGATCAGCAGCAACAGATCCGGCTGGTATGGATGCTACTGCCAAAGGGGCCTCACGCTAGGGGAGAGCCGCCAAGGATATGTCACCCACGGTGCCGGCTTTGAGGTAGTCGCGCCATGGGGGTGCGGGATGGAGCACCATCGGCGCCGGGAGGTCAAGTTAAGGAGAAGATGCGATGCGATGAGTGTACAACCTCTTTGGTGGCGCCGAGTAGGCCTCGGCTTCGTCCAAGGAGTCGGTGAGGATGCTTTGGTTCTGATGAAGCAGGTTAAGGCGACACTGTGGGGATGGAGCAGCTGTGATAGACGGGGCGATCGTTGGAGAAGCTCCTTGGAGGTGGAGGACGGGGTGGCTGAACCGGCGGGACGACGGATCCTCATCCGGGAAGGTGATGAGGAACGTCGAGCTGTGGTGGTGGACGATGTGGTCGGGGAAGAGGCTCCGGCTGGGCAGCGGTGAGGTGGCAGATGGAGGAGGGTGGGGTTTCGCGGCTAGAGCAGAGAGGTTATGGCGGCCTAGGATTTCGAATGGCGAAAAGGAGGCGATGGGAGGGGGAACCGTGACTTAGGGACGCGCTTGTCCAAAATGTAAGTGTGTTACAAAAGTACCCCTACCAATTTGAACTAGCAGCCCTTTCGGCTCAGGGTTAGAAGGGGATTACGTGTGTCGGGATTTGGCAGCTGGAGGGAGTTTTTGCGTGCATTGTAATTTCAGGATAGCAAGGCGCACATTTTGGGAGCACGATATCTGAATTTTCGGGATATAACAAGGCGCGGGTTAAATTTTAGGGACAAGCCTAACGTGTAATATTGTATACCAAATCAATCTGCACTTCCCTCAACGAAAAAATGAAAAAAATAGTACATTTGATGTACTAACTAGATACTCCTGATCTAAACCATGTTCCATATGTACACCATGTTTATCACACAAGGTATAGTGCCCCGCCCTCTACATTATGACAAGTATTTAGCCCTAAGCTGCAAAAGCCACACATTATCCCAAATTATAATCAATGTTCTATATATTATATGTAGTACTAGCAAGATGCCCATGCGTTGCACAGAACATCAAGATGCATTTGTATGAGTAGTTTATCTTGTGGGAGAAAAGGATGAACGAGGGAAGGCCTTATTTGTAAATGTGGTGTGGGTATCTTTTTTCGAAATTGCCATAGTTTCCTTCCTAATTGTCAGATATAAATCGGACGGCCTATATTGCAGGATGGCACGCACAACATTGTCACCAACATCATCATCACCAACTCTGTTAGTATATTATATGTGGTATAACATGTTCATAACCACACCATGCGTATCACCGTTATATATATTCACGCATGCGTCGGTTTAAAATAGTATGATAAATTCTTCAAATATCTGAATTCACTTTTTACAATGAATTATGATCTCTATTCGTCTTTTACACCCACACAATCCTCTTATCTTTGTAGCTAGCGCTGACTTTCTCTCGTGCATGCACACGCCCGCCTCCCTCTCACCCTCCCGCAGCATTCTCTAGCTCCATGGCGCAAATTCGTCCTTTCACTTTAGGTCGTTCACCCACGGTGTTTGTAGGCCCCCAACTCCTTCTTCCCAGCGCACATTGATCGATATGCCTCTCTAGCCAGGTGTGCCTACCACAAACACAAGCTTTCCCTCTTCTCTTCTCACCGTCCATGTCTCACTCCCGCCCCTCTTTTCATCGATATCGTACTCGCACACTCCTCCCCCCTCAACATAGTATGCCTCTCGCACCACCTCCTAGCTGCATCCCTCTCTTTGTCCTTCTCTCCGGTCCTTATTTACTTCTAACACATACATGCATGTATACCGATCGATCTCCCTACATATACCTAGGTCGACTTTAACTATTTTCCCCACGCATCGATTGATTTTATTCTTCTCAAAAAATGTAAATTTTTTAATTTTTCTTTATTACTTGTGCATGCAAATTTTCATTGGATTTTTACCTAATACAAATTTATTTTGAAATTATATTTAATCTGACTCTAAATTTCGGGTAAAAAATATTTCGGATCCCATCAAAATGTTAGAAATTTTGTTGAATTTTTTTGGGCGGTTGGCTGAAATTATTAACAAAGTCCTGGCTAGAAAATGGGGTGTAATTTTAACAAACAGTAAATGGGCTAAGTAAATTCCACTAGAATTAAAAAGATGGGTTTTACATTATCACAAATCACAAATGGGCTATATGTTCTCTGCCACGAATGTGATGGTCACTTGTGAGACTACTAAGTTGACGCGTATGCAAGGCTTTGTAACCTTATAGTCAACACACGATTCTATTAGCAGTGTCAATTGGATGTCCATCTAACGGTTGTGGTGCTTCTTCAATCTTGTATATTAATGCTTCAGGCGCCCAAACCACCGCCGGTGGTACCACCTGCTATCGCCTCCTGTGGCCGGCTGTGCTGCCGCGCAGGCCTCACTGGCCCACCCTACTCCCATCACCGTCCAGGCCATTCCACTACTCAGCAACACCTTCTATAATTCTCCGACGATGACAGCCTCACACCACAGCCGAACCAGTGAACCCTTGTACTCCCTTCCGCATGGTCATCCACTGCTGTGTCTTCGCCGACTCTTGGTTGTGTCGTTCCCTTCCTAGGCCTTGCCATCGTCCACCGTGTTGGTTCTCTCGGCGTGGCGTGGTCAACTTTGTCAACAAACGACAGCCATCAGAAGAGGCATGCATGTGGAGAGGATGACAATAGGGACACGCGTGGCCCATGGCCACACACGAGCAAGTCCCTCCTTATTATGCGAAAACAAATGATTTCTCCCCCTAACAGGTTTGAGCCATCAACTACATCTTTGCACGCAGGGAAGTGTTTCCTTTATTACGTGGAAAAAAGTTACCTCTGCCTGACAGCTGGGACCCACTAGCTTTATTATGATCCATTTTGCAAAAATATAGATTGTACCAAAGATGCTAAATTGTTTTCTTTTTATTCTAACTCGAAAAGAAAAAATTAAAAAACACAAAAAACATCTTCGCACGCAAGGAAGTGCCACCTTATTACGAGCAAAAATGATTCCCCCTGCTAGCTGGGACTCACCAGATTTGGAGGCTAACTTATGGGCCAACTAAATTGATGCGTACGGGCTTTGTCAACTTAGTCAAAACGATTCTAGCTGCACTGACCGTTGGATGTTAAATCAACAGCCGTCCTGCGTCTTCAACCTCTGGTCTTCTTGCTCCAGCCACCCAAACCAGTCCCGTCGTACCGCCTGCTCCAGCCTCCTGTGGTCGTCTGTGCTGCCGCGCAGGCCTCACAGACCGACCATACTATGACTGGCCAGACCTTCCCTCTACTCACCCACACCCCCTATTATTCTCTAGCGATGAAAGCCTCACACTGCAGCCAAAGCAGTAAACACTTGTAGTCCCCTCCGCATGGGAAACAACCGCCGAGTCTTCCCCGACTCCTGGTCATTCCCTTCCTAGGCCTCGCCGCCATCCCCGCCTTGGTGCTCTCGATGCAGTGTGCTCAACGTGGTCAAGGAACGACTTCCATCGGAAGAGGACTGTAGGTTGAGAGGCTGACAGCTGGGTCCACGGCCATGGCAAGGAAGTGCCTCCTTATTACGTGCAAAATAGCGATTCCTCCACCTGACAGCAGGGACCCACCGGAAGGGCCTCTGTATTTCGCGAAAAAACATTCCTCATCGCTGACTGCTCGGACCCACCAACTATATCTCTTCGCATGCAAGTGCCTCCTTATTACGCACACAAAAAATGAAGACCCACGCTGCTAGGTGGGACCCACCATACTTGGAGGCTGACTTGTGGGCTTACTAAGTTGACGCGCATGCAGGGCTTTTTTAACTTAGTCAATATAAATGATTCTAGCTGCAGTGACCGTATGATGGCGATCCAACGGCTGTCATGCTTCTTCAACCTCTGGTCTTCTTGCTCCAGTCGCCCAAACCATCGCGGGTCATGCCGCCTGCTCCTACCTCCTGTGGATGGCTGTGTTGCCGAGCAGGCCTCACTGCCCCCTCCTACTCCAACCTCTAGCCAGGCCATCCCTCTAGTAACCCACAACCCCTGTTATCCTGAGGTGACGGCAGCCTCACACCGCAGTTGAACCATTCAACCCTCGTACTCCTCTCTGCGCGGGCAACCACTACCGCGTCTTCCCTGGCTCCGCGTCGTCCCCTTCCTAGGCATCGCCGTTGTCCACCGCCTTGGTGCTCTCGGCACGACGTGGTCAATGTGGTCAAGGAACGACTTCCATCAGAAGAGTACTGTACGTGGAGAGGATGACAGCTGGGTCCACGGCTGTAGCAAGGAAGTGCCTCCTTATTACGTGCAAAAAAATGATTCCTCCACCTGATAGTAGGGACCCACCGGACGGGCCACCATATTTCACAAAAAAAATGTTTTCCCCCCTAACAGCTGGGACCCACCAGCTACATCTTTGCACGCAAGGAAGTGCGTCCATACTATGTAAAAAAGATTCGTCCCTCACAGCTGGGACCCAACAACTATATCTTCGCACGCAAGGAAGTGCGTACTTATCCTCCCTGATAGCTGGGACCCACCCGGTCGAAGCGTACGTAGTGTTGTCTGTTTGGTCACGAACGTGTATGTACATACTGGTCAATCGGTCTCTCTCTGCAGTGATGAACTATGGCCAAGTAAGGAGTAGCACATGTCGTAGTAGAGCAGTGGACGTAGCATGTCACGCAATCCCTGTCTATAACGTGTACACATACGTACAACCATGCTGCAAGAAAGTAAATACGGCTACGTACGTACATACGGACATGGTCTGGAAGGCGTACGTCAACGTCGTCTTGTTCATTGGCAGCCAACCGGTTGGGTCAAAACGGAGGAAACAACGTCGTGTTCATTGGGAGGCAACCGATTGGGTCGAAATATGTCGTGTTCATCGGGAGCCAACCGGCTTGGACGGAAGAGCCGAAGCAAGGTTCGGCGTACTGCAGAACAAAGGAAACGGGCCTTCTATTTGACCGCGTACGGTCGATATGGGGTCCTGTTCATTGGTAAGGGTCTGGCATACCACAAAATGTAGGAAACGGACTTCTGTCGAGTGCCTGCAGTCGAAACGGGGTCCTGTTTATCGGGAGGGTTGTGGCCTACCACAAAACGGAGGAGACAGACTTGTGTTGGAGTGCCTACGGTCGAAACGGGGTCCTGTTCATCCACCGTCTACTGCCTCGGTCCATCTTCCACAGGCTACTATTCATCCACCTTCGACCTCCTCCAGCCTCCACAGGCTACTATTCATCCATGACTACTGTTCATCCAGCCTCCACCGGCTGCTGTTCATAGAGCCTCCACCCCCAACCGGCTAGGGTGCGGCGGCCTCCTCGGGGTCCTGTTCATCCAGCGGCAATGGCCTACTACCACGGGGTCCTATTCATCCAACCCCCACTGGGAACTGTTCATCCACAGCCAACCAACCAGCTCGACTCACCACGTCTCGACTCGTTCTACGTATCGCGTGCATGGTAGCAATGGTCACTGTCCATCGAGAGGAAACCCAACACCGGCTGGCTATGTCTTGCACGGGGGATCGATCGGCTTCAGTAAGCAGCAATAGTGATCAATCGCATGGGTTCAGTTAGGAGGAGCAGCGAAGGAATCACTCGGGTTCAGTCAGCAGCGAATCGCTCGGTTTCAGTTAACAGCCAAGGGATCGATCGCTCGGCTTCAGTAGAGTGCAATCGCTCAGGTTTAGTTAGCCAATGCCTCGCACATACGCGCGTACATGAGAGAAACGCGGAAACCTGCATGCATCGCTCGGCCCCGACCACCCGCCGTAACCGAGAACTCCTCGAAATTTTCCTCGCCCTCATTGTTACCACGATTTTTTCCATCATTGATGGCCCAAAGAATGTCATGCAGGTGCGTCTCCGGCCCGCCCAAGACAAAAAGCCCATTTTCTGTCATGATTTTTTGTCATAGAAGTAGGAGCCCACCACATCTATGATGATACCGGGTTTTGTCATAATTATCTTCATAAAAGTGTCATAAGTATGACAGGAAAAAAATGTTCAGCCCAAAATGTCACATATGTGTCTTTTTTTGTAGTGGTACTACCGGGCAGTACTACCGCCCTAGTACCATGAAAGTTGTGAGGGATTGCAGAAGCAAAAAGATAAGCAGAAGTGTGACAGTAGTAGGCGGCAGAAGTACCACGTCAAGTGGTACTGCCGCTAGGTAGGAGCGGTACTATCATGCCCTACTGCCACCGAAGCAAAAAAGAGATCAGTAGCCCAGAAACAAGCGGTAGTGCCCGCGGCACTGGATTGCGGAAGTACCGCTACGCAGGGTGGTACTAAGTACTAACGCTAGTGAGCTTCAAAATAGCCCAAGCAAAACAGCAGGATGCAGGAAGACCAAAACTACCTGAACTTTTGCAAATGAACTCCGATTTCGATGAACTCAAGCTTGATGGAAAGCTATCAAATCACGTAAACCATGCCTAAGATATGCCTAAGATACAGAGATGTGAAAACTCTACTATTTAAGAACCAACATAAACTCCGACATAAAAAATGCAATAGATGATGCATACGAAATCTGTTTTCGTGAACTTGAGCTTGTCATGAGAACGACCATAAGCTCCAAAACTCACAAAGAGAAACACCAAACAAGAACCAATAAATATGATGCAAGGATGCAATGGTTTTGAGCTCTCTACGAATGATACGATCAAGCTACTCACTTGAGAGCCCCCCTTGATAGTATGGCTATCGATCCTATAACTACCCAGCCTCCCGACTAACACCATGAGATCGGTAAAATAGAAAATCTATCAAGAACAAAACCTTTGCCTTGCGCATAATCCACTTGATCTAGATGATGACGATCTTGTCATCCTCAAGTTGGACCACCTTTCTTGATTGCGCACGCTCAATGAAGACTAGTAGATTGCTCCCCCATACTCCACTATGGGTGATCCACTCTTCACACATCTTCTCAAGTTCATTGTCACCACAATCGATGTCAAGCTTCATGCATGTGATCTCTTTGTGGTGCTCCACTTGAACTTGCACAATGAAACCTTGATGACGATCACCACTTGATCTTATCCTCCATGGGTAATATGATATCTTCCTTTTGATGCACGCCCATGGAAACATACCTAACCCCATAAAGAACTATCACATAGACAATGTGTTAGTACACAAAGCGCAATGGACAATTCTCACCATACCATGGGATCACTTGATCCCACTCGGTACATATTCTATGATTTGTGTGTTGATCAACTTTATTCACTCTTTGACTTAGTCTTGATTAACCTTGAATCATATCTTCTCTATGACCAATCATTGGATAATTCCTTGAATAGAACCTCCATCATTGCACAATCTCCTTGAAACCAACAAATGGACTCAAGAAATCCCTATGGACAAACCCTTCAAATATAACTCAAGGCATCCATTAGTCCATAGGGATTGTCATCTACCAAAACCAAACATGGGGGCACCTTTCAGTAGTCCACAAACATTCTCATGTTGTCGTCCCTTTTCCTAATGAAGAGTATTGGTGACCCCTAAGGTGATAAACCTGGACGAATGTATCCTTTCTACTATAGTTCGTCCAACTATTTCCTCAGCTCCACTAGCTCAGTTGATGACATAAGGTAGTACTTCTTGAAAATTGGTGCCGTCCCTGGGCACATGTTAATCTCTCATTCCCTCCGCGAAGGGTCCTTATATTTTGTTTTTCTTCTATTTTTTATTTTTACTTTGAGTCATCACCTTCTACTAGCACCAACGTAGAGAGCGTAATTTTCATTCTTATTAGTACAATATGTATTTGGTCTAATTAATGTTAAGAGGAGCTTGACTGGATGTTCTTTATGCTGAACTGCAATCTCTAGTTGTTGCTTAAACTTCACAGGTGCTTTATGCTACTTGCAATAGACGTTGGGATTTACTTCAAGAGGAAGGGTGATGTAGGATAGTAGTAGATAGTATTTTCCTCAGTTAAGAACCAAGGTTTATGACACAAAAAAACACCCCTGGCTCTCGCGTCGCCCCTCATGGACGACATGAGAGCAACCAAACCCTAGCCCCGCCACTACCCCTCCCTCCTCACCTCCCTGCCGCCACCCGAGGCTCCCACCAGTGCTGTCGCATGTCTGCTGGTGAAGGTGGCGGCGAGGCTCCACTGCACTGCATCGTAGAGGGCTCTGGATCTCCAGGAGGCGGCCCTGATTAGCAAGGGTGGCATCGATCTCGTCCAACAAATCGCACTACCGGTGCTAGTCGTCCCTACTGGCCATGTGGGCAGTGGTGGGGCGGTGGAGGCTCATTGCTACTGCGGGTTGCGCCGTTGGCCTCGGCTGCTCTGCTTCCAGTTCTCCTCTCCTTCGCCATGGTCCTCCCTCGCTAATTTGCGTGCTACTCCTTCAGGACGTGCTACTTGTGAGCTACATTGGGATTCTCCCCGAAGAGGAAGGGTGAAGCAATATAGTAGTGGTCAGTATTTCCCTCAGTGAGAACCAAGGTTATCGAACCAATAGGAGAAGCAAGCGAATGCCTAATAAGTAGCACCTACACACACAAGAGCAAATACTTGCACCCAACACGGGCAAGAGGGTTGTCAATTGATACGTCAATTTTGCATCATGCTTTTCTTTTGATTTATTGCATTATGGGCTGTTATTACACATTATGGTACAATATTTATGCCTTTTCTCTCTTATTTTTACAAGGTTTACATGAAGAGGGAGAATGCCAACAGCTGGAATTCTAGACCGGAAAGGTGCAAATCTAAGAGACCTATTCTGCACAACTCCAAAAGTCCTTAAACTTTAAGGAGAATTATATTGAATATATAAAAAATACTGGGTGAAGAAAATACCAGGGGACCCACCACACAAGCACACAAGAGGCAAGCGAAAAAGAGAGGCGAACAGAAAAGAGAGGGCGAATAAAACGGCAAGGGTGAAGTGGGGGAGAGGAAAACGAGAGGCAAATGGCAAATAATGTAATGCGAGGGAGATGAGTTTCGGATGGGTACTTGGTATGTCTTGATTTGTGCGAAGACCTCCCCGGCAATGGTGCCAGAAATCCTTCTTGCTACCTCTTGAGCACTGCGTTGGTTTCCCCTTGAAGAGGAAAGGGTGATGCAACAAAGTATCGTAAGTATTTTCCTCAGTTTTTGGGAACCAAGGTATCAATCCAGTAGGAGGCTCCACGCAAGTCCCACGTACCTACACAAACAAACAAGAACCTCGCAACCAACGCGATAAAGGGGTTGTCAATCCCTTCACGGCCACTTGCGAAAGTGAGATATGATAGAGATAATAAGATAAGATAAATATTTTGGTATTTTTATGATATAGATTGGAAAGTAAAGATTGCAAAATAAAGTAGATTGGAAACTTATATGATGGAAGATAGACCCGGGGGCCATAGGTTTAACTAGTGGCTTCTCTCAAGATAGCATAAGTATTATGGTGGATGAACAAATTACTGTCGAGAAATTGATAGAGAAGTGCATAGTTATGAGAATATCTAAGCATGATCATGTATATAGGCATCATGTCCATGACAAGTAGATCAAAATGATTCTGCATCTACTACTATTACTCCACACATCGACCGCTATCCAGCATGCATCTAGAGTATTAAGTTCATAAGAACAGAGTAACGCATTAGGCAAGATGACATGATGTAGAGGGATAAACTCAAGCAATATGATATAAACCCCATCTTTTTATCCTCGATGGAAACAATACAATACGTGCCTTGCTGCCCCTACTGTCACTGGGAAAGGACACCATAAGATTGAACCCAAAGCTAAACACTTCTCCCATTGGAAGAAAGTTCAATTTAGTACGCCAAACCAAACTGATAATTCGAAGAGACTTGTAGAGATAACCAATCATACGTAAAAGAATTCAGAGGAGATTCAAATATTTCTCATAGATAAACTTGATCCTAAACCCACAATTCATCAGATCTCGTCAAACACACCGCAAAAAGAGTTACATCGGATAGATCTCCAAGAAGATCAAGGAGAACTTTGTATTGAGATTCAAAGAGAGAGAAGAAGCCATCTAGCTAATAACTATGGACCCGAAGGTATGTGGTAAACTACTCACAACTCATAGGAGAGGCCTTGGAGATGATGTAGAGGCCCTCCGCGATCGATTCCCCCTCTGGCGGAGCGCCGGAAAAGGCTCCAAGATGGGATCTCACGGGTACAAAAGGTTGCGGCGGTGGAAATAGGTTTTCATGGTACTCCTGGATGTTTTCAGGGTACGTAGATATATATAGGAGGACGAAGTAGGTCGGTGGAGCCACGAGGGGCCCACGAGGGTGGGGGCGTGCCCACCCCCCTAAGGCGCACCCTGCACCCTCGTGGCTGCCTCGGCTGCTTCTTGACATCCACTCCAAGTCTCCTGGATTGCGTTTGTTCCAAAAAGATAGCACCCAAAGGTTTCATTCCATTTGGACTCCGTTTGATATTCCTTTTCTTCGAAACACTGAAATAGGCAAAAAATAGCAATCTGGGCTGGGCCTCCGGTTAGTAGGTTAGTCCCAAAAATGATAAAAAGTGTAAAGCAAAGACCATACACATCCAAAACGGGTAATATAATAGCATGGAGCAATCAAAAATTATAGATACATTGGAGACGTATCAAAAACCTCTTGTCATTTCCTTCTGCTCCTTGTTGGGTTTGACACTCTTACTTATCGAAAGGACTATGATAGATCCCCTATACTTGTGGGTCATCAAGACTCCTTTTTGGCGCCATTGTCGGGGAGTGAAGCGCCTTTGGTGAGTGGAATTTGGTATGGAAAAATTTATATTACGTGCTGAAATTTACTATCACTTGTTACTATGGAGAATCATCCTTTGAGGGGCTTGTTTGGGGTATGTTCACTTTGACCGGTAGAGCAAGAAGTTGCTTCTCAACCTGCTGAACCTACTGAAAATATTTATTATGAAATTCCTTTGGGTATGATAGAGAAGCTGCTAGCTAATCCTTATGCAGGAGATGGAACACTACATCCCTATATGCATCTACTCTATGTGGATGAAGTTTGTGGAATATTTAAGCTTGCAGGTTTGCCCGAGGATGAAGTCATGATGAAGGTCTTACCTTTATATTTGAAGGAGAAACCATTGACATGGTATAGGCTATGCGATGATATTGGGACTTGGAACCACAACCGATTGAAATTGGAACTTCATCAGAAGTTTTATCCTATGCATCTGGCTCATCATAATCAGAATTATATACATATTTTTTGGCCTCGTAAAGGAGAAAGTATCGCTCAAGCTTGGGGGAGGCTTAAGTCAATGTTATATTCATGCCCCAATCATGAGATCCTCAAGAGAAATTATTATTCAGAATTTTTATGCTCGGCTTTCTCGTAATGATCAATCCATGCTTGATACTTCATCTTGTACCGGTTCTTTTATGAAGAAGACTATTGAATTCATATGGGATTTATTGGAAATAATTAAATGCAACTAAGATTGGGAGCAATGAAGTTAAGGAGACAGGTATAAACCTTAAGTTCGATTGTGTTAAATCTTTTATAGATACCAATGCTTTTCAGGAATTTAGCACTAAATATGGACTTGACTCTAAGATAGTAGATTCTTTCTGTGAATCATTTGCTACTCATGTTGACCTCCCTAAGGAGAAGTCGTTTAAATATCATCCTCCCATTGAAGTAAAAGGAGTAGAACCTATTAAAGCTGTAGAAGAAACTATTAGTTATAATGATAATCCAGTTGTTCCTACTACTTATATTGACAAACCACATTTTCCTGTTAGGATAAAGGATCACGCTAAAGCTTCAGCTTTGGTTCATAAGAGTTATACTAGAACACCTACACCCCCTGAACAAGTTAAAGTTGAACCTAGTGTTGTCATGGTTAAAGATCTCTTGGTCGATAATATTGATGGGCATGTTATCTATTTCTATAATGAAGCTTCTAGAGTTGCTAGACCCGATAATAAAGATAACATAGACCTGTTGTTGGCATGCCTGTTGTTTCTGTTAAAATAGGAGATCACTGTTATCATGGCTTATGTGATTTGGGTGCTAGTGTGGGTGCAATTCCCTTTACTTTATATCAAGAAACTATAAATGATATTGCACCTGCCGAGATAGAAGATATAGATGTTACTATTAAGCTTGCCAATAGATACACTATCTCACCAATTGGAATTGTTAGAGATGTTGAAGTCTTGTGTGGGAAAATAAAATACCCTACTGATTTTCTTGTTCTTGGCTCCCCACAAGATGATTTTTGTCCCATTATATTTGGTAGACCTTTCTTGAACTCTGTCAATGCTAAGATAGATTACGAGAAAGAAACAGTTAGTGTAAATTTTGGGGATGTATCTCATGAGTTTAATTTCTCCAAATTTCATAGACAACCCCTTGATAAAGAATTTCCTAGTAAATATGAAATGATTGGTCTAGCTTCTATTGTCGTGCCTCCTACTGTTCGTTTAGAGCAATATTTGCTAGACCATGAAAATGATATGTTTATGAATGAAAGAAGGGAATTAGATGAAATATTCTTTAAACAAATGCCTGTTTTGAAACACAATTTGCCTGTTGAGACTCTTGGAGATACCCTACCACATAAGAGTGATCATATGTTTGACCAGCAATTGCCTGATACTTTGAAATATGCTTATCTTGATGAAAATAAGATATATTGTGTTATTATTAGTGCTAACGTTTCAGAACATGAAGAAAAGAAATTATTGAAAACTCTGAAGAAGCACCGTGCCGCTATTGGGTATACTCTTGATGATATTAAGGGCATTAGTCCCACTCTATGTCAGCCCAAAATTAATATGGAGCCTGATGCTAAACCAATTGTTGATCATCAACGATGATTAAATCCCAAGATGAAAGAAGTGGTAAGAAATGAAATATTAAAGCTTCTAGAAGCAGGTAGAATTTATCCTATTGTTGATAGTAGATGGTTAAGTTATGTTCATTGCGTCCCTAAGAAGGGAGGTATTACTGTTGTTCCAAATAATAAGAATGAATTGATCCCACAAAGAATTGTTACAAGTTATAGAATGGTAATTGATTTTTAGAAAATTGAATAAAGCTACTGGGAAAGATCATTACCCTCTACCTTTTATTGATCAAATGCTAGAAAGACTAGCCAAACATACACACTTTTGCTTTCCAGATGGTTATTCTGGCTTTTCTGAAATACCAGTGTCACAAGAGGATCAAGAAAAGACTACTTTTACTTGCCCTTTCGGTGCCTTTGCTTATAGATGCATGCCTTTTGGTTTATGCAATGCACCTGCTACCTTTCAAAGATGTATGACTGCTATATTGTCTGACTATTGTGAAAAGATTGCCAAGGTTTTCATGGATGATTTCTCTGTTTACGGAACTTCTTTTGATGATTGCTTAAGCAACCTTGACTGAGTTTTGCAGAAATGTGAAGAAACAAATCTTGTCTTGAATAGGGAGAAGTGCCACTTTATGGTTAATGAAGGTATTGTCTTGGGGCATAAAATCTCCAAAAGAGGTATTGAAGTCGATAAAGCTAAAGTTGATGCTATTGAAAAAATTCTGTGTCCTAAAGATATCAAAGGTATAAGAAGTTTCCTGGGTCATGTTGGTTTCTATAGGAGATTTATTAAAGACTTCTCTAAAATTTCTAGGCCTCTTACTAATATCTTGCAAAAAGATGTTCCATTTGTCTTTGATGATGATTGTGTAGAAGCCTTTGAAATACTTAAGAAAGCCTTAATTTCTGCACCTATTGTTCAACTACCTGATTGGAACCTACCCTTTGAAATTATGTGTGATGCTAGTGATTATGTTGTTGGTGTTGTTCTAGGACAAAGAGTTGATAAGAATTAAATGTTATTCATTTATGCTCGTAAAACTCTAGACAATGCTCAAATAAATTATGCTACTACTGAAAAAGAATTTTTAGAAGTTGTATTTGCTTGTGATAAGTTCAGATCTTATATTGTTGATTCCAAAGTAACTGTTCACATCAATCATGGTGCTATTAAATATCTTATGGAAAAGAAAGATGTGTTATATTTCTACAAGAATTTTATTTGCATATTATTGACTCATTAGGTGGGTTCTATTGCTACAAGAATTTTATTTGCATATTATTGATAGAAAGGGTGTTGAGAACCCCGTAGCAGATAACTTGTCTGGGTTAGAAAATGTTCTTGATGACCCACTACCTATCGATGATAGATTTCTTGATGAACAATTAGCTAAATGCTTCTCGTAGTGCTCCATGGTATGCTGATTATGCTAATTACATTGTTGCTAAATTTATATCACCTAGTTTCACATACCAGCAAAAGAAAAGTTTTTCTATGATTTAAGACATTACTTTTGGGATGACCGACACCTTTTATAAAGGAGTAGATGGTGTTATTAGACTTTGTGTACCTGAGCATGAATATGAAAAAAACCTACACAAGTGTCACTTCGAGGCCTATGGAGGACACCATGCTGGAGATAGAACTACACACAAGGTATTACAATCTGGTTTTATTGGCCTACACTTTTTTTGAGGGAAAATGACACTGGGAGAGGCTCCCATTGACCTATATTTTCATTAATATAAACTTACAAAGCTACATATTTACAAGGGGAGGGGGTGAACAGGCACCCAAGAGGTATGTGTAAGGCTACAAGCAGAAAGTTACAAGGAGTAGAGGAGCGTGGAGATGAAGGGGTGCAACTTCTGTTTACAACTATGCGTTAGGAGCTCAAGCAACCCTTTTAAACCTTTCAACCAAGAGTCAATAGAGTGTGACTTTCCCCTGAAGTGCTTATTGTTTCTCTCCACCCATATGCTCTAGGTAGACAACATGAACACATCCATAAAAAGGGTTGCCTCCATCTCTCCTTGCCCCCTCGGACTAGCAAGATCCTATTGTCGCAAGAGGGCCAATTGATCCCCAGTCTAGCCCAACATATAGCTTGCTAAAAGGGCAATGGAAGAACAGATGCTCGACCGTCTCGTTGTTGTAGAGCAAGCAGGTGAAATTGTTGTCAGCTACGGTGTAGTGACGTCGTTGGAGCATATTCCTTCTGTTGAGACGATCAACCATCAGGAGCCAACAGAAGACTTTGAATTTAAGCTCGCCAAATCCAGGAAAAGGAAGTGTCAGCCGCTACCTCCCTAAAGCAATGCTCATAGAAATTGCTAGAAGTGTAATGATTCCCAATAGAGCAGATCCACTCATCATGACTATCAGCATTGAGTAGAACATGAGCAGACTCCCCCTAGATTTCTCCGATCTCCTCTCTAGCTTGAGAAGATAGAGACAGATGAAACAGATCACTTGGGTTGGTGGCATGCAGCACCGAGGCAACCGACATGTCTTCTCCAGTGCAGAAGGAGAAGGCCCTCGGGCAATGGTTTAATAGAGGGCTATAATCGTGGTTGCCCAACCAGGAGTCTTTCCAGAACAAAGACGAGGACCCATCCCTGATCGAGACCATGGTCACACCTCTGAAAATATCATTGAGTTGCATAATATCCTTCCACCAAAACAAACCCACCGCCTCGCAAGCATGTGGCACCTTGCCAGAGTAATAAGCATCCCAAATGAGCATGACCCAGGGGACGTCCTCTCTGTTGTAGAACTTTAACAGGTGCTTGAGAAGAAGGTCCACGTTTTGTGTTTTTAAGTCAATGACACCCAGGCCACCCTTCTTCTTGGGTCGACAGACCAGATCCCAAGTAGCCAGAGAGCTAGCTCTAGCCCCCTTGTTCGAGTTTTTGGCCCAGAGACATTACCTACATAGCTTGTCGAGGTGCTCAATCACACAAGGATGCAGTTTGATTGAGCACATGGCATATATGATCATCGACGTGACCGTCGAGTTAACTAGGGTTAGTTTTCCACCGATCGACATCAAGGCTAGGGTTGTGGATAGATTCCTCTCCATGTTATGAACCAGTGGCATGAGCTCGAGCACAGAGGGTCTGGCGGTTCCCATGGGGAGACCGAGGTAAGTGAACGGTAGGGAGCCAACAGGGCAACCAAAGATTTGAGCCAACTCATCCGTTTTAGATTAGGAGAGGTTGATAGGGATCAGAGTGGACTTATTGAAATTGATTTTGAGGCCCACCGATTCAGCATAGTCCACAAGGATAGATTTCATAGTAGTAGCCTGATCATCGCAAGCGGGCATGATCAGAATCGTATCATCCATGTACTGCACGACCGATAAATCAACAGGTCGGGTGGAGGGGAAGGGAAGCTGGATCAAACAAGAGGCAAAGGAAACATTAATCGACGCTTGAAGGAGATCTACAGCGGGAACAAATATCAAGGGTGACAGGGGGTCTCCTTGGCGCACACCGCATTTGCATTTGAACTTCCTACCGCGGGTGCCATTCAATAACACCGAGGACACACCCGAGCCAAAGATTGAATTCATCCAACCAAACCATTTGTCATCAAAACCGATGTTTCTCATAATATCCATCATAGGTTTATGCTCAATAATGTCAAAAGCCTTAGCAAACTCCAGTTTGACCAGAATTATCTCTGCAAAGAGGATTAACACTAGTGAATGTACTCAAAGGCCCATGCAAGGCAATCCTGGATGGTCTTCCCCTTGATGAACCCATATTGATTTTTATGGATGATACGCGAGATCACTTTTTGCAGATGGTTGGCAAGCAATTTCGTGATAATTTTGAGGCAGCAATTCAGTACCATGATCGGTCTGTAATCATTAGCAGTTTCAGTGAAGAAATCTTGGGGATTAGAGTGATAAAACCCTCATTGATGTTGTTGATGTCAAGATTTCCTTCATAAAACAAATCGCAGATACTATAAAATTCCTCCTTTATAATGTGCCAACAGCTCTTGAGAAAACAGCCATTAAAACCATCTGGGCCAGGCGCACGATCAGATGGCATCTCCTTCACTACTGCATCAATTTCCGCATGAGAGAAAGGGGCCAAAAGTTCTCAAAGTCCATCCACCCTGCGGATCATTCTGTTGAGATCAAACTTCATGGTGGTTGGCTTTGAGACCCCAAGTCTCTGTTTGTAAGTAGAATAGAGAATCCCCTCCTTGCCTGCATGATCCAACACTACGGAATCACCATGACGCAGAGACTCAATGGAGTTATGCCTGAACCTTTCAGTTGCGAGTGCCTGAAACAACTCTGTGTTTTCATCAGCAAACTTAAAGTACCTTATAGTACATGTTTTCCTCTAGTAATCATTTTGGTGACTTAAGAGCATGTTAAGGTGTTGCTTGAGGATATTTCCGAAGTTTGCTTCAGGCAAAAAGAGACCTCTTTTATCCTCTAAATCATCCAAGAAAACCAGCACCTCATTGCTATTCTGTATCAACAATTTAAGTTTGGAGATACCTCTACTCCAATGCTTGAGGTCATAACGGAGGATCTTAAGCTTTTTACAGATCAGAGCAGCAACATTTGGGGAAAAACATGGCTTGGACCATGATTGAGCAACAGTTTCAGAAAAAACAACTTGCTTAATCCAGTAGTTTTCAAAACAATTTTTTTGGATTTGGGAATCTTTGACTCAATGGTTACCATGCAGGGGATATGGTCAGACACTAGTTTGTATTTTTCTTCCGCAAGAGGAACCCACCCATGAAGACTCCCTCTCTCCCACCCACCCATGCCGACTCCCTCAGCGATCCTAGCTTCTAGGCTCCCCTCCGGTGTTCTCCCATGGATGGCCTCCTCCATTGGGACTTCTCCCCTGGCCTCTCGGTCAAGGCATATGTGTGTGCTCGCTTCAGATCTAAGGTCCACTCTTTTCAAAGATGGTCGTAAGTTTGTCTTGTCTTGTGATGAATGCCAAAGAATTGGTAATATTAGTAGATGTCAGGAAATGCCTATGAACTATTCTCTTGTTATTGAACCATTTGATGTTTGGGGCTTTGATTATATGTGACCATCTCCTTCCTCTAATGGGTATACATATATTTTAGCTGCTGCTGATTACGTTACTAAGTGGTTAGAAGCTATTTCAACTAGTAGTGTTGATCATAACATATTAAAATGCTTAAAGAAGTTATTTTTCTGAGGTTTGAAGTCCCTAGATATTTAATGACTGATAGTGGTTCACACTTTATTCATGGCACTTTCCGTAAATTGCTTTCTAAATACGATGTCAACAAAAGAATTGCATCTCCTTATCATCCTCAGTCTCGTGGTCAAGTAGAATTGAGTAACCGAGAAATAAATTTGATTTTACAAAATACTATTAGTAGATCTAGAAAGAATTGGTCTAAGAAACTTGATGATGCACTATGGGCTTATAGAACTGCTTATAAAAACCCTATGGGTATGTCTCCATACAAAATGGTTTATGGAAAAGCATGTCACTTACCTCTTGAACTAGAACATAAAGCTTATTGGGCAATTAAAGAGGTCAACTATGATTTTCAAACTTGCCGGTGAGAAGAGGTTATTTGATATTAGCTCACTTGATGAATGGAGATCCCAAGCATATGAAAATGCCAAGTTGTTTAAAGAAAAGTTGAAAGATGGCACGACAAAAGGATACAAAAGCATGAATTCAATGTAGGTGACCATGTCTTGCTATACAACTCTCGTTTAAGATTTTTTTGTAGGAAAGCTTCTCTCTAAATGGGAAGGTCCTTATATCATCGAGGAGGTTTATCGTTCCGGTGCCATCAAGATCAACAACACCGAAGGCACCAACCCGAAGGTGGTAAACAGGCAAAGAATCAAACATTATATCTCAGGTACTCCCTTAAATGTTGAAACCAATATTATCATCACCTTAACACCGGAGGAGTATATAAGGGAAATCCACCAGAACGTTTCAGACTCCGAAAAGGTATAGGTATGCAGTATGGTAAGTAAAATGACTCCAAAACTTTTCCAATGACAATTTTACTCTATTTTGGAATATTTAAAAAATTAGGAAAATTAAAAGTAGTACGAAAAGTGCACGAGGAGGCGACAATCCCTTGGGGCGCGCCTCCCAGGCTTGTGGCCACCTCGTGTGCCCTCTAGACTCCATTTTCTTGTGGTACACTATTTTTTATTGGTAAAAATTCATTATATAATCTCCTAAAGGTTTTGACCACCGTACCACGACAAAATCCATTATTCTTGTTTCGAGCTGTTTTCTGACAGATCTAGATCGCTATGACGTCCCCAAGTGCTCCGATGGACAAGTTCTTTGAGAAGGTCATCGACCCCTACCTTGCGGAGGTGCTGCGAAACCCTCAAACAAACGAGATGCATGAGGGGGTGCCACACATGCGTGATGTTCAAGGGCCAAGGAAGGCCGGAAGCGTGGAGACAAGGCTTGAAGCAATGGAGCAGTAGGTCTTCAAGTGCCAAGGGATGGTGGCACGCGGACTCAACACCAATCACTCCATGATCATGGAATTTACCCGTGACCACAAATTGGACGCCAAAAATATAGGAGAGGCCATCTTCAAGCTTCACGAGAAAATCGAGCATCTCCAAGCCCAGATCTATGACCTGCAAAACCAAAACTGTGAGTATGAATATCGATTTAAGAGGATGAGTTTGGCTGCATATTTGAGGATCTCGAAGACTCGTTCATCTTTCTATAATGGTGAGCCTATGCCCTGGAAGATGGAGGACAGGCCTACAACATCATCAAACCATCGTCACCACCTTCGAAGAAAGAAACCTAAATACATGGGTATGGGAACTCCCCTTGGCTTGTGCCAAGCTTGGGGGAGGTGTCCCGATATCGTATCAGCATCACATGTTTACCTTTATCGTTTTTCTTAGTTCGATACTTTTGGTTATATCTTGGTTTAGTAGAATAAAGTTTTAGTATGATCTAGCTTTGAATTTTGCTTTGTGATCTATCTATGTAACTGAATCAGTGAGTTATATAATAAAGAGTAGTTTTGAGTTGAGGGCTTTGCTTTCTTGCTATGATCTTGAGGGAAAGGAGAAATAAGGAATAAAAATAAGTAAAAAGATCATATAATGATCTTATGAAGAGTGATGACTTGACATATAAAGAGTATGATGAATAAAATTTGCTGAGAGTTGACAAACATAGTTTTGGTTATTTTTGAAATTAATAGGAAGTAATAAAGAAAGAGAGGTTTCACATATACATATATTATCTTGGACATCTTTTGTGATTGTGATCACTCATTAAAATATTACATGCTAAAAAGTTGATGTTGGACAAGGAAGACAACATAATGGGTTATGTTTTCTTATATCCAAACAGAAGTTATATTGTCATGGATCCTCTAACATGTTGAGCTTGTTTCTCACCCCTTGCTAGCAAAATCTTTTGCACCAAGTAGAGAAAATACGTGTGCATCCAAAAATCACTTAAACCAGTTTTGCCATGAAAGTCCACTATACCTACCTATGGATTGAGTAAGATCGTTCAAGTAAGTTGTCATCGGTGCAAGCAATAAAAATTTCTCTCTAAATATGTGTGATCTTTTAGTGTGAGGAAAATAATCTTTATACGAACTTATGATATGGAAGAAATAAAAGTGATGGACTGCATAAGAAAATTCTTTATCACAAGCGGCAATATAAAGTGACATTCTTTTGCATTAAGATTTTGTGTATCCAACCATAAAAGTGCATGACAACCTCTGCTTCCCTGCGAAGGGCCTATCTTTTACCTTACCTTCTACCCTTATACAAGAGTCAAGGTGAACCTCACCTTTCCTTTTTACACTTTTTCTTTTTGAAAGCACTATATGTTGGGGAAAGATCCAGATATATATATCCACTCGGATGTAGGTTATCATAAAGTATTATTGTTGACATTACCCTTGAGGTAAAAGGTTGGGAGGCGAAACTATAAGCCGCTATCTTTCTCCGTGTCCATCCAAAACTTTGAACTCACTAGTATCGCGTGAGTGTTAGAAATTGTGAAAGACTAAAATATCGTTGAGTATGTGAACTTGCTGAAAAGCTATTATATTGAATCTTTCCGATATTATGATAAATTGCAATTGCTTCAATGACTAAGATCATAGTTTGTTAGTTTTCAATAAAAGTTTCTCATTCATACTTTACCTTGTGAACGAATTGTCACTTTAGAATAAGCAATTATATGACAATATATGTTGTTGTTCTAAAGATGATCATGATGCCCTCACGTCCGTATTTTATTTTATCAACACCTCTATCTCTAAACGTGTGGACATATTTTTTGATTTTGGCTTCCGCTTGAGGACAAGCGAGGTGTAAGCTTGGGGGAGTTGATACGTCCATTTTGCATCATGCTTTTATATTGATACTTATTGCATTATGGGCTGTTATTACACATTATACAATATTATGACTTTTCTCTCTTATTTTATAAGGTTTACATGAAGAGGGAGAATGCCGGCAGGTAGAATTCTGGACCGGAAAGGAGCAAATCTGAGAGACCTATTCTGCACAACTCCCAAAGTCCTGAAAATTTATGGAAAATTATATTGGAATATATAAAAAATACTGGGCGAGGAAAATACCATAGGGGACCCACCAGGTGGCCACAAGCCTGGGGGGCGTGCCTACCCCCCTTGGCGCGCTCCTAGGGCTTGTGGGCCTCCTGGCAGGCCTCCAGTGCCCATCTCCTTCTATACGATGTATTTTGACCTGGAAAAATCAAAAGGAAGCTTTCGGGATGAAGCGCCGCCGTCTCGAGGCAGAACATGGGCAGAAGAAATCTAGGGCTCCAGCGGAGCTGTTCTGCCGGGGAAACTTCCCTCCCGGAGGGGGAAATCGAAGCCATCATCATCACCAATGTTCCTCTCATCATGAGGCAGTCAATCTCCATCAACATCTTCACCAGCACCATCTCCTATCAAACCCTAGTTCATCTCCTGTATCCGATCTTTGTCTCAAAAACTCATATTGGTACCTGTGGGTTGCTAGTAGTGTTGACTACTCCTGGTAGTTGATGCTAGTTGGTTTATTCGGTAGAAGATCATATGTTCAGATCCTTAATGATAATTAATAACCCTATGATTATGAACATGAATATGCTTTGTGAGTAGTTATGTTTGTTCCTGAGGACATGGGAGAAGTCTTGTTATAAGTAATCATGTGAATTTGGTATTCATTCGATATTTTGATGAGATGTACATTGTCTTTCCTCTAGTGGTGTTATGTGAATGTCAGCTACATGACACTTCGCCATGATTTGGCCCTAGGGGAAGGAATTTGGAAGTAATAAGTAGATGATGGGTTGCTACAGTGACAGAAGCTTAAACCCTAGTTTATGTGTTGCTTCATAAGGGGCTGATTTGGATCCACATGTTTCATGCTATGGTTAAATTTATCTTAATTCTTCTTTCGTAGTTGTGGATGCTTGCTAGAGGGGTTAATCATAAGTGGGAGGATTGTCCAAGTAAGGACAACACCCAAGCACCGGTCCACCCACATATCAAATTATCAAAGTAACGAACGCGAATCATATGAGCATGGTGAAAACTAACTCGACAATAATTCCCATGTGTTCTCGGGAGCGCTTTGCTTTATATAAGAGTTTTTCCAAGCTTGTCCTTTTCTACAAAAAGTATTGGGCCACCTTGTTGCACCTTAGTTACATTTGTTACTTGCTACCTATTACGAATTATCTTATCACCAAACTATCAGTTACCGCCAATTTCAATGCTTGCAGAGAATACCTTGCTGAAAACCGCTTGTCATTTCCTTCTGCTCCTCGTTGGGTTCGACACTCTTACTTATCGAAAGGACTACGGTAGATCCCCTATACTTGTGGGTCATCAAGACTCATTTCTGGCATTGCCGGGGAGTGAAGCGCTGTCGGTGTACTAGAGTAGGGGTACCCTAGTATCCTGAACTTGTGCACGGGCAGTTGCAGCACCCCGCGGCAAGGCTTGCCAGGTGACCGCCAAGGTCCTCCATGGTCCTTTGGAGCCATTCAAGAATAAAGTATTTAAGCTCAGGAGACAAGGCCCCGGCAAGAGGAGCTTGCCGAGAAGTCCAATCAAGGCATTTCGAGGAACTTGCCGCGACGCGCCACCCGTCCCGGCAAGGCCCGGTGAGCGACAAGCTTCCGGACGCGACAAGGCAACAGCCGCGGCAAGGCGCTTGCCGCGGCAGGCAACCACTCTGTAGCCACGCTCCAGCACATCCACCAACGTGTCGCTCTGCGGGCCTTTCCAGGCGCGCGTGGCGGGAGGCTGTGCAGCCAGCGGTGCACGGTGGCATGCGAAGCTGACAAGACTACCATCATGGCGAGCGGTGGCGCCCCTGACTGTCCCTTTTTACACTGTTTGGGCGACGCAGACGGGCATTTAATGCCTTTGTCCCCTGCCGTCAGGGTCAGGTAGGATGCACTGTGCAGGTGGTTGTACCAACCGCAACCCTTTTTTTTCATTTTTACCCTTCTCTGCGTTGCCACCTGTCGGCGACCCTTTGAACATATAAAAGGAGGCCCATGCGCAACGTAGAGGGGGTTCGGTTCGCTTCAGTTAGGAACCAGAGAACACTCACGCTCGGTCTCGTGTGTACTGTAGCACTCAGTGCTCCCGAGCAAGAACCCAATACAATCAGACAAGCAGCAGTAGGAGTGTTATCTCTTCGGAGAGCTCCGAAGCTGGGTAAACTGCTCGTGTGTTTCGCCTCGATCTGCTCTTCGTGCGATCTCCGCCCCCCGCCGAACCGAAAGGGGCCCGGTCCGCCGGCCCCATAGGTGTTTGTGGATCAGTTTCCCCGACATCTTTGGCGCGCCAGGTAGGGGGCATCGAGATTGTGTGAACCTGATCCGGCGTTCACACGAGCTAGATCTTCATTTTCTTCATCGACATGCCACCGAAGAAGAAAACTTCGGCGGCAGCTACTCCGTCCACGTCACTTCCACCAGCACTGGAGCAAACGGGTGGTGGAGTAGACGCCGGCGGAAGAACGGACGTCGACGAGGAAGCTCACGATGCTGCTAGGTCCAAGGACAAGGCTGCACAAACCTCGGCGTCCGTACATGTACCGCGCCCATCCCAGGAGGCGCAAGACCGATAGGGTCATGCTACTCACAGTACCATACGTTTGTTGGGCCAAGATCGAGCTAGTGGATCTCGAGGTGCTCAAGACCAGCATGCGCGCCAACATGCTGGCACGAGCGAGGCACGGTCGCCTGGACGGGATACTGCTCCTTCTAACATAGTTAGAAGTCCGAGCATATCCCGCTCCTCGCACCGTTCGCCACTGCCGCCCACCACTCCAGCAGAAGCTTTGGCGCGAGCTCAACTGCTCCTAGATTACCCTCCAGTGGAAGACAAGATCGACCAATGGAGGGCCACCATTCAGAGTCTCATCGGCTTTGCCAACGGCGACACTCCGCAGCAGCCAAGTGCATCGCAGCCGCGGCAGGACTGCCAGGCACGAGCCGGTGGCGATGAAACCGGTGGGGTGCAACCACCATGCACTCTCCATCCCGACTCGTCAGATCCACCTCGACAGCGACTCCACCGCATCATCAGATCCACGAGCTCATCGCGATCAGCGCCAAGTTCTTCACGAACGACAGCAAGAAGACGCTCGTACTCGCATCGAGCGCCGAACAGAAGCGCGGCGTCAATCTGACAAGCGCGCTGGGCCGTCTGTTGACGTTCATGCGCCAGGGGAACCAGGCGACTTGCCGTACGCGGTAGGTTGCCCTGCGTTCACTCGTGAGCTGCGGCAAGTCCAGTGGCCCAGTACGAAGAATTTCAAGCCAGATGTACCAGAGAAGTACGACGGCAAGTCGCATCCGTTGGAGTTCCTCAGCATCTACACCATCGCGGTGCAAGCTACTGGGGGCGGGACGAAAAGATCCTTGCCAACTACTTCCCGCTGGTGCTCAAGCCCAATGTCAGATCCTGGCTCATGCACTTGCCGGACAACTACATATCCTCCTGGGCAGATCTATGCCATCAGTTTGTCGGCGCCTTTACAGGCGGCCACAAGCCTCATGGCCAAGAGAGTGACCTTCATCTGCTCGCCCAGAAGGAAGGAGAGCCCCTGCGCAAGTACATTCAGAGATTCAGCCGTGTACAGCACAACATCCCAGATGTCCACCCTGCCGCGGTGATCAGCGCGTTCCATCAGAACGTGCGGAACCGCAGGGTGCGGGAGGAGATGGCGATGTGCAAGATCAGAGACGTCAGTGAGCTATATGCCCTGGCCGACAAGTGTGCACGTGCTGAGGAAGGGAGGAAACTCCCCGGAGAGAATACAGGAGCAGCAGGATCTGATAGTGAGGAGACTGCCCCAGCAAGGAAGAACCGGTGGCGGAACAACAGGAAGAAGAAAGGCAAAGAGGTGCTGGTAGTTGAGCAGTCCGGCAAGAAGCCCAAAGCTGGTAGCTCCGGCAAGGAGGTTGTCGTAGATGTGGCGGTCGCCGACAAGCAGGACAGCACCAACAAGCAGTATTGCAAGATCCACCGCACTAAGGGCCATGACCTCCAGAGCTGCAAGAAGGTCGAGCAGCTTGTTGAGCAGCAAAAGGCTGAATACGAGCGGCGCGACAAGGAGAAAGCCCAGGAAGGTGCTGGAGGAGCCAGCAAGAAACGTCCCGGCCGAGGAGGACGCCGCGGCAAGGCCAAGCAGCGGCAAGGAGACAGACCTCCCCGCGGCCGCGACAAGGATGAAGATGATGATGATGATGAAGATATGGATGAAGATGAGACCGATGAGCAGGAGTTCCAGAAAGCCACAGACGTCCTGTGCGTTGACGGCGGTGCTTCTCTGCATACTTCACACCGCCAGCTCAAGCAATGGGTGCAGGAAGTCAATGCGGCAGAACCACCCGTCGAGTCATGCAGGCCTCTGAAATGGTCTAGCACGCCTATCATCTTTGATATTGAGGACCACCCAGATCGCATAACTGCGGTCGGGTGCTTGCCGATGTTGGTTTCACCAACTATTCGCAACCTCAAGGTCACTAAGATGCTAGTTGACGGCCGGGCCGGCTTGAACCTGATCTCCTCCGCGGTGCTCCAGAAACTCCAGATCCCTGATGGCTAACTCGAAGAGACCGGCACATTTCAAGGAATCAATCTGGGAAGGAGCAAGCCGAAGGGAAAAATCACATTGCCAGTGACATTTGGCAGCGAGCTGAACTTCAGGACTGAGAGGGTCACTTTTGACGTTGCTGACTATCCATTGCCTTACAATGGGATACTTGGCCGTCCAGCACTAGCCAAGTTCATGGCAGCCTCTCACTATGCATACAACGTACTGAAGATGCCAGGCCCGATAAGTATCATCTCTGTCCCTGGCGACAAGAAGGATGCTCTTATCTGCACCGACAAGATCTACCAGGAAGCAGCAGCCGCAGCTGATCGCAGATCACTTGCCATTGAAGCTCCCGGGGCAAAGAAGAAGACCAAGTCCGGCAAGAGTTCTGATGCCCACTCCGTCAAGCGCACCTCTTCGGAGTGTTGCGCTACCATCGAGGATGCACCATCGAGCTCCACCGGCAAGTGTAAGAAGACAATGGAAGCTCCACCAGAGACCAAGAGGGTGTCCGCCAAGGAGGACGGCACTGGTGGTATCTTCACCATCAGCGCCACTCTCGACCCTAAATAGGAAAGCACGCTCGTTGCTTTCCTGCGGGCGAACGTCGACGTGTTTGCATGGCAGCCGTCTGACATCCCAGGTGTTCCCAGGAAGGTAATCGAGCACCATCTTGCCGTCTGTCCTCATGCGCGGCCCGTCAAGCAGAAAGTCAGGAAACAAGCATTGGAGCGCCAAGAATTCATTGCACAAGAGATCAAGAAATTGGAAGCAGCAGGCCTTGTCAGAGGAGTGCTCCATCCTACGTGGTTGGCCAATCCTGTAGTCGTGCGCAAGGCAAACGGGAAATGGAGGCTTTGTATTGACTTTACCGACGTTAATAAAGCTTGTCCCAAAGACCCATTTCCCTTGCCGCGCATCGACCAGATTGTTGACTCCACGGCAGGATGTGACTTGCTTTCATTTCTTGATGCATACTCAGGATATCATCAGATCTTCATGGCAGAAGAGGATGAGGAGAAGACCGCATTCATTACCCCATGTGGCACATATTGTTTCGTACGGATGCCTTTCGGTTTGAAGAATGCTGGTTCAACATTTGCAAGGGTAGTCCATGACGCTTTTGAACCACAAATGCACAGAAATGTGGAAGCCTACATGGATGACATAGTGGTCAAGAGCAAGGACAAAGCAACTCTGATTCAAGATTTAGACGAAACCTTTGCAAATCTGTGCAAGATCAACCTCAAGCTTAACCACAAGAAGTGTGTGTTTGGAGTCCCTTCCGGCAAGCTTCTCGGGTTCTTCGTGTCTCAGCGGGGAATTGAAGCCAATCCTGACAAGATCAAGGCCATTGAGCAGATTGAAGCACCAAGGTGCGTCAAGGATGTGCGGAGACTTGCCGGTTGCATAGCTGCTCTCAGCAGGTTTATCTCTAGGTCTGCTGAGCGCGCCCTGCCATTTTTCAAAATTTTGAAAAAGGCACGTCCAATGAAATGGACTCCGGAGGCGGAGGCTGCGCTGCAGGACTTGAAGAGATACATGTCCTCCACTCGAACACTTGTCGCACCTAAACCACAAGAGAAGTTGCTGCTATATATAGCGGCGACCAATCAAGTGGTTAGTGCTGCGTTAGTAGCGGAGAGGGAGGCAGATGATGAGCCACCAACCACGGCAGACACATCCAGCGACAAGCAGAGGACTTCACCGGCAAGCTCTGGTCCCGACAAGGATGGATCTACGCAGGAGCATGACAAGATGCAGAAGAGAATGGTGCAGCGCCCAGTTTACTTTGTCAGTTCCCTTCTGCAAGGGGCTAGGTCAAGGTACTCTGGTGTGCAGAAATTGCTTTTCGGCCTCCTCATGGCCTCGAGAAAGCTGCGCCATTACTTCCAAGCATATGATATCACGGTCGTCACTCGTTTTCCACTAAAGAGGATACTGCAAAATCCAGAAGCGACAGGCAGGATTGTCGAGTGGGCACTGGAACTGTCAAGCTTTGGCCTCAAGTTTGAGAGCACTTCAACTATCCAAAGCAGAGCATTGGCAGAATTCATAGCAGAGTGGACGCCAACACCAGATGAAGAAATTCCAGAAATGAGCATCCCCGTCAAGGAAGCAAGCAAAGAGTGGCTGGTGTACTTTGATGGTGCCTTCTTGCTGCAAGGCGCCGGTGTGGGTGTGCTACTTGTTGCACCCACCGGAGAGCACCTCAAGTATGTAGTCCAGATGCACTTTCCCAAGGAGCAAGCAACGAACAATACTACAGAGTATGAAGGATTGCTTGCCGGTCTCAGGATCGTCGCGGACCTTGGGATCAAGAAGCTCATTGTCAGGGGTGACTCACAGCTTGTCGTCCGCCAAGTGAACAAGAATTATCATAGTCCGTTGATGGAAGCATATGTTGATGAGGTGAGAAAGCTAGAAGAGCACTTTGACGGCCTGCAGATGGAACATGTTCCAAGAGCTCAGAACGACATTGCCGATGGCCTGTCAAAGTGCGCCGCACTAAAGTTACCTGTGGAACCAGGGATCTTTGTGCTCAAGCTGACTCAACCATCCGTAACGCCATCAACTGGACAGAGCAAGAAGAGGAAGTTGATTTCTGGTGACTACTTTCCGGCATAGCTCCCCGAAGCCGCCGCCAAGAAGGTCCCCAAGATCAACACCAAGGATGCTGAGGAGCAGTCTGCTCCGACAGACGCTCCCGACAAGTTTTGCTCCAGCAAGCTTGCCGGGGAACACCCAGCTCCGGCAGAGACACAAGCCCTTGCCGTAGAAGCGGATGTTCCCGCAGCAGCAGATGTGCCTTTGGTCCTTGTTGTCGAGCCGCAAGCTCCAGCATGGGCACAACAGATTGTCCTTTTCCTTCAGACAGGAGAACTTCCCGAAGAACAAGAAGAAGCGGAAAGAGTAGCCCGGCAGTCAAGTATGTACCAGTTTGTCGACAACACACTGTACAGAAGAAGACTCAACGGTGTGAAATTGAAGTGTATTCACTGGGAAGATGGACAAAAGCTGTTGGTAGAGATACATGGAGGCATATGTGGTCACCACATTGGCGCAAGAGCACTTGCCGGCAAAGCTTTCCGGCAAGGTTTCTTTTGGACGATAGCCCTCCAGGATGCAACTGCACAAGTAACAAAGTGTGAAGCGTGCCAGTTCCATTCCAAGCAGATACACCAGCCAGCTCAACCTCTCCAGACGATCCCTTTATCCTGGCCATTTTCGGTCTGGGGGCTCGACATCCTCGGGCCCTTTCCCCGAGCTATCGGGGGCTTTGAGTACTTGTACGTTGCAATCGACAAGTTCACAAAGTGGCCGAAAGTGGAAGCAGTGAGGAAGGTGACAGCACAGTCAGCAGTCAAGTTCTTCAGGTCGATTGTTTGCCGTTTCGGGATTGCTAACAGGATCATCACCGAGAACGGCACGCAATTCACGAGCCACACCTTCATGCAGTACGTCCAAGATCTTGGCGCCAAGGTCTGCTTCGCTTCTGTTGCTCATCCGAGAAGCACCGGTCAAGCGGAGAGGGTAAATGCTGAAGTGCTGCGCGGGCTCAAGACCAGGACTTTCGACAGGCCGCACAAGTGCGGAAGGAACTGGATCGAGGAGCTGCCGGTGGTTCTTTGGTCGATCAGGACGACGCCAAATCGAGCCACTAGCCAGACACCTTTCGCTCTAGTCTATGGAGCAGAGGCAGTTCTCCCCATGGAACTCGTATACGGGTCACCTCGAGTGCTCGCCTATGATGAGCTTGAGCAAGAGCAGCTGCGACAAGATGACGTGCTGCTCCTTGAGGAGGACCGTCTTCAGGATGCTGTACGAGCTGCTCGATACCAGCAAGCTTTGCGCCGCTACCATAGCCGCAAAGTTAATGCCAAAAGCTTCGAGGAAGGCGACCTTGTTCTTCGGCGCGTTCAGTCCGCCAAGAATTCCAACAAGTTGATGCCGAAGTGGGAAGGCCCTTACCGGGTGAAACGAGTCACTAGGCCCGGTGCTGTTCGCCTTGAGACCGAAGATGGCACTCCGGTGAGCAACTCCTGGAACATTGAGCATCTTCGTAAGTTTTACCCGTAGGGCGCGGTTGCCGGACCCCGTTCCGGCAACCACCTTTTGTACAAGTCTTGTCGATGTTGCATGTAATCCTTTGTACAAAGCCGAGGGCAGATCCCGTGCATAAGTAAAGCTCATGTGCTCCGCACATCTTGTCAATTTCATGCTTTCTACCTTATATTTGCATGCATTATCTGACACTTTGTGCAGCGCAACCCCCGGTAAGCAATAACGAGCCGGAAGGCACCATATCTTTATTTTCTCTTCTTTCTTTTTCTAATAAAGGAAAGCAAGGTTCCCTCGCACACAAGTTTGCCGGGGGAAAGGAGAAGATAATGGTGTGGACCAGGCATCGTTCAAGCAAGTTTCGCCTTGCCGGAAAGCAAATGACAAAAAAGCTAAGTTGCCAAATTTTGAGCAATCAGTTTTTAAATTTTTGAGTTATATTCCTTGAACGACCGTACTTTGTATGGAAAACCTGTGCGCGGAGGAACCAACTCGTAGCTAGTGGCGCCCTTACTTTGTTTCGAGTCTGCTCAACAACTTAAGTGAGCTGCGACTAGTTGCGACAAGGTTTCTTGTCGGTAGCGGCACCGCCAGCAGGCTGCTGACGTCCCGCACTCAGCGCTCGCGGCTAAGGTGCCTACGCCGGCAAGTTCCCTAGAAGCGTAGGGCAAAAACATACAAAGGAAGGAATCAAGTAAAGGGAATAGCATAGCAAATTTCTACCCAAAATAGAGTTATATTACAAGATAGCTTGTCGCAGCTCTAACAGATTATTCTCGTGACATGACCAGCAGCGACAAAGAGAAAAAGAAACGGGCGGCCTAATCTACACGATCGCCCTCAACTCTCTTGATCTCGCTCACCTTGTCCACAATGGGTGCGACAAGGGCCTTGAGCGCATCCAGATCAACATCCGGCGGCAAGGATTTGAGGACGTTGGTGAGGTTGAGGCCTGGATTGCGGAACGCCACCTTCATCAGCACCTTCTGGAGAGCTCCTGCGCAGATCTTGCGCGACTCGTCGGCCAGCTGCTTTGGGATCTTCTCCCAGAGTCGCTGGAGGGCCGTCGCCACGCCTTTGAAGAATAAGCTGAGCTTGGCGCTGGGCTGGAGGTGCTCGTCGGAGGAGTACCCGAGCTCCTCCATCCCCAGCTGCGCCAGCTCCCTGTCGATGGCGGCGGTAAGATCCACCAGACCCTCAGTCCAATGCTCCACAGTCTCCCTGAAGGCGTCGTGGGCGGTAGCAGCATTCGCCAGCAGCGCCTCGTCGACCTTGATCTTCTCCGACAAGGCCACCTCCCGCTCCCTGGCGCCGTCCAGCGTCTGAGTCAAGGTGGCCAGCTTCAACTCGAGATCCACATTGGAATCCTTGGCGGCGCTGAGCTCCTTGCTCCTCTCTGCGAGAAGGCCTTGCAGCTCACCATGAGCGGCAGCATCCTTCTCGCGCTCACGCTTGAGCGCGGCGAGCTCCTCGCCGCTCGCCCGGAGATCAGCCTCCAGCTGCGCTACCTTCGCCTCCAGCTCCTTCTTGGCGGCCTCAGCAGCTGCGGCAGCATCCCTTGCCTCCTTGAGAGCCCCGCCAATCGCTTGCTCGCACGCGGCAAGCTCCTCCTCGTGGCTGTCAAGATTGACCTTGCGCTGCGCCAACTCTCCTTCCTGCGCAAATAAGTTTTCGGCGACAAGCCGTTGCTTCTCTTCAGCTTCAGCCTTCTCGAGGAGGTAGGCTTTCCGCTCCTCGAGAAGTTGCTCCCGCTCCTCCACCAAGGACCGGAGAGCTTCCTGCCTGAGGCCTCGGAGCTCCTCCGTGCGCTTCTCAATATCAACTCCCGCCTTCGCGAAAAGTGCTTCTCAGGACGCCAGCTTGGCTTGTCAAGCGCGGTAGAGTGACAGCAGCATCTGCAGCAGTCGCTCCTCCTCAGACTCATCGCTGCTGCTGCTTGGCGCGTCGACCAGTGTCAGCCCAGCGGAGGCGAGCACTTCTCCTTCCAAAATTTCTCCTTCGACCGGCGCCCTGGAGCTTGACGCCCAGGGGAGCTTGATGAAGATACCGTCGCCGGCCTTCAAGTAGGCGCCGGACTGGGGCTCTTCGGACCCTGGCGCTGCAGCATCGGTGGAGGGATCGGCGGTCGGCTTAGCGCTTGGCGCTCCTGCGGCCTCGGGGCCGTCAGTGCGATCGCCGGATCCCTCGCCCGCTTCTGCGGCAGCAGCCTTGGCGGCCTCTTCGCCGGCGGGATCATCAGCACCGGCCTCTTCTTCGGTGGCGGCGGCGTCGTCGTTGTTGCCGCGCGCGTCCTCCTCGCCGGCGGCCTCTGTCTCCATTGGCTCCATTGCGGGTGGATCTGACGACCGAAGAGGGGAGAAAGGTCAAGCAAATGTTCAAGAAGAAAATCAGAAGAAGAAGAACCCGAAGGGGAGTTTTCAGGCAAAAAGGTTACCTGTGCTTGGATCTGCAGTCATGGTCTCAACCACCGGAGGATCACTGGCGCTGTCCCTTGCCGGAGAACTGCCCCTTGCCTGAGAGTTCTCCCTTGCCGGGAAAGCCTCCCTTGGCGGTGTAGTCGGAGCAGATAGCACTTCGGGAGCGGCCTCCGGGTCCTCCTGGTGAGGCTGCTCTGCTCCTACACAAACCAACAGACAGATATCAGCAAAAGAAGAGCACCCATGCGCGCCTGACAGCATGAAGTAAACCATATACTTACGTGGGGGGCTGCACTGGGGGCTGCTTTGAGGAATGGTTGCCGGGTCCGACAAGGTGGTCTCGGACATGTCCTCTGCCGTCGTGGTGGGGTCATCTTCGATGACAATCACCGGGGCCTTGGCTCTCTTCGCCGCTCTCTGGGCCAGCGTCCTGAAAAGGAATGGATTCAGATCGAAGCAAGTCAGATGCAAGACGAAAGCAACAAGATAGCAAGAATTGAAGAACTACGAGGACAGCAAGGAATCTTACTCTTCTTCTTCCTCGTCGGAGCTGAGCGCGGAGAGATCGAAGTCCGGCTCGCCTCCGGTGCGACGAGGCGGAGGAGTAGGCTCCCTCGCCCGCTTGGCAGGAGCAGCAGCGGTGGACCGGGAAGACCCTGCTCCAGTTGCCGCAGCGGCGTGAGGCGCTCCCGCGGCAACGGTGCTTGCCGCGGTAGAGCGTGTCGCGCGGCTTGGTGGCTGTTGACCCGTCTGCCGCCCCGCTACGTCCGCGGCCTTTCGGAGACGCCTTCTTGGCGGGGCCGGGGGCTCTGCCTGCGGCAAGCTGTCTGAAGGTTCGGGCTCTTCCTCGCCGGGCTCGCTCGGCTCAGCTTCAGGGCCGGCAAGATCTTCCTTGCCGGCAAACTCCTCGCGCTCGGCAAGGCTTGCCGCCTCTGCTGCCTCTGCCTCCTCCATGGTGAACCCGAACTCGCCCGCGGCAACTGCTGCCGCCACCTCTTCCAGCCTGGTGGCGATGCGCTGCATCTCATCATTAGTGGTGTCGCGGGTGAGGATCTTCTGTTCATCAGCGCGGACCGGCACTTCTACCAAGTCGTCGAAGAACGCCCGCACGACGTCATCCGCAGGTTCTTGCCAAGTTGGGGCGATTCCGTGCGAATCGCACAACGGCATCATTGCGCGGATCCGGTAGAGCGAAGAATTGTTGCACAACGGAAGAACAGTCCTCGGCAACGTGAATGGATGCTGAGGATCGCGTTTGAACAGCTCCAGGAGCATCGCATCCAGCTCCAGGACGGTGAAGTTGAAGTTGAGGCCCGGGCGCAGCCTCATGATATCCGCCGAGTTCTTGAACTCCCAGGCGAGTCCCCCCCTCTCTTGCAGGGGGCGATGCGGCGGCGAAGAAAATCTGCACCGACAGCGCCTACGGTGAGCCCGGCAAGCCTGAGGCGAAGGATCCGGGTGATGGCAATTTTCAGCCTGCCGTCTTCCGGGGCCACGTTGCTCCAATCGTTGCCGCGCGCTATTGGGGCTTGTCACAGGGCAGTAAATGGCTGCGGGTTCTCCCCGACGTTCCAGCACCACTCTGCTCTCCACTCTTCCCACTTGCTGCGGAGCTCACCCTCCAGATATGCTTCCTTCTTGCCGACTCTCGAGATCCAAGCGATCCCTCCGGCAAGAGGCTCTCCTCTCTCAACCCGTGGCATGAAGAAGTGGCGGAAAAGGGCTACGTTTGGGTGGACTCTGACAAAGTTTTCGCACAGATGTGCAAAAACTGCCATGGTCAGAACGGCATTGGGGTGAAGTCAAGGAGGCGGAACCCGTAGGTGTTCATGATGTCGCAAAAGAATTCAGAGAAAGGCAGGTAGAGCCCGCAGTAGAAGAATAGCGCGAAAAAGGGATACCCGTTCGGAGCCAGTCTCGAAGCGGTGGCCGGGAGTACCCTCGTGTGCGGATGCGCTCGCGTCTCCGTCGACCAGAAGAGGTAGTAGTACTCCCTCAGCTCCTTCGCACCGAGCTGAGGGGAGAAGAGGGCCCGCTCCTTCCGTAGCGCCGCGAGCCGCTGCGCCTCGGCCGACTTCACGCCCTTCCCCTTTTCGGCTTTTGGAGCCATGGCGGAGGTGGTGGGGGAGATCGACGGCGTTGGTGGTGCTGGTGGCAATGGGGGGCGGAGCGCTGCTCTCTTTCAGCTTCGGGAAGAAGGGGGAATGGTGGAGATTTTTGAGAATGGAGTAGCAACCGGCGAAGTGGGAAAACTGCCGTTGTTTCCCCTGCTTATAAAGAGGGAGGGGGCGGACGTTTCGCCCTTCCGAATAAAGAAACCACCCACGATCTCTCCCACGATGCCGCATTCAACGCGTGCCATTCGGGGAGGGCGCGGTGGATACGGAGCAAGATACGGCGTGACCCAAGCCGCGCGTGCCCGTGCCCTGCTTTGGGCCTGGCCCAACAGCGCTCGGCACCGTGTGTGGCCCAGGCCTGGGGGCTCCTGTCGGTGTACTAGAGTAGGGGTACCCTAGTATCCCGAACTTGTGCACGGGCAGTTGCAGCACCCCGCGGCAAGGCTTGCCGGGTGACCGTCAAGGCCCTCCATGGTTCCTTTGGAGCCATTCAAGAACAAAGTATTTAAGCTCAGGAGACAAGGCCCCGGCAAGAGGAGCTTGCCAGGAAGGCCAATCAAGGCATTTCGAGGAACTTGCCGCGACGCGCCACGCGTCCCGGCAAGGCCCGGTGAGCGACAAGCTTCCGGACACGACAAGGCAACAGCCGTGGCAAGGCGCTTGACGCGGCAGGCAACCACTCTGTACCCACGCTCCAGCACATCCACCAACGTGTCGCTCTGGGGGCCTTTCCAGGCGCGCGTGGTGGGAGGCTGTGCAGCCAGCGGTGCGCGGTGGCATGCGAAGCTGACAAGACTGCCATCGTGGCGAGCGGTGGCGCCCCTGACGGTCCCTTTTTACACTGTTTGAGCGACGCGGACGGGCATTTAATGCCTTTGTCCCCTGCCATCAGGGTTAGGTAGGATGCACTGTGCAGGTGGTTGTACCAACCGCAACCCTTTTTTTTCATTTTTACCCTTCTCTGCGTTGCCACCTGTCGGTGACCCCTTTGAACATATAAAAGGAGGCCCATGCGCAACGTAGAGGGGGTTCGGTTCGCTTCGGTTAGGAACCAGAGAACACTCACGCTCGGTCTCCTGTATACTGTAGCACTCAGTGCTCCCGAGCAAGAACACAATACAATCAGACAAGCAGCAGTAGGAGTGTTATCTCTCCGGAGAGCTCCGAAGCTGGGTAAACTGCTCGTGTGTTTCGCCTCAATCTGCTCTTCGTGCGATCTCCGCCCCCCGCCGAACCGAAAGGGGCCCGGTCCGCCGGCCCCATAGGTGTTCGTGGATCAGTTTCCCCGACAAGCGCCTTTGGTGAGTGGAATTTGGTAAGGAAAATTTTATATTATATGCTAAAATTTACTGTCACTTGTTACTATGGAGAATCATCCTTTGAGGGGGTTGTTCGGGGTATCTTCACCTCGATCGGTAGAGCAAGAAGTTGCTTCTCAACCTACTTAACCTACTAAAAATATTTATTCTGAAATTCCTTCGGGTATGATAGAGAAACTGCTAGCTAATGCTTATGAAGGAGAGGGAACACTACATCCTTATATGCATCAACTCTATGTTGATGAAGTTTGTGGATTATTTAAGCTTGCAGGTTTTCCCAAGGATGAATTCAAGAAGAAGGTCTTCCCTTTATCATTGAAGGAGAAGGCATTGACATGGTATAGGCTATGCACTGATATTGGGACTTGGAACTACAACCGATTGAAATTGGAATTTCATCAGAAGTTTTATCCTATGCATCTGGTTCATCGTGATCGGAATTATATATATAATTTTTGGCCTCGTGAAGGAGAAAGTATCGCTCAAGCTTGGGGGAGGCTTAAGTCAATGTTATATTCGTTCCCCAATCATGAGCTCCTCAAGAGAAATTATAATTCAGATTTTTTATGCTCGGCTTTCTCGTAATGATCAATCCATGCTCAATACTTCTTTTATTGGCTCTTTTATGAAGAAGACTATTGAATTAAAATAGGATTTATTGGAAAGAATTAAATGCAACTCTAAAGATTGGGAGCTCGACGAAGGTAAGGAGTCAGGTATAAACCTTAAGATTGATTGTTAAGTCTTTTATGGATACCAATGCTTTTTGTGAATTTAGCACTAAATATGGACATCAATACCATTGTTACACCCACAGCCACTGCTGCTATACATACTGGACCAATTACTAGAGCTCGCACCAGCCAATTAAATTATCAGGTACTTCTGTTTCTTGGTAATGATTCTAATGTTCATGAGAATATGATGCTGCCTAAATTGGATACATTTGTCTTGCTTACAAATGAAGGGCCTAGCTAGGACAAGAGGGATGAACATTGGAGCAAGATCAAGCATGGAGATGATGGCATGCGCAATGGGAACAATAACGGAGTTACAAGTGATGATTTTAGGACTTTGAAGCCACCATAATGAGTGCATGAAGCCTTGGACGGAATATACAAGATGCCACTTCATAAATTTCGTCCAGAGGCTATTATAGGTGTTGCATCACCTTATTTTTGGGACAGGCCCATGTAATTTCGAAATACTTAAGTATAGGCTGTTATTAGAGTCCGTATGTGTGGGGAAACAAGAGTTAGGGCTGGTTTAGGACCCCTCTTGCAAGGGTCACGAAATTCCCCCCTCTTCCTCCATATATACAACCCTTAGGGCATCGTTTAGACTTTGGGTTTTTCTTGGAATTAAAAGTTTGCCATAGCTGCAACTTCGCGTACTTTGTTTGTGTTCAATGACCAGACCAAGACATCACAGAACTCCCCTTTCATTAATAAAGCTTTCCTCTTATATTCACAATATCCAGATTGCAATCTTAGTTTCTTGCTTGTTCTTCGTTTTCTCGTAGGAAATAGACCCTCGTGGTCAGGTTGATCATGCTCCGGCATGTTCAATAACCCCTCGGAAGTTGGTTTAGCGATTTCTAAGGCGCGATAACTTCGCATGTTCGTAGTTGAATCGTCAAAGTCGACTCCCTCAGAAAACGATAGCTATCTCATCGAAACATTGGGACACCTTCGCCTCTATCAAGTGGTATCAGATTTCCAAGTTGCTCAGTGAGATTTTACAGTTTTTTGTAGTTTAGATCGAGTATGTTCTTCATACCTATACCACGAAAAAGCCAAAACAAAAAATTAGGGTTAGTTCATCATATTCGAACCAATATGAGCCTTTGCATAATCTTTTTAGGGTTTTGCATTGTTGAATTTGCGGTTGCATCGTCGTGTCTAGTTATTGTTCTTAGTGTCTAGTCTTTTAGAGTTTTGAGTTCTGTTCACGAGTATTCACGCCGCCGCCGCACCATCATCATCCGCTGTCATATACCACCACCACACCGGATACATCACCCCTGCCATCTACCATCACTACTTACCCGCCACCGCTCCAAGTCCATCTACCAACACCGATCTGAGTCCATATACCACCATTGACCCATGTCCATATACCACCACCGATCCGAGTCCATATACCACCATCGATCCGTATCCATATACCACCACTACTCCGAGTCCATCTCATATTAGGTTTAGTTTCGAGATCCATCTGTTTCCAAGTTTGTGTTTCCTTATCTGAGTAGGTTTCAGATTCCATCAATCTTTTGTCGTTCCATAAAAGAGGTTGGTTTCTAAAAAAATGAGTCTAGAAACCACCCTCCATTTAGGCCCCAAATATTCTGAAAGCGCACTTGTAAAAAAAATTCTGGCTATCATTTTTTTAGGTGTTTCCGAGCGTTTTGAGACAGGTGCCATTATAGAAAGTTTTTTTTGAGCCGTTTCCAGTTTTTGGCCCAGGCAGTCGAAAAAAATTGGTCGCAAAATTTTTGTATCTATCCTGTTATCTTGAGTTGGGAGGAGTTTTGAGACACTCGCCATTATAGTGATTTTCGGCAAAAAAAAAGAGGAGCGCAAAATAAGAGTGAAAAAGAATTCAGATTGGGCTTTTCCCTTGTTTCTGTGCAGCGCCGTTATTTTGTTAGTGTTCTAGACTCACATCTCTAGCAGAGTCTAGCCTAGGACTAGCACAGTATCGTCGTTGAGCGTTTATTCAACTTTGCATCTATGAATTGTTTATTGCTGACCCTTTTTACTACCATATATTAAGCCTTCCCAGCTCCACATACATCTACATCGTGTCTTTGATACTACCTAGCAATCGCCCTGTCCAAGCTTTGAGAGTTTTGATTACAATGGTTGCCGATCACCACCTGCTGCTGGGTAAGAACTGGTAAGAATTTGAGTTCGCTTGACAGATTTGTGACACACCACCACCACCCCTTCCTAGTAGTCTGTAGGATCATATTCCTGTGTGTTTCTATTGTTGCTAACCATGGTAGGATCACAAGCCAATGAGACTGATTGGGAGAACATGATGAACAAACAGCTACATGATAAATTTCAGCAAATGATGAGTGGACATGTGCAAGATGTGCTAAACAGATATGAAGGGGCCATGGAGAAGATAGATGGCATCGAGAAGACGTTCGAAACAAAGCTCGATAACAAGTTTAATGAATTGCTCGCGCGTCTTCCACAACCACCGCCGGCTGCACCAACAAAGTTGCCTTCCAAATCAAGTGGGACGAGCACTGCACGTTCCCCTTGAGCCTGGTCAAAATTCTAGTGCTGCTTCTATTGCTGTTGATGCTTCTATTGCTCATGCTGCTACTGCAGATGTGGAGGACTATTACGAGGATGAGGTTGATCAAAATCAGAGCTATGTGCAACCACCAGCACCACCACCACCAGGTCGTCCTCATGCCTATAATTGTAATGGTAGGGCTGCACCACCACCTCAGGTACGAGATTATGACCATGTTCCTAAACTGAAACTGAATATTCCACCATTTGAGGGTCGATACATTCTTGATGTCTATCTTACTTGGGAGTTAGAAACTGAACAACGTTTCACATGCTTACAATAACCAGAGGATAGACGTGTTGTTGCTGCTGTTTATGAATTCACTAGCTTTGCTTCTGTTTGGTGGTCTGAACATTGTATATTATATCCTATTCTAGCTACTTGAGCTGCTTTGAAAACCCCTATGTGTACTTGTTGGGTTCCACCATATTGTCAACGTGAATTGCTCCAAAAATTGCAGCGTTTAAGACAAGGAAAAAATCTGTAGAGGAATATTATCAGGAATTGCAAACTTGTATGATTAGCTGTGGTATTGTTGAGGATAATGAAGCTATGCTTGCACGTTTTATGGGTGGATTAAATAAAGAGATTCAGACCATTTTAGAGTATAAGGAATAGAATAATATCACTTGTTTATTCCATCTTGCTTGCAAAGCTGAACGTGAAGTGTAGGATCAACAGGCATTGGAGTGTACTAACTTTTCTGCAGGTCGACCTTCATCATGGACACTGCATGCACCTTCTACTTCCACACGTTCTGCTACACTGGCACCTCCATCAGCCGCCACCTCCAGCCATGATACAAGAAAGTAGGCACTACCACCACTATGTGCCAAGAGCACACCTACCGGGCCTGCACAGAGCTCTTATTCATCCATGGCATCAACAGGGCACACACATGATATTATTTGTCGTCGCTGTAAGGGTAGAGGTCATTATGAGAGAGAATACCAATCTCCGCGTTTTATGATTTCTACTGACGATGGTGGGTATGAGTCCGCTAGTGACTATGATGAGGAGACTTTGGCTCTTATTACAAGTGAAGAACACGGTGGAGATGATTCTGATCACGAGACGCAATACATGGCTGCTGAAGATGCTGACAGTTATGAAAGTTTAGTTGCTCAACATTTTTTGAGTGTGTAGGTCACACAAGCTGAGCAAAATCAGAGGCATAATTTGTTCCATACAAAGGGAGTTGTGAAGGAATGTTCTGTTCGCGTCATCATAGATGGAGGGAGCTGCAACAGCTTGGCTAGCATGGAGATGGTGGAGAAGCTATCTCTCACCACAATACCACATCCACATCCTTACTACATCCAATGGTTCAACAACAGCGGCAAGGTTAAGGTAACATGTACTGTTTGTGTGCATTTTAATATAGCTACATATGCTGATTATGTTGATTGTGATGTGGTACCCATGCAAGCATGTTCCTTATTACTTGGTAGACCATGGCAATTTGATAAAAATTATGTACACCATGGTAGAAACAATTAGCATACTCTTGTTCATAAGGATAAACATATTACTTTTCTTCCTACGACTCCTAATAGAGCTAACAAAGCAAAACAGGAGAAAAATAAGAGTGAAAATCAGATTGTGGCAAAATAATTTGAGCAACAAATGAATCCTAATAATAAACTATCTAGTGTTGTTTCTGAAATTAAATTGAAAAGTGCATGTTTACTTGCCACCAAATCTGATATTGATGAGCTAGATTTCAGCAAATCTGTTTGTTATGCTTTTGTGTGCAAAGAGGCATTATTTTCATTCGAGGACGTGCCTTCCTATTTGCCTCCTGCTATCACTAACATTTTGCAGGAGTTCGTTGATGTCTTTCTAGAAGACGTGCCACCAGGATTACCACCTATTCGCGGGATTGAGCATCAGATTGACTTAATTCCCGGTGCTTCGCTCCAAACTGTGCGCCATACCGTACCAATCCAGAGGAGACGAAGGAGATTATGCGTCAAGTACAGGAGCTTCTCGACAAAGGTTATAGACACAAATCTCTTAGTCCTTGTGTTGTTCCTCTTATACAAGTGCCAAAAAGGATGGTACGTCGCGTATGTGTGTTGATTGTAGAGGCATTAATAATATTACTACTCGTTATCTTCATCTTATTCCTAGGATGATATGCTTGATGAATTGAGTGGCGCTACAATATTCTCGAAACTTGATTTGCGTCGTCGATACCATCAAATTCATATGAAATTGGGAGATGAATGGAAAACAACATTTAAAACTAAGTTTGGTTTATATGAGTGGTTAGTCATGCCTTTTGGGTTAACTATTGTACCTAGTACTTTCGTGAGATTAATGCACGAAGTTTTACGTGCTTTCATTGGATGATTTGTGGTAGTCTATTTTGATGATATACTGATTTATAGCAAATCTTTGGTAGAACATTTGGAACATTTATGTGTTGTTTTTATTGCTCTACATGATGCACGTTTGTTGCGTAACCTTGGGAAGTGCACCTTTTGCACCGACCGAGTACTTTTCTTGGCTATGTTGTTACTCCACAGGGAATTGAATTTGATAAAGCCAAGATTGAAGCTATTGAGAGTTGGCCTCAACCCAAAATGGTCACACAAGTGAGGAGTTTTCTTGGCCTCGCTGGATTCTATAGGTGTTTTGTGAGAGACTTCAGCACCATTGCTACACCTCTCAATGAGCTTACAGAGAAGGATGTGCCTTTTGTTTGGGGTACCGCACAGGAAGAAGCCTTCACGGTATTGAAAGATAAGTTGACACATGCTCCTTTACTCCAACTTCCTGCTTTTAATAAGACTTTTGAGCTTGAATGTGATGCTAGTGGGATTGGATTAGGAGGTGTGTTATTACAAGATGGCAAACCTGTTGCATACTTTTATGAATAATTGAGTGGGCCTAGTCTGAACTATTCTACTTATGATGAAGAATTATATGCTCTTTTTCAGACCTTAGAAACATGGCAACATTATTATTGGCCCAAAGAATTTGTTATACATTCTGATCATGAATCTTTGGAACACACTAAAAGTCAAACAAAACTGAACCGTAGACATGCTAAATGGGTTGAACTCATGAGAGTTCCCTTATGTCATTAAACACAAGAAGGGTAAAGAAAATGTTATTGCTGATGCATTGTCTCGTCGTTGTACTATGCTTTCACAACTTGACTTTAAAATATTTGGTTTGGAGACCATCAAATATCAATATGTGCATGATGCTGAATTAAAAGATGTATTGCAGAATTGTAAAGAAGGGAGAACATGGAACAAGTTCGTCGTTAACGATGGATTTGTGTTTCGTGCTAACAAGCTATGCAGTCCAGCTAGCTCTGTCGTCTTTTGTTGTTGTAGGAGGCGCATGGAGGAGGATTAATGCGACAGTTTGGCATGAAGAAGGCGGAGGATATAGTTGCTACACATTTCTTTTTGCCAAAGATGAGACGGGATGTTGAGCGTTTTGTTGCTCGCTGCACTACATGTCAAAAAGCTAAGTCACGACTCAATCCTCATGGTTTATATATGCCTTTGCCTATACCTAGTGTTCCTTGGGAGGACATATCTATGGAATTTGGTTTAGGTTTACCTCGAACAAAGAAGGGGAGGGATAGCATATTAGTTGTCGTGGATAGATTCTCGAAAATTGCACACTTTATACCATGTCATAAAAGCGATGATGATGTTAATGTTGCTGATTTGTGGTTTCATGAAGTTATTCGCTTGCTTGGTGTGCCAAATACTATTGTTTCAGATCGTGATACCAAATTTCTTAACCACTTTTGGAGATGTTTATGGGCTAAGTTGGGGACTAAACTACTTTTTAGTACTACTTGTCACCCCCAAATTGATGGACAAACTGAAGTAGTCAATAGAACATTGTCTACTATGCTTAGGGCTGTTTTGAAGGATAATAAGAAAATGTGAGAAGAATGCTTGCCTCATATTGAATTTGCTTATAATCATTCATTGCATTCTACTACTTAGATGTGCCCTTTTGAGATTGTGTATGGTTTTCTTCCCCGTGCACCCATTGATTTGTTGCCTCTTTAATCTTCGGAGAAGGTTAATTTTGATGCTAAACAATGTGCTAAATTGATCTTAAAAATGCATGAGATAACTAAGGAGAACATTGAGCATATGAATGCTAAATATAAACTTGTCGGAGATAAGGGTAGAAAATGTGTTGTGTTTGCACCTGGAGGTCTTGTTTGGTTACATTTGTGTAAGGATAGATTTCCGGATTTGCGCAAATCAAAGTTAATGCCACGTGTTGATGGTCCTTTTAAGATGTTACAGAAAATAAATGATAACGCATATAAACTTGAGCTGCCTGCAGATTTTGGGGTTAGTCCCACTTTTAACATTGCAGATTTGAAGCCTTATTTGGGTGAGGAAGATGAGCTTCCATCGAGGACGACTTCATTTCAAGAAGGGGAGGATGACAAGGACATCAATACCATTGTTACACCCACAATCCTTGTTGCTATACATACTTGACCAATTACTAGAGCTCGCGCCCGCCAATTAAATTATCAGGTACTTTCATTTCTTGGTAATGATTCTAATTTTCATGAGAATGTGATAATGCCTAAATTGGATACATTTGTCTTGCTTACAAATGAAGGGCCTAGCAGGAACAAGAGGGATGAACATTGGAGAAAGATCAAGCATGGAGATGATGGCATGCACAACGGGAACAAGAACGGAGTTACAAGTGATGATCTCAAGACTTTGAAGCCACCATAATGAGTTCATGAAGCCTTGGACAAAATATACAAGTTGCCACTTCATAAATTTCATCCAGAGGCTATTATAGGTGTTGCGTCACCTTATTTTTGGGCCAGGCCCATGTAATTTCGAAATACTTAAGCATAGGCTATTTTAGAATCCGTATGTGTGGGGAAACAAGAGTTAGGGCTGGTTTCGGACCCTCTTCCAAGGGTCACGAAATTCCCCCCTCTTCCTCCATATATACAACCCTTAGGGCATCGTTTAGACTTTGGTTTTTTTTTAGATTAAAATTTTACATAGCTGCAACTTCACATACTTCATTTGTGTTCAGTGACCAGGCCAAGACGTCACAGAACCCCACCTTCATTAATAAAGCTTTCCTCTGATATTCACAATATCCAGATTGCAATCTCAGTTTCTTGCTTGTTCTTCATTCACTCGAAGGAAATAGACCCACGTGGTCAGGTTGATCGTGCTCCGGCATGGTCAATAAGCCTCAGAAGTTGGTTTAGCGATTGCAAAGGCGCGATGTCTTCACACGTTCATAGCTATCTCATCGAAACATTGGGATACCTTCACCTCTATCACATTTGCTACTCATGTTGATCTCCCTAAGGAGAAGTGATTTGAAAATCATCCTCCCGTTGAAGTAAAAGTAGGAGAACCTATTAATGCTATAGAAGAAACTATTACTTATAACGATAATCCAGTTGTTCCTACTGCTTATATTGAGAAGCCACCTTTTCCTGTTAGGATAAAGGATCATGCTAAAGCTTCAGCTGTGGTTCGTAAGAGTTATACTAGAACACCTACACCCCCTGAACAAATTAAAGTTGAACCTAGTGTTGGTGTGGTTAAAGATCTCTTGGTAGATAATATTGATGGGCATGTTGCTTATTTCTGTAATGAAGCTGCTAGAATTGCTATACCTGATAATAAAGATAAACATAGACCTGTTGTTGGCATGCCTGTTGTTTCTGTTAAAATAGGAGATCATTGTTATCATGGCTTATGTGATTTGGGTGCTAGTGTGAGTGCAATTCCCTTTACTTTATATCATGAAATTATAAATGATACTGCACCTGCTGAGATAGAAGATATAGATGTTACTATTAAGCTTGCCAATAGATACACTATCTCACCAATTGGGATTGTTAGAGATGTTGAAGTCTTGTGTGGGAAAATAAAATACCCTACTGATTTTCTTGTTCTTGGCTCCCCACAAGATGATTTTTGTCCCATTATATTTGGTAGAACTTTCTTGAACACTGTCAATGCTAAGATAGATTGCGAGAAAGTACTGTTAGTGTAAATTTTGGGGATGTATCTCATGAGTTTATTTTCTCCAAATTTTGTAGACAACCCCATGATAAAGAATTGCCTAGTAAAAATGAAATTATTGGTCTAGCTTCTATTGCCGTGCCTCCTACTGATCCTTTAGAACAATATTTGCTACACCATGAAAATGATATGTTTATGAATGAAAGAAGGGAATTAGATGAAATATTCTTTAAACAAATGCCTGTTTTGAAACACAATTTGCCTGTTGAGACTCTTGGAGATCCCCTACCACACAAGAGTGATCCTGTGTTTGACCTTAAGAAATTGCCTGATACTTTTAAATATGTTTATCTTGATGAAAATAAGATATCACTATTGCAGGATGCTGCTAATGTGACACTAGGATCAGAGACCCTTTCACGAAACTATGTGCGATGCATTAATCGCAGACGGTGGAGTAAAAGAACCGTAAAAAAAGATGCAAAACGTTTGCGATGGTGGAGTTATCAAACACAGTTCAGATTTTAGTTACGTGTGCGATGTAGGCACATGGTTAGTCCATTCGAACTGTTTACGGTGAGGCAAAACAATAGAAACGGGCGGCCATATCAATGTGTATGCGATATACGGCACATAGTTCACTCTGATGAACTATTTTCTATTAGGGAGTGCAACAGAAACGGTTAGCCAAATCAAGGTGTGTATGATATATGGCATACGGTTCACTCAGACGAACTATTTTGGATTAAGAAACACAACAAAAACGGTTCAACTTAACAAGATGTGTGTGATATGCGGCAACATTTCACATGGATGAACTATTTGCGATGAGCCAAAAGAACAAGAATGAGACCTGTAAACAAGATGTGTGTGATACGTGGCAAATAGCCGACTCAGATGAACTGTTTGCGATGAGAAATTAGAACACAGACGGTTAATACAGTAAGTTCGTGTGTGATTCTGCGTGTACAAAAAACTTTGAAAAATGCAAACTAGTTGCTTGCAGTGGCTAGGAGTTTCACACATGATGCGTCTATGAGTACTCGTGTGCGATGATTAGTAAGTTACACATACGTTTCCTTATGTTAGCATGTGTGTGTATTTGCAATATGGACAGTTAATATGAAAATCCTTTCTGGACATCGGGCACACTCTTAAACTCAAAGAACTGTGTACGATACTAATACTTTCCATGAAAATTTAAGAACTTAGCTAACATCATTTGAGTAACATATATATAGTGGTTACACTATTTACCAAAAGGAGGATCTTCGTAACACGGTTTTGACAACCATATGGTCCATATCTAGATACTTAACATAGTAACAACTATCACATTTTAAGAGGCTAATGGCCAACAATCATATGGTCCATATCTACGTACTTAACATAGTAACAGCTAGCACATTTTAAGAGGCTGAGGGCCAACAACCACAACTATTCGCTGGAAGCAGCTTGATCACCGCGACTCGACATCCGTCAATGAAAAGGAAGAGCCCTCCTGTTCCTTGGTAGAGCATGAGTAGAATAGTGTCTCCAATTTTCCAATATGGATGCATTGCCACGACAAGTGAGAACTTGTTAATTTGAATGGTTCCATTTCTGCGGGAAATGCAGTACCTTGCAGTCACTTTGGCGTTATTAGCAGGCACAAGTGTAATTAGACCATGCCGGGAAATCGAACCAGGAACTGCTACATCGGGCAATTTCTGTTGAAATGTAGAATAAAAACCAATTGTAACATATCGTTGAAGATATATATATATATAGTTTATGAGCATCAACATTAAAATAAGACTTTTTACCAGCATTTTGTGCACACAATTGGTCTTGTTCAATATTTTCACCATAGGTATAATTAATCCCATCCAAAATCCAGCGTTCATACGTTGTTCTATCTCTGACAGATTATCAACAAAGTTTATGACATGCTTCAAGTCCTTCCAGTGAAATTTGGTATGCTTACTAACATACAGATCATTCACTATGCATCCAACATATCCTGCTTAAAAGGTGAAAAGGTATTATTTATTCCGAACATGGAAGAAGAATATATAGTGCACATAATTTGGTAAATAGAATTTGTCACTGCCTAGGAACGGAGTTAGAAAATGAAATAACAGTTGGTTGCTTAAATAGTGATCAATTAGTCAGAATAAATACCCTGATTTTGCTAAGTAATATGACAGCATGGAGAAAGTTTAAAGGACACTAACCTCGATCATACTTTGATCGACTGATGACGTTGGGGAAGTAAACATCCATGTTAATTAGGCTAGGTTGTGGTGCACGCACTAGAATTTTATTGCCAGCTTTCAGCTCATAACACTTTGACATTTTTCACCAAAGGCCCGCATTAAAATAGGAGTGACCATCTTTATCAAGTTTTACACTAACCGTCATCGTATGTCCATGCTGCGTTTTCAATATGACATTGATGTCTACTACACAACCTTCTTCTTGTAGACGTTGTTGGGCCTCCAAGTGCAGAGGTTTGTAGGACAGTAGCAAATTTCCCTCAAGTGGATGACCTAAGGTTTATCAATCCATGGGAGGCATAGGATGAAGATGGTCTCTCTCAAACAACCCCGCAACCAAATAACAAAGAGTCTCTTGTGTCCCCAACACACCCAATACAATGGTAAATTGTATAGGTGCACTAGTTCAGCGAAGAGATGGTGATACAAGTGCAATATGGATGGTAGATATAGGTTTTTATAATCTGAAAATATAAAAACAGCAAGGTAACTAGTGATAAAAGTGAGCGAAAACGGTATTGCAATGCTTTGAAACAAGTCCTAGGGTTTATACTTTCACTAGTGCAAATTATCTCAACAATAATAACATAATTAGATCATATAACAATCCCTCAACGTGCAACAAAGAGTCACTCCAAAGTCACTAATAGCGGAGAACAAACGAAGAGATTATTGTAGGGTATGAAACCACCTCAAAGTTATTCTTTCCGATCAAGCCATTGGGCTATTCCTATAAGTGTCACATACAGCCCTAGAGTTCATAGTAAAATAACACCTTAAGACACACATCAACCAAAACCCTAATGTCACCTAGATACTCCAATGTCACCTCAAGTACTCGTGCCTATGATTGTATGATATGCATCACACAATCTCAGATTCATCTATTCAAACCAACACAAAGAACTTCAAAGAGTGCCCCAAAGTTTCTACTGGAGAGTCAAGACAAAAATGTGTGCCAACCCCTATGCATAGATTCCCAAGGTCACGGAACCCGCAAGTTGATCACCAAAACATACATCAAGTGAATCAATAGAATACCCCATTGTCACCGCGGGTATCCCATGCAAGACATACATCAAGTGTTCTCAAATCCTTAAAGACTCAATCTGATAAGATAACTTCAAAGGGAAAACTCTATCCATTACAAGAAGTAGAGGGGGAGAAACATCATAAGATCCAAGTATAATAGCAAAGCTCGTGGTACATCAAGAACGTGCCATATCAAGAACATGAGAGAGAGAGAGAGATCAAACATATAGCTATCGTGCTTATGCAAGATTAAGTTGACGTGTATGCAAGATTTTTTTTACTTATTATATACGTCAACAAATGATTCTAGAAGATGTGGCCATTGGATGTCAATCCTACGGCCATCATGCTTCTTTAACCTCTGATCTTCTTGCTCCAGCCGCCAAATCCAGCGCCGGCGGGACCGCCTGCTCCCGCCTCCCGTGGCCGGCTGTGCTGCTGCGTAGGTCTCATCACCCCCTACTACTCGCACCGCTGGCCAGACCATCCCTCAACTCACCCACATCCCTCCACTATTGTGGCTTCACTGCCTCTAGGTCATTCCCTTCCTGGGTATTGCCGTCGTCCATCGCGCTGGTGTTGTCAGCACAGCATGGCCAACGTTGTCAACAAACAACAACATCGGAAGAGGGATATACATGGAGAGGCTGACAGTTGGAACCCACATGGTCCATGGCTGCATGCAAGAAAGTACCTCCTTATTACGCCAAAAGAGAATGAATCCTCCCAATGACAGTTGGGACCCACCAGCTATATCTTGGCATGGAATGAAGTGCCTCCTTATTAAGTGAAAAATAACGAGTGCTCCCCATGACATCTGGGGCCCACCAGATTTGGAGGCTGACTCGTGGCCCTACTAAGTTGATGCATACGCAGGGCTTTGTCAACTTAGTCAACAAACGATTCTATCACCAGTGACTGTTGGATTGTTAACATCCAATGGTCGTCTTGCTTCATCAACCTCTGAATGCTTGCTCCATCCATCCAAACCACTGCGTGCAACTGCCTCCCATGGCCAGCTATGCTGCCGCGTAGGCCTCACCGCCCCCTAATACTCCCACTGCTGGCCAGGCCATCCCTCTAATCACCCGCACCCCTATTATTCTGCGGCGGTGGCAGCCTCACACCACACCAGAACCAGTCAACCCTCACACTATCCTCCGCATGTTCCTAGGATCCGTGTCGTTCCCTGCGTCACCATTGTCCACCGCTTGGTGCTTTCCGCGCGGTGTTGTCAACATGGTCAATGAACGACAGCCATCGGAAGACTGTACGTGGTGAGGCTGATAGATGGACCCACCAGCCACATCTTTGCACGCAAGGAAGTGCCTCCTTATTACACGCAAAAAAAAAAGAATCATCCCCTTGTTAGCTTGGACCCACCATCAATATCTTCACACACAAGGAAGTGCCTCCTTATCCTCCATGATAGCTGGGACCCACCCAGTCGAAGCGTATGTAGCATTGTCATTCTGTTCACAAACGTGTATGTACATATTGGTCCATCGGTCTTTCTGCTACGATGAACCGTGGCCCAGTAAGGAGCGGTAGCTATTCAGGTAGTCCCGTCTATATCGTGTACATGTACGTATAGCCACGCTACAAGAAAGTCAATACAGCTACGTACATACATACGGGCAGGGTCTCAAACGTGTACTCGCACATATGTACGGCCAGGGCTCGTGTACATGGAGAGGCCACGGAGAGTAGCAACGTCGTCCTATTTATCGGCAGCTAATCGGCTGGGTCGAAACGGAGGAAACAACATCGTCTTCATCAAGAGCCAAGTGACTGGGTCGAAACGCGTCTATTCATCGGTAGCAAAGCCACTGGGTCAGAAGGCGTCCTGTTCATCGGGAGCGAAGCCACTGGGTCGGAACGCATCATGTTCATCAGGAGCCAACTGGCTTGGACGGAACAGATGGAACAAGGTCTGGAGTACCGCAAAACGGAGGAAAACGGCCTTCTGTTCGATTGTGTACAGTCGAAACAGGGTCCTGTTCATTGGGAAGGGTCTGGCATACCGCAGAACCAAGGAAACAGACTTGTGTTCGAGCTCCTACGGTCGAAACAGGGTGCTGTTGATCACGAGGGGTGCGGCGTACCGCAAAACTGAGAAAAAAGACTTGTGTTGGAGCGCCTATGGTCGAAACGGGGTCCCGTTCATCGGGAGGGGTGTGGCGTACCGCAAAACGGGACTCCACAGGCTACTATTCATCCACCGTCTACTGCCTCGCTCCAGCCTCCACCTGCTACTGTTCCTCCACCGTCGACTTCCTCCAGCCTCCATCTGCTATTGTTCATCCACCGCCAACTTCCTCCAGCCTCCACCACATACTGTTCACCACGGGGTCATGTTCATCCAGCCTCCACCGGCTACTGTTCAACCAGCCATCCATATGGGGTCCTGTTCCACTAGCCCTCCATAGGGTCCTGTTCATCCAGCCCAAACCGGTTCGGGTGTTTGGCGGACTCCTCTCGATCGGGGTCCTGTTCATCCAGCGGCAACGACCTCTACTACCACGCGGTCCTATCACTACAAAAAATACACGTCCGTGATGATACGTGTTTCTCACAGTAGGTTGTGTTTTTTGTCACGCATGTACATCCATGACAAATTTATGACAGAATCAAGATAGTCATACATGTGCTGTCGTAGAAGTGTTCCATGACATTACCAAAATTATTATCACGGAAGTGTCCACTTCCATGACGATAAATCACGCATCACAGAAGTGATTTCGTCAAGGGTGACCGACACATGGCATCCACCGTAATGAAACATCGTTAAGCTATCGGGTCGGGTTTTGGATCCGATAACCCGTTAACAGCCCCGACCAATGGGGATTTTCCACATGTAAAATCATCATTGGCTGGAGGAAACACGTGTCGGCTCATTGTTGGGACAGATGTCATCCACTCATTGGACAGAAGGCGCCTATGATACGTCGACACGTGGCACGGCCCATCAAGTTTAAATGGGCCTGCCCAACTAAAGGCCCACAAGATTTTGCGGGCCATAATGGCCCGGCCCAGCTAAAGGCCCACGAGATTTTGCGGACCATAATGGGTTGGCCCAGCTAAAGGCCCACAAGATTTCGCGGGCCATAATGGGCCGGCCCAGGTAAAGGCCCACAAGATTTTTGTGTGCCATAATGGGCCGGCCCAGGTAAAGGCCCACAACATTCTTGCGGATCACAATGGGTCGGCCCAGCTAAAGGCCCACGAGATTTCACCGACACTAATGGGCCGGCCCGGCTATAGGCCCACAAGATTTTGAGGACCCTAGTAGGCCGGCCCATTAACTGGCTACCATGTTTTGGGCCAAATGCCGGCCCATATTTGATCCGGTCCATTAATGGCCTGCCATGTTCCGGGCCTAATAATGGCCCATATGAGATCCGGCCCATTAAAAGCCTCCCACGTTTTGGGCCAAATCACGGCCCAGATCAGGTCCGGCCCTTTAAGAGGCTTCGGCCTCAATTATGGCCCATATCAGATTCGGCCCATTAACCAAACGCGATGCTTTTGGGCCCACTTGCAAAAGGCCCATTTAGTAATTCGGCCTGATATTAGTTTCGGACTATTAAGGGCCCGTTTAACATTTCGGCCCTATATTAATTTCGGCATGTTAAAAGCCCGTCATATAGTTGGGCCTAACTATGGCCCGGTTTGCATCCGGCCTGCTCACAGCCGATATCTGATTGATCCAAACTAGGACCAAGACAATTTTGGCATGTTAAAAGCCCGTGATTTGATTCGCACAATCATGGGCCGGGGTCCATTTTGGGCTGCTGCCGGCCCGTGACCTGTTCGACACGTTTCAGGCCCAACCTACTTCTTTGCCTCCTAAAAGCACATTGAGTTTTCTTGCGAAAAGAGGGTCGGGGGTTACTCGGCCTATTAAAGGCCCGAATCTACTAGTGGGCCAGTTTGATGGGGCCCATGATGTGGATCATACATCGTGATTGCATGACGGCCCGATTATGTACCGTAATTTTATGGTTTGGCCGCTTTACTGCGAAGACAGGATATATATATAGTAAAATAACCACAGCATCGTGAATAAGAAAAAACCTAGACTATACAATAAAGAATTTACGGCATATTACATCCACTGGGCATCAAAGTTTGCCACTATGATAATAAAGCACAAGTAGACAGCAGATTACATACACTGGGCATCAAAGATCGCCATCAGTGCAAATAAACACGCCGACAAAATAATATACAAAACCGACAGCACTTCAATAGAGTTCAAGAAAGGTTAGCCCTGCTGGCGAGCTGCAGCGCAAGCACCTGAGCAAGATGATGAGACTGCGCTTGTTCAACACTTATATCTTCCTCACTCTGAAAGATAAACAAGCAGACAGATGACAAGTTTTGCACATAAAAGTAGCAGTGCTGACAATTCATCACATTTCTTACTGAGGAATAAAGTGACACAGTTTAAAAATGCATTAACACAATATGGTATTGTCCACGTCAAGACATGGCAGGAAATGACATTGTGAAGGAGTTGGCAGCTTCACGACACCACTAGATTACAGATCAAGAACTCATAAGTATCAATGGTTAGTGTGATGTCAATTTATCACATTTCAGATTGGCAAATAAAGAGACGGTTTAAATAATAGTAGAATGATATGACATTGTTCATAGTTAAGACTTTGCAGAATATGACATTGTGTTGTAGTGGGTAGGTTCACCACACCACTGGATTACGGATGAAGAACAGAAGCATACATGCAGTGCAAAAGAAGATCACTTGCTCTGTATAGTTTAATTTACATGGTATGAAGAAGGAACTTGGTTATACAACTGAAAACTTAAATTGAGAAGGACAAACTTTTGTTTATGAACTACATAATAAAATTTAAACATGCAATTTGATGCAAACACCAAAAATAAACAATTGTTGTAGTCATGCCTAACCAAATATACACAACAAAGTTTGAATGCTTGAGAAGGACAAACTTACATTACTGGTGAATATAGGCTCTCTAAAGCCCTTGTCCATGCTAATGGGGGCAATTCAAGAAGTTTACCACAGAATCTTCTTCATAAGCATTGCCTTTATTCTACATTTTGTTAAGAGTATATATAGATGTGATAATATACGAAAAAATGGAGAATATTTAAGATAAGATGAAGAGTGATGCTACATAACCAAGTAGCTATAAATGTATGTGCAGCGATACAGGCAAAAGGCACAGCCAAGAGCAATGCACAGCTAAACTTCTTCAGTACCAACCTTATGGTAAGAGTAAATATAGATCTGATGTGTAGAAAATTAAGGGCAAAGGAAAATAAGCTGCAGAATGATGGTACATGAACAACTACTTGTCAATATAAGTACACTGATAAAGGACAGCATGTACTTACAAGAACAATGCAGAGCTAAAAAATCATTGGCATAGGATATATTCTACACTAACGTAACCATTCATCCAGATCAGATAATTTGGAGTGAACAATTGATAAGCAAGCTATCATGCATACTGCTGTCACATAATGAACCAGGTATGTATGCAAGTACAGTGATACAGGATAACAGGTACTAACAAGAGCAAAGCAGCGGGCAACATATTTGCGATATCTTGTCGTTCTTTTCAAACTGGAATTCTTCTTCGAGCAGATTTCCTGCAAAAAAGATCCGTAAGGCACATGCAGAAAAGTAGAAGTTCAAATTGTCATGTGATTTCAAGATAGTACCACATCCTGGGAATGAGACCAGTGCATAACAAGGTTTTTCCATTCAATGTCTTCTAAATTTAGCACATGAGAGTTCACCGGAAATTCGTTTATAGACTTGCCATCAAAGTGTGATTTCCTCAGATAACATTGATACTGCTGCAATGCTTCCTTGAAAAGCACAAACAAGCTTTGCTCGTCAGGACTATCCAGATTGACCCTCGCCTTGTTAAAACAATATAATCTAAATCATTGATGTGTTCGATCAGCAGAAAACAGGAAAATAATAACCATGAATAATAGCACTTACACGTAAGTTGGACAGGAAGATGTGAAAATGGTGTTTGTGTTCACTATGATCTTCCCATGATGGGAATATATGCACATAGTCCCTAACAACATTGAAAGCATTGTCTTTTAATCTGGGAATAAATGGAATGGGGTTCCAATCTGCAGGAATTGTGTGTCTCTGTAGTTGGGATAGGTCTTTGGCCGGTGGACTTGCTGTACTTTTTGCTGGAGTGGGATTTTTCTGTGGTGCGGCTGGTGCTATGGCAAATGAAATCGGTATACCCTTTGCTGGAGTGCAGGTCCTGTGTGGTGGGGCTAGTGGTGTGGCCAGTGAAGTATGGGTACAGTCTGCTGGAGTCGGTCCTTTGTTTTGTGTCATTGGTCGTACAGCCAATATAAGTGGGGCGCTATCTGATTTCTCCGGCACCACCACGTTTTTCAAGGACTTTGCTGGTGCTCCTTCGGGTTCGACAATCACCCTCTTCCTTTTTGATGTCTGATGCACAAGAACAGCATTTGAGTGGAAAAACATGATATGATGACAGATGGAATATGTATTGATAATGGATGGGCATAGCATCTCGAGTTATATGATGAGTAAACTAAGCAGATGGCGGTGCAACAAAGTAGAAGAAATGCAAGACAACATATGCAAGATACGCGCAATCAATAAAACCTTGCCAAATTAGAATAGTCACCTTGATGGGTGAACAGGACATGCCATCTGCCTTTGACTCCTCGAGGTTAGAATAGTCATTACTTGCTGGAGTAACTGGGGAGCGTATGAGTTTCATTGCTTACAGAATGGCACTCAATGCCTTGGTGCCAATTTTGTAAGTCATTGCAGTGTTCCACAATATTCTTCTGATGCGCGGATTCTGATGTTCACTGTAATTTTGTATAATATCTGAGAACCATGAAAACATAAATAGTTGTGAGATTATCTTTGTAATGCAGATGATATTCTAATATAGGGGCACCCCTGTAAACACTTGTGTGCTATCACTAGATTCTGATGAGAGAGCTCATGTGTGCTGTAATATGGTGCAGGCATTTATATAATCTGGCACAAGTACACAAAAAAACAAGCTCCAGAAGTAAGGATAGCTGGCAGATGACAGGTTCATAATATACTGTATAGAGAGTTTATTGCCAAACCATGATAACAAGAGCACAGAGCAACTAGGCAGATCATAGTATACATAACAGGGGTACACCATAACCATGATATATAAATCGGGAAAGTGGAACTGGCTTGAAAATACGGTGTTGTATTGCTGCTAGTAATTGAAAGCCTATCGATCACGTACAGGCCAGCTCTATCAGCTGTTGACTGCAGATGTCCCTGCGCCCCTTCCTGACAAGGAACATACTGTATGTACTAAATACAGAATAAACAAAGAGGAACATGTTAAAGAACATAAGAGGAAGCATATTCTTGAAGTTCTGCTTTGTTGCATACAATGTTGGTTGCCCACTCATGATGAATCATAGCGCCCAAAGAAATGCAATTCCATGCTATCTCTCTATATGTGGCAATTTTGAAAAAGAGTCATTAGGATCATATTCTGAACAAGAGTCAACAGGTGGGGAGCATATGAGTTTCATTGCATCCAGAATGGCACCCAATGCCTTGGTGCCAATTTTGTGAGTCATTGCAGTGTTTAGCTTCAAGAGTGGACTGCTGCTAGTGCGACACAAAGCAGCTACACAGATCATAGTGTAGATATAACGGGAAAACCTTAAGCATCAGAGTAAAATCAGCAAAGTGGAACTTGCTGGAATATATGTGCTAGTTTGCCAGTACGGCTAGAAAGGCTTCGGATACCAGCTCTCTTCAAGTGAAGGTGCGGTACTGTTAATATCAGTGTAACTCTCAAAGGCGACACAGCTCCCCGCATTTCCTTGTTGTTCTTATAGGATTCAAGTGGGCAGGCCACTACAAATCCTATTCCTATGTTTACAAGATCCTACGAATCAAAGAGGCTCAAATGTCCATCACAAACGACCGTACAGACCTCTACACTGCAAATGTCCATGCTCATCTTCAGTACAAGGAACATACTGTACTACTATCAAACTCCCTCCGTTCCAAAATATAAGTCTTGGTAGAGATTTCCACTATGGATCACATACAGGTGTATCCAGATACATTTTAGAGTGTAGATTCACTCATTTTGCTCCATATGTAGTCCATGGTGGAATCTTTACAAAGACTTGTATTTAGGAACGGAGAGAGTACATATTAAAGAAGAACGGAAGACGAACATGGTAAAGAAGAGCAAGCAGATTTTGGATAATAAAATGTTGGTTGCGCAGTGCCCACACATGATGAACCAGAGCGCATTAAGAATGCAACTCCCAGCTGTCTCTCGACCATTTCAGGCGGTTGGATGAAGATCCAACATCTCCTAACCCATCTTCTTCCTCGTCTCTGATTCTTCCCATACAGAACACCGCACGGGCCGCCGACCGGACCACCGGCACCCGCCGCCCGTGTTCCTCTGCCACCCCCACCCCCACCCCCTCCCCAACCCCCACCCGCGTCGAGTTTTCTTCATTCGGTGAGGCCCCACAACAACCCGAGCCCCTTCGTTCGCACCGGCGAACTCCGGTGAGCTCTGAAAATTTTAGTCTACTGTGATTTAACTAGTGTGGAATATAAAAGGGGGAAACCATAAGCATTGGGAGTATAGTGTTGAGCGTGCCATGGCGGATCTGAAGGTGCAAACCGGACAAAGGCAACTTTGCAACCAAGACAAGAAATCAGAGTAAAGCAGTGGCGATCTATGTTCTTGCTGCGATAAATAAGTTGAGCAGATACGAAAGAGTACCGCCTCTGGTGCGGCACCGTGTACACATCTGCTGAGAATTTGATGGTGTTGCAGTAGCGATGGCTGTCGGCGGCGTGGAACCATATCTAGGAGGGTAGACGGTGGAGGCGGGGCGCGGTGGATGAGACGGTCGTAGGAGCGGCACCGGCATGGTGGACGACGGCGGGGATGAAGCGAGAGGGCAGGATGCAAGGATCCCGGTCCGAAGTCGTGGATGAGAGAGGTCGATCTCTTGTAATGGACGGCGGTGTCGGCGTATCAGCTCCGGTATGGTGGATGAGGACGGCGGTGGATGGGGTGGCGGGCGGCGGCGGACGGAGGAGGGTGTGGTGGAGAGGGTGTTTTGGCGCCCACGGAGTACGAATGGGGAAAAGGGAGGTAGAGAGGAAGGGGGAAACATGTATTCAGGGCGCGCTTGTCTCAAATGCGAGGAAATTTACAAACTTAGCCCCCTTTTCAAATTTCTACTACATCACAGCAACATTAGTCGGTAGGGGATAGGACGGTAATCTCGCATACACCGAATATTTGTCGACGAGAATTTGTTTTTGGCGCCCACCGTGTATATGAATATGAATCAGGGAGGGAGTCGATTTCGGCAGAGGACACATTGTGTTTTGGCGCCCGTCGTGTATGAATCCGGGTGAGAGGCGGTTACGTCACATTTGGGTGAAATTACAAACCTACCCCTGTCGAAACCTATAGAAATCCAGCAGATAGGCTTTGCGTGGAAGGGATAGGCAGTAGTAATTTCCATCTCGCAGATTTTGGTTTCGGGCGGTTACTGTGACTTTCCCCGCTTCGTTCAAATTTTTCACAGTGCACGTTTACGCTCATGCCAACTCAATTCAAATCCCGTTTGTATTCTATTTTTTTCGGGCGGGATCCATTTTCAATTGGAATTACATTCTATATACATCATTTTTTATATATACTTTCAAAAGAACAACACCATTTATACAAAAATATGGTTTACAAATGGCATGATCTCAGATTCATAAGGTTGTATCCATCAATTTGGATTTTCAAATATTTGAAACCACTTTATGTTGAAATCCAAAGTATGCAATCCTCGCTAATTGTCTCCAATTAATGTGTTTCATGCGGGTTTTTTTTACTTCTCAAACATGTATAATGTGTTTCACACACGCAACATATAGTGTAATCCTGTTTAGACATTATTTGCATATAAACCATGCATTGTTTGTAATTAAAGAATCTATGGATCACCAATATTGATAAACTATATAACATTACACGTGTGCCCAGATTCAAATGAATATGCATGTCTGATACACCAATTTGCGTTATGATATTATCGATGTCCTGATCTCCAGTTTAAATATTTGAATCGCCTTTAATCCAGATATTCGTATCATATAGCTATCACTCATGCTTATATAGGACTATCTCTCTGGACCTATACGCGTTCATCGTCTCTTAGGTATCTCTCGTGCTACCTGTATGTCGACAATGATATTTTATCTTCGTAACACACTGACGGTACTCTCTCCCTCGACCTTCATCACTCTATCTCTCTCTAAGTATATCTCGCTCCCTGCTATGTGTCTCTAACTATGATTCTCCATGTGGAATCTCTTTCTCTCACACAAACACAAAACTTTGTCTCCCGGGGTCTCATTTCTCTCTTCTATTCCCATGTGTGCCACTCACACACCCCTCATACAGAGATGTCTTTCGCTCCTTAGATATGAGAACCTACGACTCGTCCTCTTAAATGTCTCTTTCTCACACACAAACACAAACTCTGTCTCCCAGGGTCTCATATTTCTCCATTGTTCTCTTGTATGCCGCTCACTCACACACTCTCTCCCAAGATATATCTTGCGTTCCCTCATATGTCTCTCTAGCTATCACTCTCGTTGTGAAATATTTTTCTCTCTCGCAGACACAAAACTCCGTCTCTCGGGATCTCATTTCTCTCTAATATCTACTTGTATGTGACTCACATGCACCCTCTCTCTATCTCTCTCACACCCACACACATAACTCAGCCTTCTGGTCCACTCGACTCCTATCTCTAACGCACACTAGCTAGCATCTTTATCTTTCTATTTATCTATTTCTCCATCAACCTTCTTTCTCGCCCTCACTCTTGATTCCTATCACACACACTACATATGTTTCTCTCTACATGCAGTCAAGTGCCCTCTCACACACATATATAACTTCACCCTCTGAACCACCCGACGGTCATCTCCAACACCCAAACTAGCGGATGTCCCTCTAGCTAGCATCTCCATCTCTGTATCTATCTGTAGTTTCTCCGTCAACATTTCTTTCTCGCACGGAGTCTTGCTTCCTATCACCCACACTATATATGTCTCTCCATACATATGCATTTATAAGTTGATCTCTTTTGCACAATCGTTGTGCCTCACTCCCTCTGCTCGCCATAGATGCATGCTCCAGCCCACGCCACCATCTCTTAAAGACAAAAACACATGCTCAATTGTCGGGCCTTATTCCCTACATTCTCACATGCATGCATATTGTCATACCGATCCTCTCCCATGTCGTTGATCTTATGACTTATGTCTTCTTTCTTTTATCTCGATCATGTGCGCGCACACACACACACATCCCACATATACATGTATACCTATCACACATGCACATTCAAGGTCTCTATGTATCCATACGTAGTTAATTACCCTCAATCCTAACGCCACATCGAATCGTTCTCCTCTTTTGTGCACATAACTTCCGCCTGGATGGGTAAAACACACACTCACACTTAACAATCTCCTTCTAGCTACCCCCCCCCCCGCCTCTCACTCTTCCCATATATCCCCGAAACCAATAAGACCATCCCTTTGTTTAATTCCCGCCTACATGCACCATCAATATATAGTAGCCTTCCTCGGTGTCTCTTGGACAAACACGTTCTCTAGATATCGATTCCTCTCACGCGCACACACCTTCTCTTCCCTCTCTACGGGCATTTTCTCTCTCGCACCCCATCGTTGCGGGCCTCTGCCATACACATCACCTCTCTATGATGAAGCCATGCACACTTACACACACGCACGCACGCACACCCCCCCCACACACAAACTAAGACTCCATCTCTCTCTCTCTCACACACACACCCCACACACACACTAAGACTCCATCTCACACACACATGCTTTAGGCGGAGCATTTGTTCCTACCACCCTTCATCCAACCTTACCCGTATGATAAAGAATCGCCTTTATTTACTTGCATAACTTGGACAAATTCCACTTTACTTTAGTAGTCAGCAAACTTATCATATGTACCCTTATAAAAAAACAAGTTGGCGATGATGGTGTGCCTGCCATCTTGTAATACACAACGTATGATCTATATCTGACGGATAGAAAGCAAACTATGACAATTTTACCAAAGATACCCGCACCTCTCTCCACATCATTATCTCCCACAACCTCATTGCTCAGCAATTAAAAAAGGAATAAGTCTCTGGAACAATCTAGCATGCATGGTGGCCGCTGCCGCCTGCCGGCGCCGTCCATCCCCATGCCTCCGCCCATTCCGACCACCAGTCACCACCATGCTCCACTTCTCCTCGCCTTATCTCTCATCTTTCATTTTTTTGATGAAATTCTCGAGATACCAGTTTTCCGATAAAATTCTCGAGATATCATTAGTTTTTACACATGGGATTACTCCTGCATGGGTCAATCACAACAGGTGTTTTGTAAAAACATACATATTGATGTTCCGTGCAATGCATAACACAAATCACGAGCAGGAAGTGACATTTTTATGACACAACCACGTTAACATAGCCACGTAAATCACTAGCTAAAGTAAATACCATTATACTTATATCCCGATGCAAAAGGTTGAGTACATGTCCGAAGAGTAGAGTCGCACACATGCACTCTGTCTCTCAGAATGTCTCTCACACACACACACCAGTTACATGACGCCCACTTAAGCAGACACGTATGTTACAATTTGTGCACCCACGGGTACACGTGATGTTGCGCATTTATTTAAGCCGGAAGGCGAACCCAAACAGTAGTTGCATTCATTCCCCTCCCGCCGCCTCTTCTCTGTTCGCTGTCTCCTGGTAGCCATGGCCCGGCCGAAGGTAACAACATACGCCATACTCCCGCCGGAGCGGCGCTTTAATATGGAAATTTTAGTGGTCATGCATGCATCTTTTTGTGCTAGCACTCCTATATAAGGGTTGACCGGTCGCTTCCCGCGGACGTGCGCGGGCGGTGTAAGAGGAAGGAGAAGGGAAGCGGGTTGTGGAGTAATGTTTTTTACCACAATTTCTTAGGAAACCAAGTGCAACAATTGAGTAGTTTTGCAAACTACCAGTACTACACCTGAAACGGTTCAAAACCTATACTCCCTTGCCAGCGCGCGCTTCCCGCGTGAAACGGTCATCATCGCCCTGGAGCGTCAGTGCCGCATTATTACCCGGCCAGAGTGGAGGCGACCTCTCACTGGCGCCAGCTTTTAAGTGGCGCGACGGCCGAGAGAGCGTCGCTTCCCGGTGCACGCGACTGCTCCGCATCGAGACTGGCCATAGGCCCTGTTTGGATCCATGGGTTAGGGTTAGTTTGAGCTAGTTGGGGCTCAAATAGCCCTAAAGTATCCAAGCATGAGGGTTTAAATTGGAGCAACATGCACCAAACCCACCAAAAAATACTATCCCACCCAAGAGGTGCTAACTGGAGATAGTTCTCATTGGGACCACTGAAAAATCACTTTTCTCCCTCCATCAAGTGCATTTATTGTCAATCTAACCCTGTCACCCAAACACCTCTTTGGCTAGAGTTAGTTCAGGCTTAGTCATGAGTTAGTCTGACCTCTAGCTAAGTTAGAGTATCAAACAGGAGCAATATAGGACATGCAAGTTGCTCAAAGCATACATGCAAATTCGTACGTGAAAGGATTTTTTATTTTTGAAAACAGAACGTGAAAGGAATTTTTTTAGAATGCTCTTGGCATGTCGCTGACATGTGATGAGTTAACCGACCTCAATAGACGGCAAAAACGCCAGCCCACTGCACTTTGATAGAGACGAGGAGGGAGAAGCGATACAGGCTGCTGGATTACTAGAGATAGGTGTCGCACGGAAGCCAAGAAATATGGTGACAGCGTGGGTTAGCCATGTACTAGTATGATGTAACTACACTGGGCTGCCGTGTTTCGTACTCTTCCAGTCCACTGTGGAGATGATTGGTTAATTTTATATCGCTGAATAATATTAAATATTATGAGTGCAGACGCTCCACCACGAGGTTCCTTGCTCCTTCTCGGTCGTCCGGAATCTATGTTCTTCCACTCTATTTTTTTTACGTGAGCTTTGTTCATCCTTTTGCCAACACGCGAGATATCTAGCATCAAGGTGCACGTGTTATGCAAGGATCATTCCATCTATATGAAGAACACATGGGGCTGGAACTACGAGACGGACATGTACCCAGGAGTGGACGTACAAACCTGAGTAATGTAGCGCAGTAAGTGAAGTAGAAAGGCACAAATGGTATGAACATTCGTGGCATATAGGGTGTGTTTGGTTGCGTTCTCGTCTCAGCATAGTTGTTCCCTCTTCATGCATGCTCAACTCAACACCCCTCTTCATGCATGCTCAACTCAACACCCCTCTTCATGCATGCTCTCTTCATGCATGCTTATAGTGTATTTGTGCTAAACCAGTGTGGACTCATGCACCCTCCATACACTCTACCAAACACCCAAAAGTGGGTCGAGAAGGGAACTCTTGGGCGGCATTTATCTCTTACTACGTACTACCACTAAATGTTGTACATGCAATGCACGGTGATGTTATGGAATACGTGCCTAAGTACTCTACTACTACTATATTAGTTGGAGGCACATATTAACTTTTATATTTGTTTACTTCTATGCCCCGAGACCTTCCAACTAGACGTGTCTTTCTCTCCAGGTCGCACTTTGTATCGTTCATACCACTAAGTACTACTACGTGTGGTCTCCGACGCAGAAGTGGAAGAAGTGGAGACGCTCTACCATGCTATTTGTTTTTTGATGCTGGGCTCTACCATGCTGTTCATGTCCCACTCCTTTCATTGACGTGTGGGACATCCAGCACACGCCATGTTTAGCACCCTTCATCGTAAGAGTTGAAATGCTAGCATTCATCAGAAATAAAAAATAATTATAAATCAACAGTGATACTATTTTTTTGCGAACCAATCAGCAGTGATACTATACCACGCGGTTTCATTGCTCCTCGATATTGGAAAGAATACTTCCGTTCGCCAACGGCCCTATTTGGATACTCTAACTCATTTAGAGGTTAGAATTAGATTCTAACCTTGAACTAACCTTAAACTAACTCTAACCAAAGAGCTGTTTGGATGGTAGGGTTAGATTGACAAGAAAAATTCTTTCTCAATCATTTGACTACTTTGGATCCTGTTTGGATGGGAGGGGTAACTTTTTTTACTAATTTTTCTAGTGGGCCTAGGAGAACTAACCCAAATAAGCTCCTCTAGTGTGGGCTAGTTTTTTGGGGTGGGTTACATCCAACTAACCCAAACTAACCCATCATGTTTGGATACTTTTGGGTTATTTGAGCCTCAACTAACTAAAACTAACTCTAACTTAGGGATCCAAACAGGGCCAACATGTGGGACGTCGACCATCCTGGTCCACTTGCAATGCATGCAGAACTCCAAGGGAGAGTCACCCAGGTCGTCGCACCGCACTAACAATGACTAATGAGCCGTCAAATCACAGGCCCACTTCCCACTTTGAAGTTGCTCGGACGAAGGAACAATCATGACTTCGTTGAATTCCGCTTCTTGAAGAAAACTATTGTACCAGCAGTACTGCTAGCTACAGTAGTTACTCCAAGAGAGGCCTCCTTTCATAGGATAGGAATTTTATAGGAATATGAAAATCATAGGAAGTGAGATGACATGCATCTCAATTCCTATAGAGAAAGAGATGCCATTTGATGCATAGGATAGGATGTTTTCCATTTAGTCTAGGCTAATGTACTGGTAATTTGCTCGAAAAACTACAATAGTAACTAGTAGTACTGGTACATGCTCGTACTCAGACACAGACACACACACTGACTACTAGTACTACTACTTCTCACATGCTGGCCAGACATCATCGTTCTCCTTCCCGGCTTTGTTGGCGACACCCCACCATGCTTGGATCTCCGCCGACCTCTCCGTAGCAGCGCGTGCGTCCTTTTCTTTCTGGCGGCGGCGGGCCTCTCTTTTCTTGAGTGCTTTCTGACTTTTCCGCTCCCTCTGTGCGGCTTTGGCCACCTCTTGATCTACCGCACATTCGGCCTTGGCATCTTCAAATTACTCCCACATAGTTGTGAGGTCGCGAGCGGCGATGAACTCGGCATGGTGGGATGCCATCGCTTCCCTACCATTTTGTGTGCGATCGTGGGTGGTGAGGAACTCGGCACGGCGGGATGCCATCGCTGCCTTACCGGTTAGTGTGTGGCACGGTGGCATGAACGATGCTTGGTGAGAGCTCTGGGGTGGAGTGGCCGAACAACCGTATAGTGCATTGGTTTGTCAAGAGCTCAAGGACAGAAGACGAAGCAAATTTGGATTCCCCTTCAATCCTGGTCATTTATTACCGAGTAAAATGCATTGGCGGTCATCGAACTTGTCTTATACTAGCTCACTTTGATCATTGTATACGAGATATGGTGATTATACGGTCACTGGCTCAGCATATAGCTCGGTATTTGTCTGGTTGACCAGTCAAACAGTCTGCATGCGCCTCATCAGCTCTTGTTCTTTATCTATCTACGCGGGCCTACCTATCAATGGAGAAAGAAATAATGTAAAAACCAAAATTATGCGTATGTGGGGAATCAAACCACGGACTCCTCGCTGCAACGCACCCTGGTCGGCCAAATGAAAATGAAATACTTTGCGTCAGACACTCACGCTCACGCTGTCAAAGCATGCTAATGCATGCACGTCACCCTCTAAACCAAAGTCCTGCTCATGGCGCAACGCAAACGGCAAGCCCATCACCTGCGCGCCCCAACGGTGCCTGACATTACTGTTTAGACGTTTGATGGAGGCTACGCAAACGTCGAGCATGTATTCACCTGGCTCAGCACCAACGGTCATAGTCGGATCGCCTTGCTCATGTATATCGTCCATCACAATGACAATCTATAAAACAGCCTAGCTAGAGAGGGTACTATGGTAGTATGGTACGGAGTATGTACTATCGTGAGCGACCATTCTTAGTGCCACTACACACCGAAACCCCTTCCATCGCTAGCGCGCGCTTCCCTCCTGAAACGGTCACCGTCTCTCCAGAATGTCAATGCCGCATTCACCGGACTTAACTGCAGGTGCAATTGGTGTATCACTGACATGCGGGCCAGATGCCCGTTGGGCCCACATGTCAGTAACCCAACGCATCTGCAGTTAAGTCACTAAAGCAGCGTCCGCATTCATGCCCGACGAACCTACTCCGGCGCCAGTTGTCCATCCGTCTGCCGCGGCTCATTGCCATTCGCCCGCTATATTAACTTGAGCTCCAGCTCCCAGCCATAGCCAAAGACCCACACTTATTCTCCTTCGGTCCCTTCCTTCTGTCGGCACCACTCCAAACATGGCCTCCTGGTGCTCCGAAGCTCTCTTGGATGTACTGTCGCAGGAGCAGACGAGGGACATCGGCGGCTCTGCTCCGGGCGCGCTCCAAAGCTCTCTTCGACGTACATTCGCATGAGCAAACGAAGGAGATCGCCGGCACCCCCCGGCCTCCCTCCGCCGCCACGACCACAAAACCGACGCGCGTGCGCGGGCGTAGCCGGCAGCGAGGAAGAGTAGTACATGGTAGATCGCCGCCGCTCTAGTCCCGGGAAGGCCACAGCTACTCCACTCAGTCGATGCCAAGCTTGGTGGGGTAAACATCAGCGGCCAATTAGCCGCTTGACGGAGACGTGGAGGCGGAAATCTTTAGAACCTTGTGCTCAGGAGGAGGAGGTTATCGAGGCGGATGAGGAGGAGGCAAAGGCAATGGCCGGCTTTCTCGGGTTCATGGCCGGACATGGTGGTCGGGCGCCGGCGATCTTTTAGATTAGGTTTACAGTAGGTTTTAGTACGGTTTGTGTGAAATATGTAATGAATTTCATCTAGTTTGTAGGAAAAGTTTTCGAAATGTAATGAATTTCATCCGGTTAATTTGAAATTTGCTTTGTTTGCACGAATTTCGTCCGGTTAGTTCATATAGATGCCGGTGTAAATTTGTGGGCCAGCGCTGGAGATGCCCTAACTATCATGCTATAATCACTAACAGTCCTCCATTTTTATCTTGCTTACATAAAAATGGAGCAAATGGATGGCACTGTAGCACGTCATATCACTCGAACTAGCCTGCCTAACAAGCGGGAAAGCACCGCCCTCCTCATTTTATCGATCGATCGCGCGAAAATGTTATGCTTCGCAAGTTCTAAAGGAAAAGGGGGGCACACTTACGACTCGTACGCATCGCACCCCCGACAGTCCGGCTCGCATGCCGCTCACCACAGGGGACACGCGTTGTCTTGGAATTTTACTGACATGTGGGACTGTACTTGAATAAACCGGCGATAGTCGAAATCTAATCGCTCGGCGGGTGTCGGCTAAGAAGAGAGAAACGGGAGAGGGAGAAGCGATCGCCTGCCCGCCGCGCACGAACTCCAATAAATATATGGTGATAATGTGAGGTGGGCCATGCCGGAGTCCGGACCGCTTCCGTAGCCTGCTCTGACCGCCCTGGCCCCTCAAGACGCCAGCTGCCCGTCGCATGCATAGCAAGTAGTCCCCGCTTATGTGGAGGAGAGAGAGGCATTGACAAAGTCAAGGAGTAACAGTGGAGACAATAGCTTTCATAAAAAATAAACAATGAATACTCGTTGCTCATCCTCTATAAAGGAAAGAATACTTTCATTCGCTAACATGTGGGACGTCGACCATCCTGGTCCACCTGCCATGCACAAAATTATCCTGGTCTACCCTGGTCATATCGCAGGCCCAACCTTTCCCACTGTAAGTTGTTCAGACGAAGGAACCATCATGACTTTGTTGAATTCCGCTTCTTCAAGAAAACTTACTGTACCCGCAATACTACTACCACACGCGAAGACTGGACAGCACTGTACCACGTCATATCACTGAAACCCACTAGGCCAAACTAGCCCGCCTAGGTCATCTATTTTAGAATGCAGGGAGTACGTCTCTGCACTGCTATGATTTTGTGTTGCACGTTATCTGTACTTTTGCTACGATTTTCCTACCCTATGAACCAAATGAGGCCTGAATGTATCTGTGTCGACTATTGTCTGATCGATCGCTAAGCCTACAATTTTAGGAGCTAGGGCTATTGGTCGATCGACGGGGGATAAGTATAAGCGTACCACGAGCTCATCAGCCCCAACGTTTCTCTTCGGTGAGTGTTTTGCAAGTACTATAGCTTGCACAGTAGCTAGCCTACTAGCACCAAGAATCATCAAACAAGCCCTTCTGATATGATAAACAGTTCAAACTTACATCTAAGCATGCCATATATTACATCAAAAGCTGGTTAGGATACATCTATTTCCATAACTTAGAGAGGGTTCGCATGATTCATCGCATGATTCACTATCAAACAAAAGTAGCAAGATCCGCCCACACAAGACAGTGCACTAGCCCTAAGATGGTTTGATAACACGCATCGTTCTGGTAACTAAACACAGGGCAATGCAAACTACCCTAAAGGATTAGTGCGACCAACTATTTCTTGTTATCGATCTCTCGGGCAATGACCACAGCACGGACAGCGGCATGGGAATCGATTTCTGGGGCGATGTCCACAGGACTAACCGCGACATCAGAATCGATCTCTGGGGCGATGTCCAAAGGATGGACAACGGCATTTGAATCAATCTCCAGGGCGATGCCAACAGGACGGGCCACGACATCGGAATCATCAAGGACGTCCACCGGCACCTGCACAACCCTAGCATATTAGCAAGCACATTGCAAATAATCAAAAACCACAACTATGGTAATAAGCCATGATTTTTACCTTGTGCAACTCATCGGGGAATCTCATCCCTCCGAGGGCCATCTCCTCGTCCTCGATGGGGGCCATCACCTTGACAGTGGAATACTGCTTCTCAACGGCGACTATCTCCTCAAACTCGGTCTTGAGCCTCACATAGGTGGCAAACAGAGTTCCTGGGGTAGGCATGGTGGGGCCCTTGCTGTTCTTCCACCTTTCTTTGAGGAGTTCGTCCGCCAACATCCTCAACTCTTTGGCCAGTGCTTGTTTCTTGGAGTTCTTCGTCTCCATGGGTTGGCCCGCCAACATGGTCAACTCATTGGTCGGTGCTTGCTTCCTGGAGATCGTTGTCTCTAGTAGGTTGTCCGCCGGCAACTCTTTGCCTAGTGCTCCAGGATCCATCAATGAACTGACAAACAAAAAGCAATCGAAAGGAAACCACAATCACAATGAAAACGTGAAAATAATAGGATGTGAGAATCGGCCAGCGCTTCACAAAAGGAAGATTCTTGGAATGAAAATATAGTAGCATAACTGATTCGCCCACCTTTCCTTCGTCGGTACAGAAGAAAAATGGCAGAAGTGAGTAGCCTGGAGTGAGGTTTTTTCAAGAAAGGGAAGAAAGGGCTTGAACGAGCGTTCCAATGAAATGATGGTTGCTTCGTCCAGTCCAACTTGGAGGCCACCTTACCACTGCTGGTAAAGGTGTGGGTTTTGTGATATGACGGGTCATGACGGCCACACTGGGGTGACAGGTGAGTCTCGACTGTAGCACCTCGCTATGATTTGGTGGATGGCACGCGGGCCCGGATTCTTTCAAATGTCCCGCATGTAGATAGAGCGGCTAGTCATATAGGAGTGCTCAATATTGTGCACCACGACCAAGGCGGAGAGGAAAACGAGAGAACTATGTAATTAATGCATGAGTTTAATTAGGGTAGTTTTGTAAAGTAGTACGAGATACTACCTCCGTCTAGATGAATAAGTCATTCACGTAGTTCTAGGTCATCAATTTGAGGAATTAAATATGTGTTATATGTCATGAAAAGTATATCACTAGATTTCTACACGGATGTAGTATATATTTTTTGTCACATATAGTACATATTTAGATAGTTAAATCGTCAACCTGGAACTATGTGAATGACTTATTCACCTAGACGGAGGTAGTACATTCCTCCAATCGTAAAATGCCTTGGTTCATGAGATTTGAGATTTGAGCCCTATAAACCGGAAGGGAGGGAGTACTGCATGGCTGCACGCGGTGTAGTCTAGTCACTTGTTGAAATCTCTAGAAAGGAAAATACTCCTTTCTGGTTTACAGGGCTATACTACTCCCTCCGTCTAGGTGTGTAAGTCATCTTACCAAAACCAAATAGTCCCAAAACACTTAGGCGCGGTGCATTAACTTCGACCTTGTTTCTTGTTTCTTGACATATCAACCAATAAGAGATGAGAGGTGTGCATGCTTTTAATGACTTGCAATGGCTAGTTCATTGCAAGCAATGCTATTAATTAGCAAATAAACATTGGTGACCCCAGGAGGAAACAGTGCTAAGCGCGTGGACCTATCCAGAATGAGTATCAACCAATGGATGATGGAGTTTAATTTTTAAACAATAGCAATTTTGTCTCATGCAAGAGCCTGGCTACTATATGCGTGCTCCAAGGCACCGCACCACGCGAGCGTTCGCAACTGCCACGTTCGGGTTGCACTTGGCTCTTCGCCTCTTCGAGAAGACGAACAATGATGTTACTCCTGCTTCTACAGTATCGAATCCACTGTTGCATGTCCGTCCACCTCATGCGGGAGGGATAGCATGTAGCGAAAGCTTCTACTTATTGCTCCTGCCTTTGCGTCTATGACTGGTGGGCCCAATAGGTGGTTGGCCCTCCTATCATGCAGCCAAAGGCAGGTGCAGTTAAGGCACTGGAGCTCAGTCTGCGAGGGAGAGGGCGTTGTAGTAATCAAATTTCTCAGTCTTGTACGAGTTAACGCGACACATCAAAGCACTGCACTCGATATAAGGCTGGTCATAGTGGGGAGTAACTTAGACTAGTAACATGCATATGTTACTAGTCTATGTTACTTATCTCTATAGTGCATAGTATCATAGATTAGTATCATAGGTGGTCTCATTTATTGACATGCATGACACATAGTAGCATCACATTTTTTTTGTTACGGTATCTACCTATGTTACTATAACCATCTCTCTCTTCTTTAATTGCCTGCCACATAAGCATGCGAGTCTGAAGTGCATGATACTACTTTTGTTACCCCCACTATGGCCAGCCTAAGTCTTTTTACACATTTCAAATGGACTACTTCGTATGTAGACATATTCTGCTTCATATGTAGTCACTTGTTGCAATCTCTAAAAAGACTTATATTTGGAAACGGAGGGAGTACAACACATGCATGCATGTCGTGACTTTCCTTTTGATACTTGCATGTGTTGATTTGATGCACCTTGCCAAATTTTGACTATAAATTTAACTAACCAAATTTTCATGCATGTCACAAAAAATTACGGGGCTGTTTGAATTGTGACTATGTTTGTCTTATGTTGCCACATTATTTTTCCTACACTTGCCTAACCTAAGTTGCTCAAATTGTTAGACACACTTTGGCTTGCCTAAGGGAATCTTGCCAGAATTTTTGTGTCTATGATACATTATTTTGTGTCTATGACATGTGGAGTAGAAAATATAAATAATAATGCATGTTGGGGCAACCCACGTACGTTTCCGCTAATTTTAGCCGTGGGCTTGTTCACAATTTTTACGAGGGGGTGGTTGTTCATTTAATGGAGGGACTTGTAGTACCAGACTTGAACGATACAAAGTGCGACCTAGCACACCATAACACCACTTGGAACAAGCGGGTAGCTATCTCAAAAAACAATCAACAACTAAAAAAATGGCGACCTGGCATGTAGTAGTACACAATTTTAAACGATTGTTTTGATGGAGTGAAAAAGGAAAACTACCCCACTACGTATATAGAGGCCGGAGCCTCCATGCTTGCTTGCTAGGGTTGCTCTATTCACACACTCTCATCCTCTCTAGATCTAAACATGATAGGGGTAGTAGCATTGTCTTTCTCCCTTCAAAAAACACTGGCTTTCTATCCTCACCGCTGATTACAGATCCGACCGTATCCCCCTCCACCGGTGAAGGGGAGGAGGGGAAGCGTTTAGGCCATCATTGACAGCGAGGGAGGAGACACACTGCCAGCCGCACCGTTATCTCTGGCCGAGCGCCGGCACGGGAGGTCCTCCGATCCCTTCGTCATTGCCTGTGGGCGGATCCGGCCTCCCGCCGCCCACCTATCCACACCCCGATGACCTTCAGGTATATCTTCATTTGAAACCGCCTTAGCTCTACCTCCCCAGCTTGCTACGTCGCTACATGTGCATCATTTTCTACCTCTCAGCCCCTCTCAATCGGATGGTCCAATGTCACCTAGTATTTTTTTTTTCTATTGTTAGAGGTAAAGCTACTTCATGGAGTCGAATCTTGTACTCCCTCCGTCCGAAAATACTTGTCATTGAAATGGATGTATCTAGATGTATTTTAGTTCTAGACACATCCATTTTGATGACAAGTAATTCCGGACGGAGGGAGTACTTGGTTCAAACAAGAAATAAAGTGGGGGTGGGGGAATTTAGTATGTACATCGGACTTGGTACAAACAGGAAGGAAAGGCGGTGAAAGTAGTACAGACTGGTCATCCAACCGGTATGTTGGTCGAAAAGGGAAATATAGGGGTAATGCTGTACACAGTGGTATGACCAGGACTAGATTTGCTATCCACACATAGGAGTAGGTGGCTAGAGTGAACAAAAATGGGACCAACCCAGATATGTTTCTTGGATGTTTGTTTCTCGGGGGAACAAACTATGAATCACCACTTTATGCCCCTATTTACGTACATGGTGCTGGACTGCTGGTGCATCCACTGTCCCATGCCCTTGTACCAAATATTTAGTTGTTCTTAATCTAATGTCCCTGGTAAAAATGAAGCCATGCCACTGTTATAAGCCACGACAAGTTTAGCCAAATGTTTTTGCCTGTAATTGTTTGAGACTCTGAGTGTTTCCTCTGTACCTTTTTGTGCAAACAGGGATATCCAATTCACCTGGTTGCTGTTGTGACCTTTTGGTGCACTACACAAAACTCTTCTTAAAAGAAGTGACTTTTGTGCTGTTTAACTGGAATGTCAGAATGGAATAGTTGGTTCATTTCGGTGGAACTACACAAAGGGAGATCTGTGTTCCAATCCTCATCATCCATATTGGCGCCATAACCTTCCTTTAGGTAAGAATGATATTTAATGCATGTGTTCATCTCTATTTTCTGACTGCCATGAGAAAATAATGCTATTTTTTTACTAGTACACTTGTACTCCCTCATTGACAAAACCAATTCTGAACAAGAAGGCCAATCATGTACTTGGTTTCACCAACTGGTGAGGAGAAAGAGAAACAGAGCATGAAGAGGAAGAAGAAGGAGGAGGAGGAGGAGGAGGAGGAAATGAAGAAGATCACACGATGGTACCGTCCTATGTTATCCTGACATCTTGCTAGTGGTGTTGTATTGCTGTGTTGCTACTAGTCTTAATTTACTTGGAAGACTAGCAAGATGCTCGTTCGTTGCACGTAACATCGAGATGCACTTAACAACAAGATCACCAAATCTATTTTTTGTAAGAGTATAAGAGTAATAGATAATAGAGTAGAGATAGATAGAGAAATGCAACATAGTAGTACTTGGCTTAACGACACATCATACTAATTAACCGGATTCTCGATGCATGTGTGACCCAGATCTACACGATAACCAGTGCCAAGTTGATCTTGCTGAAGCCGAGGCCTCAGTCGAGGCCATTCAAGGGATCCGGCAATGTCTCCCTTACATGTGAGACGATCCTCCAGGGAGCCCTTCCACTTCTGTCGTCTCTCCTGCAAGGTCACTTAATTAATCAGGAGTACTTAAGTAGCTCTAATTTATTGCTGCCTAATTTTCCCGTCAGAGTTAAACAAATCTTTAGTAGCACCCTATGCTGAATCATGTATGTGTATATATATGTATCTGGAGGTGAATCATGTGGTGGAGCAAGGAGGGAATCTTGGTAGTGTCATGACATAATAATGCTATTGTCTTTCTATCCTTTCTCACTAATCTAATGAAGGTTTCACCTTTTTCCTACTTGTGCAAACAGGGATCATGTTGTGCCAATCGTACATTTTAGTGGAACTGCACTAGAGAATACAATGAACTGTATCCCAGCAAGTGCTTTAACTCTGTTAGAAGTTCTTGATAATCTTTCGATATAATCTCACCACTGGTAAACAAGAGTTATTTCAACCATACATTTGAAGTGCACAAAAATAAATACTATTGAGTGATTCCAGTGAGTGCTTTATCATCTCTTCTGGAATTACTTGAATAAGCATATTTTGCTCAGGTTGGTACCAGCCTAAGGCCTTCAGCCATATTAGTTTGTTGTACCTATATATGTATTGTGCTACTGTGTTGCTACTGTCATGAGAAACTTCTTTATCTTTGCATGTTAAAGTTTTGCAACCTATGATACATGGCAATGTTTTGAGTGTTGAGCTAATTGGCACTGATTAAATAAACTAATACCTCTCTTTAAGCAAGACTACTATGTTGCTAACTTTACCCATTAAGATAATGAGGGTGCTTCTGTTTGTTAGTGTATGTTTCATCAACTAGTCCCACTATTACAGTAATCTCACTCTCTCAATATATGTGCCGACAGGGATGCTCAATTTTGGTGGAACTGCACAAAAACTTTGGGTGCTTCATTGCCTCGACCGCTTCCTTCCCTTCATGTCAGTCGCTTTGTCTCGGCTTGCTTGCTTCCTTCGTTTCCTGTCAGTCGCTTATCTCGACTTCCAGTGAAAGGAAATAGTAATTGATATGCTACCTCACACAGGTTGGTACTGGGCTTTATCGTGATTATTGTGCTTGTCATGTATTGGTAATTTGGTATTGTACTACTGTTTGCCAATTTTATAAAGGAGTAACTTGGAGCCTGAACTCGCAGGCAAATCATTGCAATGGGTGATTTCAGTAGAACTGCACAAAATGATCAGATGGACAAATACTTATGTTGCTGCCATGTACTCCAAAGTTCACTCAGATAAGCAACGATGTTGACAAGAAGTGCCTATATTCATTCGAGTATCAACCGGCGTCAACTAGTTGACAAGAAGTGCCTATATTCTCCCAAGTATTAGGAGAGTGAACGCCAAAAATATTGCTTGGCGCATAGCCCAGAAGAACACAGTCCAGTCTTTGGTCCGAACATGTGCCTTTTGGTTATCGGCAGATATGGTAGCGAACTGTATGGCATGGAGTCTAGAGATTCCAGACAAGTTGGTTGACGCGTATATTCATCTGGCACTTAATCAGTTTGCACGCCAGGGATGCTCCATTTCAGTTGAACTGCACAAAAAATTTGGGTGGTTCATTTTCTCAACTCCCTCCTTTCTTGTCTGCAATGTAGAATTTTGGCGAGCTACAGGACCAAGATGAGCCAGTAAACTAGTTGGATGAAAGTAGTGGCCAAGTTGCTCAAACCTCACTCGGCACGAGGCCACTATTTGAGGATAACCCTACAAGAAAAGTTCAGATTGTCTGTGCTGCCTCTTATGTACTCGAAAGTTTAGTCGTACAAGAACTAATTTTAGCAAGAAGTACCTCTGACTGAACACCATTTACCAGTCTGTACCCTAGGTAATTAAAGTTCATCCATGGATCATATTGGCTATGATCTCAATCATTTGGATGCATAAACATACTGAACATGTCTATATCTGAATCTTTTTGTGAATTATGCATGAATATTGTCGTGTGATCTATCAATCATTTGGATTCATAGATATGCTGAGCTTGTGTATATATGAATCTTTTGAGTGTTTGATAGTGAATGTTGGCTATGAATATGAACATGTCCTGTGAACCTGAGTTTGATACGAATGTTTACCTTTTCTGTTGTATTTGTGTGTGAACTTGTTAGTATGCCTACTGTGGGGTATGTGACGTGTGGGTGTCAACGACACACCTTCCTGAGAAGAATTGCACCTGCTTTGTTAGGGTAGCAACAGCGCATCAGCTCTTTTTAATCTTTTTATTACTCTATCTTCCCCTCTCCCCTGCTCAACCCCTGCCGCAATGTTTTCGGCCTCAAAACAAACATAGTACCGCGTTGTTTTTGGGGCTTGTCAAAAAATCGAGTGCTGGTTTCTGTAGGTTGGCCCGCCCAGCAAATGGGTTGCTGGTCCACCACGACAGACTGGGAGGCTAAAAATACAAGTTGTATGGTGCAGAGGCAAGTAAAAAACGCTATCAAGAGCCATCCACTGAAAAAAATCGCTCCTGATGTGCTTCTTCAGTCGTGCCGCCGGCCCCCTCTTTAATCCAGTTCGCTCGGGGATCTGGTATCATTTTTTCCAAAGGGCGAACAAGTATCAGCTAGGCCTAGGTTTTGTATTTTAACATGAGTAGCCCACGACATACGGAGACAATGGTTTCAACTTATTTTTCTGAGGTCCATACCGGCCTATGGGCTTTTTCTTAAAGATCGGCAGCCCAATGTATTTTTTAACAAAACGCAGGTCTCTGTTATATTTATCTATATATAAGAATAATAATGTTGTGTCCAATTTATGTTTTCCCTTCTAACCACATTATATATATTTATATTATTACTATTATCGTATATTTTATAGAGACTTTTATATACATTATAAAAACATACCACGTGTTATTAACTTATAAAAGTAAATGTTTAACGGAAGTTGGCAAGGAAAATCCTGGTTGTTTTTGACTCACACGAAAGGAAAATCCTGGTGATTGCATACAAAAGCTTGCGAAGATTTTAAGGACCAATTTAATAATAACGCGCTCATTTTTATTTTGAGCAATAACTCTTTAGTTTATTAATTATATATAAAAAATGTGCCTCTCCGGTTTATTCTTTGATATTAATTGCTCCTTCTAACATAACATTATTTATATAACGAGCCCAGCATTTTGTTTTTTGAGAATCACAGCGCACTTTATTGCCTAAGTTCAATGCTTACAGGGATACATAAATGAGCAGGTGGTGCATCAAGCCACACATGCCTACCTATATCAAGAGACGTAGCCATACATGCTAGTCTATGAGGCTCCTCATTACATTCGCGCTGTTCATGACTAAAAAGACAAGCCCTAAATAAATTGCTTCGTTCTTTGATCTCATGAAACACCATACAATGTCCACCAAGGTTCTTTGGTGCTTCGATTTCCCGGACGACTCTCAGACAGTCAGTAGCAATATGTACTCTTTCCAGGTCCAGGTCCTCACTCAACGCTAGTGCTTCTCGACATGGGCTGGGATTCGTGTATAAATGGGCTGGGATTTATTAGAAAATATAACGAGCCCGGCTAATTTGTGTATTTCAAGGAAGTGAAAATGGGCTGGGATTTCTTAGAAAATATAAATGGGCCTGATTGACGTGAAATTATTTTTTCACTCAGCCCAGCAAATGGACTGCACATTCTAGAAAACATGGGTTAAATATATGCCACATTTTTGCATGCTGACATGTGGGCTAATAGGTCGAAGCCTATGCAGGGCGTTGTCAACTTGGTCAACAAATGATTGTGACATCTACAGCAATTGGATTTATATCCAACAGCCGGCATGCACCTTCAATCTCTCGTCTTCTTCCTCCAGCGTCGCTGGGACCGCCTGGTCCGGCCTTCGGCGGCTAGCGGCTCTGCTTAGCACGTATCACTGCGAAGCGCTACCCCACCGCCGGCCAGGCTATCGCTGCGAAGATGACTGTACGTGAGAGGCTGACAGTGGGGACGCACCACGCCCATGGACGCATGCATGCAACGGAACTCGGCGTGGTCAACGTGGTCAAGGAACGACTTCCAGCGGAAGTATACTGTACATGGAGAGGCTGACAGCTGGGCCCACTAAGTTGACGGGGACAGAGGGCTTTGTGAACTTAGTCAATATGAATGATTCTAGCTACAGTGACCATACGATGTCCATCCAACGGCCATCATGCTTCTTCAACCTCTGGTCTTCTTGCTCCAGCCGCCCAAAGCAGCACCGGTTGTGTCGCCTACTCCTGCCTCCCGTGGCCGGCCGTGATGCCGCGGAGGCCAAACCGCCCCCTACTGCTCCCGCCGCTGGCCAGGCCATCCCTCCACTCACCCACACCCCCTGTTATTCTGTGGCGACGGCAGCCTCACACCGCAGCCAAACGAGTGAACCCTCATACTCCTCTACGCGTGGGTATCCACTGCCGCGTCTTCCCCAGCTCCGCATCGTCCCCTTCCTAGGCCTCGTCGTCGTCCACCGCCGCGGTGCTCTCGGCGCGGCGTGGTCAATGTGGTCAACGACCAACTTCCATCGGAAGAGTACTGTACGTGGAGAGGCTGACAGCTGGGTCTACGGCCACAGCCCAGTTTTTTGTGATTTGCCAAGTAAGTCGCTTTGTCAGTCCTGTTGGGCTGCCAATCTTTCAAGACGAGGAGAGCTTCATTCGGCTGGCCGAGAAAATGTCCTATCAGTAATGAGAAATGGGCTGTGCATTTTTAAAACACATCAAACCGACAATTAGTTTCGAATTTCTTTTTTTCATTTTGAGATTTTAAATTGCATTGATTTTTATGCGTGGACAATTTGTTGGAATTTATATTTATATACATTTATTTTTAAAATCAGCTTGAATGTGACTCGAAATTTCGGGATTAAAAACGGTTCGGACCGCACCGAAATATACAAAATTTCATATAATTTTTTAACCATGGCCACAATATGGGCTGTAATGCTAACAAAAAGAATATGGGCTCCAAAAAAACCCTTAAGAATTGGTAAATTGGCTGTAAATTATTAGAAATAATGGCAGATGGGATGTATGCTGTTTTCCACAGATTTGAGGCTTTCCTAAAAAAAGGTTGATGCACAAGCAGTTACTGTTGGATTTCCATCCAACGGCCGTCGTGCTTCTTCAATCTCTTGTCTTCCTGCTCCAGCCGCTCAAACAAGCGCCGGCGGGACTGCCTGCTCCCTCCTACCCGCGGCCGGCTGTGCTGTCGCGCAGGCGTCACCAGCCCATCATACTCCCATCGCTGGCCTAGCCATCCCTCTACTCACCCACACCTGCTGTTATTCTCCAGCGACGGTAGATGAACCAGTAAACCCTTGTACAGTCGTACTCCCCTCCGCGTGGGAAACAACTGCCGAGTCTTCCATGCCTCCGTCTGGTTCCCTTCCTAGGCCTCACCGTCGTCCACCGCCCTGGTGCTCTCGGCGCGTCCTGGTCAACATGGTCAACCACCGACATGCATCTGAAGTGGATTATACGTGGAGAGGCAGATACCTGGGTCCACGGCCGCACGCAAGGAAATGCCTCCTTATTACACGCAAAATAATGATTCCTCCACCTGACATCAGGGACCCACCGAAAGGGCCTCTATATTTCGTGAAAAAAACGTTACTGCCGCTGACTTGTGGGCCTACTAAGTTGATGGGGACGGAGGGCTTTGTCAACTTAGTCAATATGCACGATTCTAGCTCTAGTGACCGTACGATGTCCATCCAACGGCTGTAGTGCTTCTTCAACCTCTGGTCTTCTTGCTCCAGCCGCCCAAACCAGCGCCGGTCGTGCCTCGTGCTCCTGCCTCCCGTGGCCGGCTACGATGCGGCGGAGGCCTCACAGCCCCTACTACTCCCACCGCTAGCCAGGCTATCCCTCTACTCACCCACACCCCCTGTTAACTGTTATTCTGCGGCGACGGCAGCCTCACACCGCAGCGAACTAGTGAACCCTCGTACTCCTCTACGTGTGGGCATGCACTGTAGCGTCTTCCCCGGCTCCATGTCGTCCCCTTCCTAGGCCTCGCCGTCATCCACCGCCCTGGTGCTCTCGGCGCGGGATGGTCAACGTGGTCAAGGAACGGCTTTCGGACGTGGACTGTATGTGGAGAGGCTGACAGCTGGGTCCATAACGGCTGCAAGGAAGTGCCTCCTTCTTACACGCAAAATAATTATTCCTCCACCTGACAGCGGGGACCCACCAGATGGGCCACCGTATTTCGCAAAAAAAACGTTTCCCCCATGACTACTGGGACCCACCAGCTACACCTCGCACGCAAGGAATTGCGTCCGGCCAAAAAGATGATTCTCCCCCTGACAGCTGGGACCCACCAGCTACATCTTCGCACGCAAGGAAGTTCCTGACAGTCGGGACCCACCTGGTCGAAGCATACGTAGCGTTGTCATTCTGGTCGTGAACGTGTACGTACATATATACTGGTGGATGTAGAGGCGCGCACGTGTCGTAGTGGAGGCGTGCACGTAGCATGTACACGTACGTACAGCGGCCGGGGTGCAAGAAACAAAATACGGCCACGTATGTGTACATACGGGCGGGGTCTCGAACGCCTACTCGCGCATATATACATTGGCTGGGTCGGAACGGAGAAACAACATCGTCGTCGTGTTCATGGGGAGCCAACCGGCTGGGTCGGAACGGAATGCATCGTCGTGTTCATCAGGAGGGCTTGGACGGAACAGGTGATGGAAACGAGGCCTTGCGTACCGCAGAACAGAGGAAACGGACCTCCTACGTTCGGAACGGGGTCTTGTTGATCGGGAGGGGTGTGGCGTACCGCAAAATGGAGGAAATGGACCTCCTATGGTCGAAACGGGGTCCTGTTGATCCGGAGGGGTGTGGCGTACCGCAAAACGGAGGAAACGAACCTCCTATGGTCGAAACGAGGGTCTTGTTGATCGGGAGGGGTGTGGCGTACCGCAAAACGGATGAAACGGACTTGTGTTGGAGCGCTACGGTCGAAACGGGAGTCCTGTCATTGGTAGGGTGTGGCGTACCCCAAAACGGGACTCCACGGGATATTGTTCATCTCCACCGTCGACCTCCTCCAGCCTCCACGGGCTACTGTTCATCCACCGTCGACCTCCTCCATCCTCCACCTGCGACTGTTCATCCACGGACTCCTGTTCATCCAGCCTCCACCGCGCGCTACTCCACCGGCTACTGTTGAACCACCCCTCTCCACGGGCTCCTGTTCAACCACCACTCCATGGGCTACTGTTCATCCACCCCTTCACTGTCTACTGTTCATCCAGCCCTCCACGGGGTCGTCCTATTCATCCAGCCCTCCACGGGGTCCTGTTCATCCAGCCCCAACCAGCTCGATTGATCGGGGTCCTATTCATCTAGAGGCAACGCCACGGGTCCTGTTCATCCACTCCCATCGCTCACTGTTCATCCAACCCCCCCCCCCCCCCGCAACACTCACTGTTCATCCAGAGAGGCAGCATCGATCGACTTCAATTAGCAGCAGTAGCGAAGGAATCGATCGCTCGGGTTTAGTAACGCGTAGCCTGCAGTGCAATCGCTCGGGTTCAGTTAGAGCCCAACGCCTTGCTCGGGTTCAGTTAGAGCAAACGCCTCGCACACACGCGCGTACGTGTATGAGAGAAACGCGCATCGCTCGGCCCCAGACCACCCACCGTAACCAGGAACTCCCCGAAATTTTCCTCGCCATCGCTTCTACCACGGTTTTTTCCGTCATGGACGGCCCGAAGAATGTCATGCAGCTGCGTCTCCGACCCGCCCAGGACAAAAAATCCATTTTCTGTCATGATTTTTTGTCATAGAAGTAGGAGCCCACCACAACTATGATGATACCGGGTTTTCTCCCAAAGAATGTCATAGAAGTGTCATATGTATGACAGAAAAAAAATTCGTTCGTCCCAAAATGTCATGGATGTGTCTTTTTTTTGTAGTGTATTCATCCAACCCCCACCGGAACTGTTCACCCAACCCCCAACAACTCTCACTGTTTATCAAGAGGCAGCAGGTTTGATCGGCTTCAGTTAGCAGCAGTAGCCAGGGATCGATCGATCGCTCGGGTTCAGTAATGCTTAGCCAGTGCAATCGCTCAAGTTCAGTAAGCGAACGCCTCACTCAGGTTCAGTTAGAGCCCAATGCCTCACACACACGCGCATACGTGTACGGGAGAAACGTGCAATCCCTCCATGCATCGCTCGGCCCCGACCACCCACTGTAACAGGGAACTCCCCGAAATAATCCTCGCCCTCACTTCTACCACGACTTTTTCTGTCATGGATGGCCCAAAGAATGTCATGCAGGTGTGTCCCCGTCCCGCCCAGGATGAAAAGCCCATTTTTCTGACATTATTTTTTGTCATAGAAGTACGAGCCCACCACTGTCACATCCCTAGTTTTGATAATGCCAAGTGCTAGTATCTGGTGTTGCATCATGTTTAAATTCAAGGAATTTGAACTGAGGAAATTAGAAAGCCTCAAAACTTTTTAAAAGAAGGGCAAGAACCCTTTAAATTGCATTCAGTGATTCCAAAATTCCCTAAAAATCATTCTGGTAATTTTGGCAAGAGATATATACCAAACCAAAATTCTGGAACATTTTTATGGAATATTTTGGAACGTTGAATTTAAATCATATTGTATTTGGATTTGAAGTTATATTCATAATATATAATGATTATAGTTTCAAAAAGCCTGTGATATTTTATGTATATGTGGAGAAGTCCATTATGTGACATAAAAATATCCAAGGGAATTTTGGCACTGTTTTCAAGTTGTTTAAATTTGAATTCAGTGGCAAAAGAAATATTAAAAAAGAAAACAAAAAAATATATAAAACAGAGTAGAAGAACTTACCTGGCGCCACCAACCGGCCCAGCTCCTGCGCGGCCCGTTACTGTGCAGCCCAGCTGCCAGTCATCTTCCTCCCCCTCGCCCCGAAGCAGCTGCGTGCTGGACGCACGCGCGTCGACGCCGGCCACCTCCTGCTTCGCGCTGGAGGCCTCCCCTTCGAGCCTGTCCGCGCGTGGCGACGCCACGCCACCCCGCAGAACCCCCCCCTCGACCCCCTCACTCTCTGGTCCTCTCTCCCCCTCGCCTCCCTCTCGCCCTCTCCACCATGGCCGAGACGCCGCGAGCTCGCTGCCGCCATAGCCGCGGCCACCGTCCATCCCGTGCCTCCCCGATGGGTCCAGAAGAACCACCATGGCCTTCTGCGTCATCTACACCAACCCATTCGACCGCGGGAGCCCTACATCGCCGCCTCGAGTCGTCTTCCCCGAGCACGGCGCCGGACTCCATCGACGGATTCGTCGCCTTCCGGCCGTCCCCGAGCCAGCTGAGCCTGTCGTCGACCTCCCAGTGAGCTCCGCTGCATTTCCCCTCTGTTTCCCGCATCTTTCCCGTCCTCTAGCCGTCGCGTTCATCGAGACCGAGAACCACCGCCGCCCGAGCTTGTCGCCGGCGTCGCTCCGGCGACCATTTGGTCATCCCGTGCTAACCAACATGCCCGCCGCATCGCGTAGTGCCTCGCTAGCGCCTCAGCTTCTGCGTTTGCACGCCGCAGCCCCAACCCCGCACATGGCCGAACTCCGGCCGCCGCCTTGGAGCTCGCCGTCGTTGGCTCCAGCCACGATAGACCCGGCCTCCACCACCACTAGATGCACGCCTGCTAGAGCTCTCCAACAAGCCCAAGAACGGCCTCGCCCGTGCCCTGTAGCGCGTTTCCGACGGCCGCCACCATCTTGGGCCGACGCCGGCGGGTTTGACCCCGCTGACCCCGTTTGACCACGGGTGGGCCAGTTTGACCCCCTGGGTCAATGACAGGTGGGGCCCAGCCCCGCTAATTAACTAGGGTTAGTACCAAATGAATTTAGTTAAACTAATCACACTGACATGCAGGACCCACTGTCAGGTTTGACCGGACCGTGACCTGTTGACCTGCTGACGTCACACTGACGTCAGGCTGATGCAGTAAATCACTTGCTGGATTAAAAATAACTCAGTAATTCCAGAAAATGTCTAAAACTTCTAAAATTCATAGAAATTCAAGCGTAACTCCAAATTAAATAATTTATATATGAAAAATGATCAGAAAAATCCAATCTATCCATTTGTACCATTTTCATGCATGTTAGAACAACTTTTGTTCACTGTTTAGGACAATTCAACTAAATGGCATTTAATAATCACATATGGAGTTTGAATTTGAATCTTGTATTCAAACCAACTTCATTTAACTTGTTGCTAGTTGCATTAGATCAAACCACAGCATATTGCCATGTCATGATCATGCATCATATTGTTGCATTGCATTGATTGTGTTCTTCCTTGTTTGCCGGTATTCGTCCCCTCTCAGTAGACGACGTTCCGACGATGAGTTAAATGACACCGATGAAGAGCTATACTATCTTCAGAAGTGCCAGGCAAGCAAAACCCCCTTGTTCATTCCGATACAATCCCACTCTCTCGCTCCTGCTCTCTTTTACTGCATTAGGACAACAACCGATTCATCTGTTACTTGCTGCGGTAGCTGAACCCCTTTATCCTTTGCATGACCTGTCATTGCCACAGTAAATAGATGAAACCCACTAGCATGAGTAGGAGTTGTTTGAGCCCTGTTGTGCCTACTCATTCATGCTTGTTTGTCATGCCTGCTACTGCTTAGAGTTGAGTTAGGTCTGATTCATCGGGGATGAATCAGAGGTGTGTGAACATGTCCTATTGTTGAGAGCTAAGTGTGTGAACACGATTTGGTAAAGGTAGCGGTGAGAGGCCATGTAGGAGTACATGGTGGGTTGTCTCATTGCAGCCGTCCTCAGGAACTGAGTTCTGTGTTTGTGATCCATGACAGTTACTACCACACATTGGGATCCGGTAACTCGACTCTCTCGACTTATTAATCAACATGATCTCTGTCCAGGAGTTGCAACTAGTTTCTGGTGTTTGTAGGTAGTGTTAGTAGTCTACCAAGTGGCACCCGGTACAGGTGGGCTTGGGACAGACTAGGCACAGTGGCCCGGTGTACCAAGTAGCACCCGGATGGTGGGCTTGGGAACCCTGCACACATCGTTTGGGGCCGTGAGCGACACCCCGGCCGGATCTCCTTGCGGATGGAACCCGAATAGGCGATAAACCTGGACGAGAGACTTGTGTGGTTAGTCAGGTCGTGGCCGACACCCTCGCTGGGCTTCCGCTTGAAGGTTGCCGAGTACATGTCGTGTAAACGGCGGTAAGTGGTGAGAGCGTGTGTGAAGAAGTACACCCCTGCAGGGTTAATATGATCTATTCGAATAGCCGTGTCCGCGGTAAAGGACTTCTGGGTTGCCTGTACAGTTCATAGACAAGTGAAAGTGGATACTCTAAAATACGCAAGATAAGCGTGAGTGCTATGGATGGCGTTCTCGTAGGGAGACGGGAGCGGATCCATAGTGGTGTATTGATATGGTGAATATGTGGACTCGTGTGCGCCACCTCAAAAGAGTTACTTGCAGTCGTAGTTCAGGTTAGCCACCGAGTCAAAGCTGGCTTGCTGCAGTTAAACCCCACCACCCCCTTTGTTGATAATGATGCATATGTAGATAGTTCTGATGTAAGTCTTGCTGGGTACATTTGTACTCACGTTTCTTAATTTATGTTTTTGCAGAGAGACTTCAGTCTCGCTAGTAGTTCCTCGTGGACTTCGACGTTTAGCTTGTTACCTCAGCTACGATCTTGTGCCCTCGGCAGGATCTGGTAGATAGTCAGGCTTCTCAGCCTTTTGCTTTTGTAGATGTCTGTACTCAGACATGTTAAGCTTCTGCATGTGCTTTGACTTGTATGCTCTGAATGTTGGGTCATGAGACCCATGATTGTAATATCTCGCTCCTCGGAGCCTATTGAATAAATGCTTGAGTTGTAGAGTCATGTTGTGATGCCATGTTGTACTTGCACATATCGAGCATATTGTGTGCATGATATTGAAATGCTTGGTATGTGTGGGATCTGACTATCTAGTTGTTTATCCTTAGTAGCCTCTCTTACCGGGAAATGTCTCCTAGTGCTTCCACTGAGCCATGGTAGCTTGCTACTTCTCCGGAACACTTAGGCTGGCCGGCATGTGTCCTTCTTCGTTCCTGTGTCTGTCCCTTTGGGGAAATGTCACGCGATGAATACCGGAGTCCTGTTAGCCCGCTACAGCCCGGTTCACCGGAGTCCTGCTAGCCCAGTGCTACAGCCTAGATTCACTCGCTGATGACCGACACGTTCGATGCTGGGTCATGGATGCATGTCCCTATAAGTTTGTGCCACTTTGGGTTTACGACTAGCCATGTCAGCCCGGGCTCCTTATCATATGGATGCTAGCGACACTATCATATACGTGTGCCAAAAGGCGCAAACGTTCCCGGGCAAAGGTAAGGCGACACCGTGGGGATACCGTGCGTGAGGCCACAAAGTGATATGAGGTGTTACATGCTAGATCGATGTGGCATTGAGTCGGGGTCCTGATAGCTTTGGTATCAGAGCTTGACTGTCTGTAGGATTACCAAGCCAAACTGGTCGAAGTTGACTCTAGAAATGCTTTAGTTATATGTAGGGGAATTGATTGTGGGATGGGAACGTAAGGCTCTTTTACTCCTTATACCTTATGCCTTCTGATCCGAGTCATCTTATCTTTCCTACGGGGTTAAGGAACTAGGCCTTCTCATCTATCTATCAGGATGACGTGTTACTAATCCATAGAGTTTTAAGATTGTTGGTTTTAAGCCTCAGTTCAGTCTCTACTACTTCCGTGTGTTAACTGTTGATCTCAAAACCTTGATATTGTACTTCTGAGTGGCTATGCCACCATCTTTGTAGCATGTCTCCAATCTTTTTGAGCATTTACAGCCATTATGCTGTCCGAGTCATCCCAGGTTTCTAAACAGTCTAATGCATTTGCAAATCCCTTCTTTCCGTTCTCGATGTCCCTTTGGTTAGATTAATCACACAAATTAGTGATTTGAGGTACTTTATTGCCTCGACACATATGTTGGAGTTAGTATTATGACCCTAGATGTTTTAGGGGATCATCTAGTGGTTTAGCCATGATCTGTGTTTCTAGTGTGATGATTCTGGCCGTCATTATCGAAAGCATCCCGTGATGCCATTTAGTTAGTAGGCATTCTATTCCTGGGTTCTTGACCCAAGATCCACCCTACTTACTTCATGTTGATAGTGTTTGCTCGTCCCTTTAGGTTATTAGTAATCTTTGTGATAGTCCTCGAAGTTCGTGGTATTTCCTTCTTCCAAATACTATGAACCACTTTATGGCAGAAGTTTGTTGGATCAAAAGATCACAACAGGAGTGCCCTCGATGAGTTCTCCATCCTATATTGCGACTCTGCCAGTTCTACCTTTTCTGCATGGGTTATCCAGAAGAAACCTGTTGAACTTGATTCGACATACTAACCTATGCATCGACAACTCATAAAGATATATGTTCCTTTGAGTTGCCTCTTTAGTTGTCTTCTGACCTTCGTCTATCAATTGATGGTCAAGAGTATGCGTGAATACGCTCATCGATGTCTATTACTCTTGTGGTCCGTCAAGCCATTCTATTCTGGAATGACTAGGAGAAACAAACTCCAGTACCTCATCCACATCCAGGATTGGGTCAAAGTAGTTGTACTCCGCAGATCAAAATGCTAATCCAGCTTTTGTACTGGTCTACCCTGAAGTATTACCATCTTTATATTAAGAATATCATGGGAATTGCACACCATCCTATGAACTCTTGATACAGTGATACTTCTCGCCATCATTATTCATTCCTCGGTTCCGTGTTATTGTAACCGGAACACCGACAAGTGAATCGTGATGTGTGAAATCTATACCCCTAGCAACCGTGTTGCTTGGTAGTTCATGAACAATAATTTCATTCTTAGCATGTTGGTTATTGAATCATCATTCCAAGATTGATCGTGCTACCTAGTCCATTCTCCTGGTTCACCCCGCGATTGATGAGTTAGGATTATTTCGAATCCTCGCTCTTTTGATCATATCATCTTGCCCTGAAAAGCAAGACTGCTCTCGAGCTTAATAGCATATCAGTGGTTCGTGATTTTCCGAATATCTTCTCGAAAGTATCACCAGGTTGTCACCTGACCGCTATGTTGAGTTGTGAGCTAGTTGGGTTTCTGTAACCACCCCTTCTCCAAGAATCCGTGTTGGATACCCCTGAGCTAGTTGGTTAAGCTAAACGACAACTTGGAGAGTTGGAAGATAAAAGCTTACCTAACTTAGTTCATTTCAAAGGGATATCCTGGTGTTGGTGTGTTTTGAAGAAAGGCGATATCTTCATTGGTTGATCCTCATGGTCAATTGCTAGATATATTATCTTAACCAAAACTTTGGTTTGAGTGTGGGCTATCCTCAAATCAAATCAGAACCAACGATGTTCGTAATGTTGTCTTACTCGTGGTTGATTCCTCGAGCATACACCATTATGTCTTTTGGGTCTGACCAATACTATCACCTTGTTCACATAATTATGGAATTCCATTTATATGGAAATCTCAATAACTTGTTGTTGAGCCGTCGACAACATCCTTATTCCCTCCATGTTTTTGTTGAACACTAAGCTAGTGTTGGAAACTTTTGAAAGCATTTCTTCATGCTAGTTCATGAAGCATATGTTCGGATGAAAGAAGTGACTTCCTCTAGATCATGTGCATTTAATGCAAGTTGCCGCCGTGAGTTAGAGAAAGTCAGTGTTTCTTCCTTGGGATCATTCCAAATCAGTCATGCATACGTGCGAAGTATTCTGTGGTATGGAGATTTGCAACCTTCATTCTATATGTATCCATAGCACACCAAGCCACTGATTGATTTGTTCAAGGAAAAGGAGTTGATATGCTAATCCTAGGTCATGCACAAGACTTCGACATCCTCGATGATGGTTCCCAACCCGAACTCGGTAGTGTTTTATTATAATACTACTACGTGGTCATGCTTGTCTGGGACAGCGTGTTCACATGTATGTAGCAGAACCAGCTCATGTTTTGGAGCTTGCTATCATAGTTCATTTCCCGAGAATCTCGCAACATCATATCGTCGAATTGTGTTGCAAACTTTCATTTTTCTTCCTAGACTCGATGAGTCTGGAATATCCTGACACCAACCAGATCTGAATCTCAGGCAGATATGATGGTTGGAACATTTCCCAAGAACTATAATATTGGTCCCTCGATAGCGGGTAAAGTGGATGTCGTGGCCAGCACCACCCAGCCGAAAGACCTATTATTGTAGTATCTTGATTGAAGAAGTTGGCCACCTCCCCATAAGGATTTCATAGGATTTACTCCCTAGTTGTCCCTTATGGATTCTTATGCTCCCTAAGTCCGACCTTTTACTTGATGTTCTAGATATCAAACCATATCCATGAATGGGTTACGCTAGCACATCAAGGAGAACATTAGAATGCGGAGTGCTAAATGTCTCTCGGTCGATCCTCCAGAATTTGTTTCCTTGGCGTCGTCAAGGAAAAATCTGAGAAAGTGTTGTCCTTCTCTGCACCTGCATCCTCCGTCATTATTCATCGTGGTAGTATGTTGTGTTGCCAGGATCCTTGACACGGATATTGGTAAACCTTGATGAATATGGAAATGCTCAAGTTCTTGAGAGCACGCACAAGCGCTAGGTGTTATCATCGGCACTAACTGGGTTTGCTCTCAGCTTCCTCGGTTATGCTATAACTTTTCAAACAGTGGACTCACTCTCTACCGTTGAGCTTCTCCCCAGTTACTAAAACCATCCCTTGTGTTGTTTTCAACAAGGTAATCCACATCATCATTCTAATTCGGGTATGCCATTCTTCTGAACCCCTCCAAATGGTCGCTCGAGAATTGCCTTAGGTTGGTATAAAGAGTTTCAATGATATCTGTATCAAAGGTTATTCTTTGCCACCTAAGGGGTTATATCTACGAGTCACCATCCCTAAGATGCCCCGTTATGGTATCATGGCAATTCAACTCCTCGCTACATTGACAACCGTTTACCACAATCTTAAGTCTGGAATTGTTGTCTACCTAGCGAGCCCTCGTCATCTGTCTCACTCCATTTCCTCAGATGTATGCTTCGTGTCTCAGCTCGAGAGATGTGACAATGTCTCATCCCATGAGTTGATCCTGAGTTGTTCGGTCTTCAAGGAGATAGATTCTTCCAGAGCTTTCCTTTCCTCTTCTCGTCATGTTAGTTGGAGTTCTCAGAGCAAGACGTCGAGACAAGATGATGATCGAATCAAGGTTCTTATGAAGTGCACCCTGGATCGTGAAGATTATACTAGTTTGCGTTCCCCCTTCATCTTACCCTACGCTTGAATCTCGGGACGAGATTTTTGTTTAGTGGGGGTGAGTTGTCACATCCCTAGTTTTGATAATGCCAAGTGCTAGTATCTGGTGTTGCATCATGTTTAAATTCAAGGAATTTGAACTGAGGAAATTAGAAAGCCTCAAAACTTTTTAAAAGAAGGGCAAGAACCCTTTAAATTGCATTCAGTCATTCCAAAATTCCCTAAAAATCATTCTGGTAATTTTGGCAAGAGATATATACCAAACCAAAATTCTGGAACATTTTTATGGAATATTTTGGAACATTGAATTTAAATCATATTGTATTTGGATTTGAAGTTATATTCATAATATATAATGATTATAGTTTCAAAAAGCCTGTGATATTTTATGTATATGTGGAGAAGTCCATTATGTGACATAAAAATATCCAAGGGAATTTTGGCACTGTTTTCAAGTTGTTTAAATTTGAATTCAGTGGCAAAAGAAATATTAAAAAAAGAAAACAAAACAAAAAAATATAAAACAGAGCAGAAGAACTTACCTGGCGCCACCAACCGGCCCAGCTCCTACGTGGCCCGTTACTGTGCAGCCCAGCTGCCAGTCATCTTCCTCCCCCTCGCCCCGAAGCAGCTATGTAGTTGGACGCACGTGCGTCGACGCCGGCCACCTCCTGCTTCGCGCTGGAGGCCTCCCCTTCGAGCCTGTCCGCGCGTGGCGACGCCACGCCACCCCGCAGAACCCCCCCTCGACCCCCTCACTCTCTGGTCCTCTCTCCCCCTCGCCTCCCTCTCGCCCTCTCCACCATGGCCGAGACGCCGCGAGCTCGCTGCCGCCATAGCCGCGGCCACCGTCCATCCCGTGCCTCCCCGATGGGTCCAGAAGAACCACCATGGCCTTCTGCGTCATCTACACCAACCCATTCGACCGCGGGAGCCCTACATCGCCGCCTCGAGTCGTCTTCCCCAAGCACGGCCGCCGGACTCCATCGACGGATTCGTCGCCTTCCGGCCGTCCCCGAGCCAGCTGAGCCTGTCGTCGACCTCCCAGTGAGCTCCGCTGCATTTCCCCTCTGTTTCCCGCATCTTTCCCGTCCTCTAGCCGTCGCGTTCATCGAGACCGAGAACCACCGCCGCCCGAGCTTGTCGCCGGCGTCGCTCCGGCGGCCGTTTGGTCATCCTGTGCTAACCAACATGCCCGCCGCATCGCGTAGTGCCTCGCTAGCGTCTCAGCTTCTGCCTTTGCACGCCGCAGCCCCAACCCCGCACATGGCCGAGCTCCAGCCGCCGCCTTGGAGCTCGCCGTCGTTGGCTCCGGCCACGATAGACCCGGCCTCCACCACCACTAGATGCGCGCCTGCTAGAGCTCTCCAACAAGCCCAAGAACGGCCTCGCTCGTGCCCTGTAGCGCGTTTCCGACGGCCGCCACCGTCTCGGGCCTCGCCGGCGTCGAGTCGCCGGCGAGTTTGACCCCGTTGACCCCGTTTGACCACGGGTGGGCCAGTTTGACCCCCTGGGTCAATGATAGGTGGGGCCCAGCCCCGCTAATTAACTAGGGTTAGTACCAAATGAATTTAGTTAAACTAATCACACTGACATGCGGGACCCACTGTCAGGTTTGACCGGACCGTGACCTGTTGACCTGCTGACGTCACACTCACGTCAGGCTGACGCAGTAAATCACTTGCTGGATTAAAAATAACTCACTAATTCCAGAAAATGTCTAAAACTTCTAAAATTCATAGAAATTCAAGCATAACTCCAAATTAAATAATTTATATATGAAAAATTATCAGAAAAATCCAATCTATCCATCTGTACCATTTTCATGCATGTTAGAACAACTTTGTCTACTGTTTAGGTCAATCAATTAAACAGGCATTGAATAATTACATATGGAGTTTGAATTTGAATCTTGTATTCAAGCCAACTTCATTTAAATTGTTGCTAGTTGCATTAGCTCAAACCATATCATATTGCCATGTCATGATCATGCATCATATTGTTGCATTGCATTGATTGTGTTCTTCCTTGTTTGCCAGTATTCGTCCCCTCTCAGTAGACGACGTTCCGAGGATGAGTTCGATGACACCGATGAAGAGCTATACTATCTTCAGAAGTGCCAGGCAATCAAACCCCCCTTGTTCATTCTGATACAATCCTACTCTCTCGCTCCTACTCTCTTTTACTGCATTAGGACAACACCGATTCATCTGTTACTTGTTGCGGTAGCTGAACCCCTTTATCCTCTGCATGACCTGTCATTGCCACAGTAAATAGATGAAACCCACTAGCATGAGTAGGAGTTGTTTGAGCCCTGTTGTGCCTACTCATTCATGCTTGTTTGTCATGCCTGCTACTGCTTAGAGTTGAGTTAGGTCTGATTCATCGGGGATGAATCAGAGGTGTGTGAACATGTCCTATTGTTGAGAGCTAAGTGTGTGAACACGATTTGGTAAAGGTAGCGGTGAGAGGCCATGTAGGAGTACATGGTGGGTTGTCTCATTGCAGCCGTCCTCAGGAACTGAGTTCTGTGTTTGTGATCCATGACAGTTACTACCACACATTGGGTTCCGGTAACTCGACTCTCTCGACTTATTAATCAACATGATCTCTGTCCAGGAGTTGCAACTAGTTTCTGGTGTTTGTAGGTAGTGTTAGTAGTCTACCAAGTGGCACCCGGTACAGGTGGGCTTGGGACAGACTAGGCACAGTGGCCCGGTGTACCAAGTAGCACCCGGATGGTGGGCTTGGGAACCCTGCACACATCGTTTGGGGCCGTGAGCGACACCCCGGCCGGATCTCCTTGCGGATGGAACCCGAATAGGCGATAAACCTGGACGAGAGACTTGTGTGGTTAGTCAGGTCGTGGCCGACACCCTCGCTGGGCTTCCGCTTGAAGGTTGCCGAGTACATGTCGTGTAAACGGCGGTAAGTGGTGAGAGCGTGTGTGAAGAAGTACACCCCTGCAGGGTTAATATGATCTATTCGAATAGCCGTGTCCGCGGTAAAGGACTTCTGGGTTGCCTGTACAGTTCATAGACAAGTGAAAGTGGATACTCTAAAATACGCAAGATAAGCGTGAGTGCTATGGATGGCGTTCTCGTAGGGAGACGGGAGCGGATCCATAGTGGTGTATTGATATGGTGAATATGTGGACTCGTGTGCGCCACCTCAAAAGAGTTACTTGCAGTCGTAGTTCAGGTTAGCCACCGAGTCAAAGCTGGCTTGCTGCAGTTAAACCCCACCACCCCTTTGTTGATAATGATGCATATGTAGATAGTTCTGATGTAAGTCTTGCTGGGTACATTTGTACTCACGTTGCTTAATTTATGTTTTTGCAGAGAGACTTCAGTCTCGCTAGTAGTTCCGCGTGGACTTCGACGTTTAGCTTGTTACCTCAGCTACGATCTTGTGCCCTCGGCAGGATCTGGTAGATAGTCAGGCTTCTCAGCCTTTTTCTTTTGTAGATGTCTGTACTCAGACATGTTAAGCTTCCGCATGTGCTTTGACTTGTATGCTCTGAATGTTGGGTCATGAGACCCATGATTGTAATATCTCGCTCCTCGGAGCCTATTGAATAAATGCTTGAGTTGTAGAGTCATGTTGTGATGCCATGATGTACTTGCACATATCGAGCATATTGTGTGCATGATATTGAAATGCTTGGTATGTGTGGGATCTGACTATCTAGTTGTTTATCCTTAGTAGTCTCTCTTACCGGGAAATGTCTCCTAGTGCTTCCACTGAGCCATGGTAGCTTGCTACTGCTCCGGAACACTTAGGCTGGCCGGCATGTGTCCTTCTTCGTTCCTGTGTCTGTCCCTTCGGGGAAATGTCACGCGATGAATACCGGAGTCCTGTTAGCCCGCTACAGCCCGGTTCACCGGAGTCCTGCTAGCCCAGTGCTATAGCCTGGATTCACTCACTGATGACCGACACGTTCGATGCTGGGTCATGGATGCCTGTCCCTGTAAGTTTGTGCCACTTTGGGTTTACGACTAGCCATGTCAGCCCGGGCTCCTTATCATATGGATGCTAGCGACACTATCGTGTGCCAAAAGGAGCAAACGGTCCCGGGCAAAGGTAAGGCGACACTGTGGGGATACCGTGTGTGAGGCCACAAAGTGATATGAGGTGTTACATGCTAGATCGATGTGGCATTGAGTCGGGGTCCTGACAACCACATCTATGATGATACGTGCTTTTGTCACAATTATCGTCATAGAAGTGTCATAAGCATGATAGAAAAAATTCGTTTAGCCCAAAGTGTCACGGATGTGTCTTTTTTTGTAGTGCTCAATTATGTTTGCCTTCTCCAAACCCTTCCCTTTACCTTCATATGCAATGTTTTACATTCTGCAGCTATACTCTTAGAATTGCATGTGTAGGTTAATTGTTTGACTTGTCATAATTGCTAAAATCTGCCCATAACTAAAATTGGGAAAAGGAAAGATTTTTATTTGGTCAAGTAGTCTAATCACCCCCCTTTGCACATACTTTCGATCCTACAAGTGGTATCAGAGCTTTCTGTTGGGGAACGTAGCATGCAATTTCAAAAAAATTCCTACGCCCACGTAAGATCTATCTAGGAGAGGCATAGCAACGAGAGGGGGAGAGTGTGTTCACGTACCCTCATATCCTGAAAGCGGAAGTGTTTGACAACGCGGTTGATGTAGTCGAACTTCTTCTCGTTCCGACCGATCAAGCACCGAACGTACGACACCTCGTTCAGCTCGATGACGACCCTCGAACTTTTGATCTAGCAAAATGTTGAGGAAGTAGATGAGTTCCATCAGCACGACGACGTTGTGGCGGTGATGGTGAAGGGATCCATGCAGGGCTTCGCCTAAGCACTACGAAGATATGATCGGAGGCATAAACTATGGAGGGGGGTGCCGCACACGGCTAACAATTGTTGGTGCGTCTTATAGCGGTGCCCCAGACACATATGTATAGGTTGGAGGGGAGGATAGGCAGCCAAGGGGGCGCCCCAAGTAAGAGGAATCCTACTTGGGGTCCTCCCAATTTCCCCCCCTCCCTTGCCTATTCCTATTCGGAGTAGGAAGGGAAGAGGGGGAAGGGGAAATCCTATCCCCTTTTTCCTTTCCTTCTTCCCCTTTCCTTCTCCAAATTTTCCAGCTCATATGAGGGGGCACACGAGCCCCTTTGTGGCTGGTGTGTTTCCCCTCTTGGCCCATAAGGCCCATATCTTTTGTCGGGGGTGCCCGGAACCTCCTCCGGTGACCCGATAAGTACTCGGTGCGTCCGAAACACTTTCAGTGTCCGAATACCATCGTCATATATATATATATATACATATATATATATATATATATATATATATATATATATATATACCATTTCGAGACTCCTCGTCATGTCTGTGATCTTATCCGGGACTCTGAACAACATTTCATCACCAAATCATATAACTCATCTAATACAAAATCGTCATCGAACATTAAGCGTGCGGACCCTATGGGTTCGAGAACTATGTGGACATGACTGAGATGCCTCTCTGGTCAATAACCAATAGCGGAACGTGGATGCTCATATTGGTTCCCACATATTCTACGAAGATCTTTATCGGTCGAACCGTTATGACAATATAAGTTATTCCCTTTGTCATCGGTATGTTACTTGCTTGAGATTCGATCGCCAGTATCTTCATACCTAGTCCAATCTCGTTACTGGCAAATCTCTTTACTCGTTCTGTAATGCGTCATCCCGCAACTAATTCATTAGTCACATTGCTTGCAAGGCTTCTTATGATGTGCATTACCGAGAGGGCCCAGAGATACCTCTCCGATACTCGAAGGGACAAATCATAATCTTGATCTATGCCAACCCAACAAACACCTTCAGAGATACCTGTCGAGCATCTTTATAATCACCCAGTTACGTTGTGACGTTTTGTAGCACACAAGGCATTCATCTGGTATCTGGGAGTTGTATAATCTCATAGTCGAAGGAATATGTATTTGACATGAAGAAAGCAATAGCAATAAACTGAACGATCAATATGCTATGCTAACGGATGGGTCTTGTCCATCACATCATTCTCCTAATGATATGATCATGTTCATCAAATGACAACACATGTCTATGGTTTAGGAAACTTAACCATCTTTGATTAACGAGCTAGTCTAGTAGGGGCTTACTAGGGACACGGTGTTTTGTCTATGTGTCCACACATGTATCAAGTTCCCGGTTAATACAATTCTAGCATGAATAATAAACATTTATCGTGATATAAGGAAATATAAAATAACAACTTTCTTATTGACTTTAAGGCATATTTCCTTCACTTTCATCTCCATAAGCCTTGATTTCGATTGCTTTGGTGAACATAGCCTTGGTTTCACAACCTAGGAGCACTGGTACAGCGAGGTGCTATACAAACGTTTTTAACCCCTTTTCGCAATGGTACTTTGAACCGTCGCCAAGTGAGTGACTGCAATAGGGGGGTCCTTTCCACATGATCCAGAAACCGTCGGGCATAGGGAGCCTTGATGCATACATTTGTCCCTACTCATTTGTGCTCACATTGCCATCGCAGTCGGTATTCTATGGTGCTATGTTTACGATGTGTGGACCATCCCAAACAGTTCACGATTATAGAACGTGTATGATAAGCAAACAATCACACACATTCACTTTGCCTGAACTGTGTGTGATAACTAATTAGGAAGATTAGCTAATCTACCTACGAGTGTCGGATAGGATTATGGAACGGCGGACTGTCGTAACATCATCATACATGATAACTATCACACACACTATTCTGTGGTGCAACATTTACGATGCGTACCACATCAGAAATAGTTCGTTGTTGCAAATCGTGTACGATAAGGCAAGTATCACAAATGTTTAGTTTACCCGCACTATCTGTGATATTATCTGACATCACACACGGTTTGCAAATGGCAACTTTGTGCATGCTCGGACACATTTCCTCTCTGTGAACCTTGTTGGATTATGGTTTATATCACTAACGTTTCTGTTTTACCGACTGTGTGCACTGTAACGACCTGCAGAGCGTAATTTCACCGTAATTTAATTGTTGCTATTCCAAATTGTACTGGATTTTAATTTGAAAGTATGTTATAGCTTTATTCATATCCATCAGGTTCAAACAACCAATGCATTATTCGATTCACAGGTACATATGTTCAAGAATTACATAAGCACCAAATAAAGAATGATGAACCATAGTTGTATACTTGTACTATTAAAGATGGTAAAGAAAGAGGCGAAATACGGTTGCTGAACAAGGTGAAGCAGAATGCCCATATTGTGCCCTCCTCCATGCAGAAGGCACACACGACTCTAGTCCAACCCCTTGTGATGGCCGACCGCCCATCCTTCACTAACTTCATGAACACATCTAGATAATCATCGTGTTCTGGTAGACATACTTTAACCTTTACATGCCCACCAATCATGTAGTTTGAGAGGTAACCTTGGGTAAACTTCTTTGGGAACCACTGCAAAGGAAAAAGATTCAGACATTGTCATCTAACACAACTTATTATGGCCAGTCAAAAGAAGGTTGCAGAGTTCTTACTTACCATCCTGCAGTTTGCTGTTGTCTTGGATAAAGTGTAAACAAACGGTTTAATTGCCATCTTTTGACCCATTTTACTAAAAATCTTTATTAGCTTCCTCACTTGATGTTGGTTCATCAATATCTCATTGCCCCATTCATAGAAAGGGTCAAAGCATGGATCTTTACCAATGACATGTGTACCTAAAAGCACCAAGTTAATATTAGAAGCTAAATAGCAATTGCACAATGATGTAGTACAACACTCCCTTGATCCCATTATATAATATCTTATAACATCCAATATACTCACATATTAGAAATTAACATCTTATATAATGGACGCAGGGAGTTTATTGCATCCTTACAAATTATCGGCTGATTAACTATTGGTGTATCCATGGGTTAGAGTTAGTTTGAGCTAGTTTGGGCTCAAAGAGCCCTAAACTATATCAAAAAATGAGGGCTAGTTTGAGCTAGTTGCATCTAACCCACCCAAAAAATTATCCCACCCAAGAGGTGCTAATTGGAGCTAGTTCACCTAGTGCATTTATTGTCAATCTAAGCCTGTCATCCAAACACCTCTTTGGCTAGAGTTAGTTCAGGGTTAGTCATGAGCTAGAAACTAACTCTAACCTCTAGCTAAGTTAGAGTATCCAAATAGGGCAGTGTCGTTGTTGTTGTTGCTGCTCTTCTACGTATATCTAGACATCATCAGAACATTAAGGTAACACTCTTCCTTGTTTCTATGTAGCCTAGGATTGCATATTTAGACATTCAGTACAGTGCATGTTGCTATGTAGCCTCAGATATATTACATATGGCCCTAGTTAACATAACGATAAATGGGTTCCAGATATATTTACCTAAAAGTCTGATTCACCGATTACTCCCTTATCAGCCCCAGGCCTATATGGTACTAGCTACCGATATCCGGAACAATGAGCATATATAAGCCATGGGATGAAACTAACCTCAATGAAAAACAACGGTCGTTCCCAAAATTGTCCTGTGTAAGTACATCGAGAGGCATGTTAAGCAGAATAGGCTAAACATTAACCAAGTATATCCAAGGCAGACAAAATAATCTCCAAAAGATAGCTTCAGTGTGCAGGTTTAAGCACGCTAGAAAAGCAAAACAAGTGGAAAGGTGTGTTAACTGCAACAGGACTAACATTTAACAACAAGCAAACATAGTCATTCAAACTGGTATTGTGCCGGTCTAAGTACACTAGTTATTGTTAAATAAAAATGGAAAGGCGTGTTAACTACAAAATGCAGCAACCAAATGTAGTCATTCATAGTGGTATTGTTGAAACTGGTGTTGATGAAATTGAACTGCACAGTTCATACTTGCACATATAGAATATCACGTTGTGAATAACTGGAATAAACAAGTGTAGGATCGAAAGTAGGTCTAGAGGGGAGTGATTAGACTACTTGACCAAATAAAATTCTAGCCTTTTCCCAATTTGAAGTCTTGGCAGATTTTAGCAACATATCACAAGTCAAGCAATCAACCTACACATGCAATTCTCAGAGTGTAGCAGCGGAAAGTAAAACATTGCATATGAAGGTAAAGGGAAGGGTTTGGAGAAGGCAAACGCAATGTAGACACGGAGATTTTTGGCGTGGTTCCAATATGTGATTCTATCGTACGTCCACGTTGATGGAGACTTCAACCCACGAAGGGTAAAGGTTGCCCGGGTCCACGGAGGGCTCCACCCACGAAGATTCCACGAAGAAGCAACCTTGTATATCCCACCATGGCCATCACCCATGAAGGACTTGCCTCACTCGGGTAGATCTTCATAAAGTAGGCGATCTCCTTGCCCTTACAAACTCCTTGGTTCAACTCCACAATATTGAAGGAGGCTCCCAAGTGACACCTAACCAATCTAGGAGACACCAATCTCCAAAAGGTAATAGATGGTGTGATGATGATGAACTCCTTTCTCTTGTGCTTCAAATGGTAGTCTCCCCAACACTCAACTCTCTCTCACAGATTTGGCTATGGTGGAAAGATGATTTGAGTGGAAAGCAACTTGGGGATGGCTAGAGATCAAGATTCTTGTGGTTGGATTGGAATGGCTTGGTCTCAACACATGAGTAGGTGGTTCTCAGAAGGGGATGGAGGGGTATATATAGCCTCCACACAAAATCTAACTATTACACACATTTGGTCCAACTCGGTCAGACCGAATAGGAGAACTCGGTGAGACCGATTTAGTTCAAAATATGAACATTACGATTCTCAGTGGGACTGACATGATCAACTCGGTGGGACCGATGTGCTAGGGTTAGGGTGAAACCTCATCTTGATGTGACCGATTGCATGAACTCGACGAGACCGATTTCAGCAACGAGCAAATAGAGAGTTGGTCACGCAAAAACGGTGGGACCGATCGCTCATTTCGGTGAGACTGAAACGTTGTGAAGGAAATAGAGAGTTTGCATTGCGAACTCACTGGGACCGATCGCTCATTTCGGTAAGACCAAATGTTACGAAGGGAAATAGAGAGTTTGTATTGCCATCTCAGTGAGACCGAGATCCCGATCGGCGAGACCAAATTGATTAGGGTTTCTGGCAGTGGTTATGTCAAAGGAACTCGGTGGCGTCGGATAGATCAAATCTGTGGGGACGAGTTTGACTTTAGGTTCTGGACATATTTGCAATTGAGAAAGTGGTTGAGGTCTTTGGAGCATATCACTAAGCACTTTTAGCAAGTAGACCATTAAGCAACACCTCATCCCCTTTTAATAGTATGGCTTTTCCTATGGACTCAATGTTATCTTGGATCACTAAAATAGAAATGAAGAGTCTTGAGCTTTTGCCAATCTTTGTCCTTAGCATTTTGAGGGGTCCACATATCTATTCCATGCCATGCCAATCACTGAATTTTCTAAAATATTTAACTTGAATGGATATTAGTTCAATGAGCTATATGTTTTTATGGATTACCAAAACCACCCGGGGATTAGTTGCACTTTCAATCTCCCCATTTTTGGTAATTGATGACAACAAATAAAAGCTTCGACAAATGATAATATGAATGAAATATATCGTCGCTTTGAGAAGTATGTGATAAGAAAGAGCTCCCCCCCCCCCAAATTTGTGTATTATTAAAAAATTGCTTTTAAATGCAAATGCACAATCGATTGAGATCATGAGTCACTCTTCCATGTCACATACATCTTGGCGGAGCGCTCAAAATGATAGAATATAGAGAACATGCACTCATCACCAAGGAAAACATGATTGCTCATACACAAGTATTAAGATATAATCATGCAAGCACACATTAAAGCATAATATGATCAAAAAACATGATCATAAGAGTATCTCACACACAAACACAAATAGTAGCAAGCAAACTATCAAATAGCAAGTAGCAAGAGAAGCATCAAAAAGGCAAAACTCTCTCTCTATCTCTCTCGAAGCCTAATGATCTATACACGTTCTCCCCCTTTGGCAACAAGTTACCAAAAAGCTTGAAAATGCATAGTGCTATGCGGCACTCTAGGCACGATCTCTGGGAGCTCCTGAAGTGGTCTTCGGGCTGGTTGCTCCGGTGTTTGTAGATGGCGTGGAGAGGAGGGCATCTGCAAACGCTTCCAATGATGTCTGAGGAGCTGGAGGAGTTGCAACTGGAGGAATGACTGGGGCAGTTGCTGCAGGTGCTGAAGTGGTAGTCCTCGTACCATTGACAACTGGCACAGTTGCAGACCTTTGTGCCCTTGGCACACACTAAAAGGTGTTAGTGGTTGGTCTGTCACTCCTGTCCTCGATCTCTTCCTGTAGCTTCTCAACAGTAGTCTGGATCTCGATGACCTTCACATCTAGATCATGAAGTTTGGTCTCAAAGATCCTCTCAAGGCTCTCTTGATTTCAAGTCAGGGTGGCTTTTCTCTATTCTCACTGTTGCCTCAAGCAGATAACTGAGTTGATCTTGCTTGGTCTTGAGATTGACAGCTGAGGCTTCTGGCATAGTGGAAGTCTTTGCTGCCTTTGCTTTCTCTCGCTTCTCCTAAGCCTCTACTGAAGTAGGATGTGATGCATCCATGACAACCACGTTGTCCTCAAAATCTGGCCTTGGGGGAAGATGCTCATTGTGTAGACTCGATATGTCCCTGTCCTCATCTTGGAGTTTATTAGCATCTGAATGTGAGGGGCATATCCACATGATCGTTTCTGGTCAGTAGTAGTTTTCTTCACAGTTTCAACAATCAAACTCACCACCTTGAACTTCTCTGGCACATCAAACATATGAAGCAAGTTGATTGAATGACCACGGATCATCCTATCATCTCCTGACTTGGGCAACAGAGTGTGCCCCAAAATGGTATTGATGGTGGTCAAGCCAGAGAGAAGATAGTAAATTGGTCCAAACTTGTGAGTCTCCAAAGCCTCATCAGGAATTTCCTTGTACATGTGAGCCATGGAGTTGTGACCTTTTCTGGGCTTGGCATACACATCTATATCGTGTTCATCCTCATCAGGGGCTTTGATCAACTTGGCCCATTCAGCAATTGTTGACTGATACCTTGTGCCTTCAGTCATCCAGACAATCTTGCCATCTGGATAGAAATGAGCAGTGGAGTAGAATTGCATTATCGTCTCATCATTCCACTTTGTCAATTTTTGGCCAACAAACTTGATTCTGAAGCTCTCATGTACTCCTGGAAAGTAATCCTCATTATCATCAATAATTTTCCAACCAACCCATCTCATGTCACTGATAATGGGCTTCTTGTCCAATAAGACTATCTCATAGAAATCTTGTTGTTCCTTGGTGTGATAGCAATAATCAACAACAGTCCTTCTCCTGACAGCATAAGGATCAGACAGTCTCCACAATCTCAGACCTGCATCTTTCCTTTCCTTCATGTTTTCAGCAACAGGATGATTGTCATCATGATCTGGATCTTTGGTTTTAGCTTTCTGAGCACTTGTTGCTCCTCATCCTCTTGAATTTAAGGCATTGGGGCCTTGTTCTTTTCAGCAGCAGGGATGTTTCTCGTGGATCTCTTGGGTGCAGTTGACTTGGAGGCATGAGCTTGAGTTGGAGGCTTGGGGGCTGTCTTGGGCTTAGATGGAGCAGCCCCAGACTCGATGGCATCCCCCATGAGCTTCTGAGATTTTGGCACTGGCTCTTCCTCCTCATCTTCATCTTCATCAGATTCTCTCATCATGGAAGGTTTCCTATCACTCTGGCCATAGTCTTCTTGATTCTTTCCTTCATTTTCTTTCCTGCAGCAGCCTCTTCCTCTCCAGGTTTCATGGTTTCTAGAGTGGAGGCTCTGTCTTTAGACATGGGCTTCCTCTGAGCAGGAGCCTTCTCCTTCATACCGGGCTTGATGCCAGCAGCAGCAACAGCTTGTTCTTTCTTGAGCACCTTCTTCTTTGAGGTGACCTCCTCATCAACAAAAAAGTCCTCATCCTCTGAATCTGAGGTTCTCTTCTTACTTTTTCTAGTAGCAACCATAGGCAAGTTGCTTGGGGTGCTTCTACTACCATCATCATAACTGTTGTTGGAGGGACTAGTGCCCCCACTAAGATTTACCTGCTCCTCTGACCTGTTCTGACTATCACTGTTGTCTGACATCTCTGACACTGACCCTTTGAATAGATAGGTATAGGTAGAGTAGATGAGCATCACAAAGCACAACTATTTTGGCAAAAAGTTGACACAAACTTGTTGACACCAAAGCCACTTTAGAGTCTAAACATACAGTTCCGGTCAGACCGAAATGTAGTTCGTTGACTGCAAGATGCTAGGGTTTCACAGAGAAAGTGAACTCAATCACACCGATTTATACACTTTGTCAAACCGAGAAGTACATTTGCAATGGCCTGGGCCAAATTGGTGAGACCGATTTATTCAGATCGCTCGATTCTAGATGAGTTCAGCGGAAACCTAGCCCTAAGTTTTTGCATCAAATCTATTCTAGAGGAATTTTTAGGTGGATAGATGTAGCGACCAGACCTCAAACAGTCTAGTCTCTGTGCATCAGTGTCATCCCTAGATCGGTAATGCTGACACGCATAGTACTTGAGGATTTATAACAGTGTCTCAATCACACGCTTATTACATCAGATGTCTCAAAAGAGAACTTATTACAATAATATGGCTTAAGGCCATCTAAATACGATAACAGCGGAAGGCTTGGAAGATAAAGTGAGTCCATCAACTCCAACGGCATAGCTGAGTGAAACAACGACCTATGGCACCTTACTCATCATCTGAAAAGTCTACAACATGAAATTTGCAGCCCGAAACGGGTCAGCACATGGAATATGCTGGCAATGTAACACATAGAGTAATGAACAAAATAAATTCTATCACTACATGCATATATGGCTGGTGGAAAGCTCTATGGTTACAGTTTTGCATAAAGCCAATTTTTCCCTGCAACAAAGGAATGAAACTTTATTTAACTATCATGGTGGTTGTTAAACATTGAGAAGGTTACTCCAACTCAATCCCAATTAAGCATCATCATTAAACCCAACAAATTAATGTAGAGTGATGTGATCAACATGACAATCCAAGAACGAGATACTCAAGATGTCCATAACCGGGGACACGGCTAACCATGATTAGTTTGTACACTCTACAGACGTTTGCACACTTTTCCCCACAAAAATCGAACACATCCATGGTCGGAGATTCGAGACACAGTCTTTCTGACGCATTAACTCTCTATTCTAGGTAGATAGTACCACCTACAACCCACTACATCTTCTAGTCTACCTCTTCAAGAGCTTCATGCAACTTACTCAACTATGCCAGAGCCCATATTGGCTTGTGGCTGCACACGGAAGTTTCTAGCATGAATAATCTTATGATCCCTTTGAGCCTGGGTGGCGAACCGTAGGATGATCACACAGGTACTCCAAGATATCCTAGGACAATACTGGATTCTCCAGGTGCCCTGACAACCACTGGGTACTCTAGGGTGCCTCAAGCAATCCACCCAGATGTGTATTTAAGTAGCCACCTTAAGTTAACCATTAATTAACAATACTCACATCTGTCATGGATACACTCACCCAAACCACGTCTATGAGCATAGCATAGCAATATAAGCATCGCGTAGAAGTAACTCCCAAAGGTTTGATAAAGAAACAGGCAATAGGTTCTACCTCATCATCTACTTCCAAAAACCCACATGTTAATCAGATCCTAACCATGCAATGTTTGAGGGTTGATCCAATGCAATAAAACTGGGTAGTAAAGAGGTATGATCAAAGTGTTACTTGCCTTGCTGATGATCCGCAAAACCTAGAAACTCGTAGTAGCACGCTTCGCACTCCGGGTACTCTATCACAAACAAACAATAACATACATAAGCACTCAACTAGAAGCATGGGTAAACTCAAATAGGAGATCTAACCAGAAAGATCAACTGAAGAACTCCATTTGCAAAAAGAATCAAATCAAACGGAACAATGAAACTCAAACTGCGAAAGAAACAAGATCCGTTTACTAATCTGGACTAAAGTCAAATTTTATGGTACCAAAATCTTGTTCAAGTTGATTAAACAGAAAGAGGGCTTCGAGACGAAGATCTAGGCGCTTGAATCGCCTGATTCCAATAAACGAGCGGAAAGATAAACTAAAACGAAGATCAGGGTAGAAATCACGATCGAAAATAATCGCGGAAAAACCCTGGAAAAAGAAAACTGACGAGCAGGCTAACGAACGAACATTCGCTATCTGCGGCTAATGCGTGAACTTCATTCGTTAAAACGAACGTACGGACGAACGTCCGCTATTTAACTAAACCAGGAAAAAATAAAACTGTTCTATAAAAAAACCTAGGGTTTTCAAAAAAACCAATCGGTTTTCTCACGAAAACCAGCGGCGGCGGTGGTTATACCACCGGCAGCGGGTTTGGGTCCGGCGGCGGCTCCGGCGACAAGTGGCGGCAGCGGGCTCCGACGACGATGGCGGCGGCGGGACGGGGCGGCGATGATGGCGGCGGCACGACGGGGCGGCGACGAGACGACGCGGCGGCGCGGCGTCGCGGGCGGCGGTGGCGGCGGAAAGGGCGGGGCTAGGGTTTTGGGTGGGCTGGGCTGGTGGCTCGGGCCTCCCGGCTTATAAAGCCAGCCGGGCCAGGAGTCCTAGTCGGACATGGCCCGGTAGGTCGGTTGACTTTTTTTAAAAATATTCCAACGCACAAAAAAACAAATAAAAGAAATACTAAACTGACTCCAAAAATCCTGAAATAAATTTTCCCCGTCCTCTAAAAATATAGCGGACAAGGTGAACATTTATTTGGGACTCTAATGCAATTTTGAAAAATGCATTTTTGCCTAATTCAAATAAAAGAGCAATAAAACTCCGAATAAAGTTCTCATCTGATTTTAATATTTTCCTCCAACATTTCTTTATTTTGGGGAAGTCATTTTATCCCCTCTCTTTTATTTTCATATAAGAAATATTCGGAGAGAAAATAATTAAAACCAAATGATCCTATTTCCAAAATTTGAGAAAACTCCCGATGGGTTCAGTGGGTTATTCCTTAAAGCATGCTGGTCCATTATCAAAGAGGATTTCTACACGCTCTGCACTCAATTCTATGCTGGGGAGCTTAATCTTCAAAGCATTAATGATGGCCTCATTACTCTTATACCCAAGACTGGATCTCCTACCATAGTTAATGATTACCGACCGATCACTCTACTTAACTGATGCCTTAAGCTCATCACTAAGCTACTGGCCAACTGACTGCAAAAAGTGATCCTACGCATCATTCATCGAAACCAATATGGTTTCATCAAAGGGAGGTCCATCCAACATTGTTTGGCTTGGACATTTCAGTATATTCATCAATGCTAGGCCTCCAAAAGACAAATTGTGCTTCTAAAGCTAGACTTCGCTAAAGCTTTCGACACCATTGAGCACGAAGCAATGATCAAGATTATGAAACACATGGGTTTTAATGATAAATGGCTGTCTTGGATCCGTTCGATATTCTCCTCCGGACGATCGTCGATTCTTCTTAACGGTGTGCCGGGCCGCCAGTTTCATTGCAAGCGGGGAGTTAGGCAGGGCGACCCCCTCTCCCCTCTCATCTTCGTCCTCGCGGCTGACCTTCTGCAATCAGCAATCAATGATGCCTTCAGGAGAGGTCTAATTCATTTGCCTTTCCCTTCAAATGGTAATATGGATTACCCAATTATTCAATACGCCGATGATACGATTTTGCTCATACCGGCCTGCCCTAGACAAGCAGTTATTATCAAAAACATTCTGTCTGATTATGCCCAGTCCATTGGCTTGAAAATTAACTTTCATAAATCTACTTTGATCCCCATCAACTTGGACCAGCAGACAACTGCAGATATGGCCTCAATCTTTGGCTGCTCTATTGGTTCCATGCCCTTCACCTACCTTGGCCTGCCCCTCGGCACCTCCAGGCCCTCACTCAATGACTTCATGCCTTTGGTTAGCAAGATGGAACGAAATCTTTCTTCCACCCTCTCACTCATGTCATACGCTGGGAAGCTTATGCTGCTCAACACCGCAGTTACGTCGCTTCTTATCTATGCCATGTGTACGCTAAAGTTCTCACCGAAACTTATTGAGATAGTGGACAAAATCAGGAGAAGATGCCTCTGGGTCAAAAAGACTGATCAAGGTGAGAAATCAAACTCACTTGCTGCCTGGGACATGGTCTGTAAGCCGAAGAACAAAGGAGGTCTTGGGGTGATAAACCTCAAAATCCAGAATGAAGCTCTGCTATTGAAGTTTTTACACAAATTCTACAACAAGATGGATATTCCTTGGGTGCAACTCACTTGGGACACTTACTATGATCAACGAAGTCCGCACGCTGTGGAGCTGGTTGGCTCTTTTTGGTGGCGCGACATTCTTAAACTCACACCAACTTTTCGCGGGATCTCCAAGGTTCAAGTTGTTTGTGGCTCCACGACACTTTTTTGGAAAGATTTATGGGTTGATCAGCTACTCCAAGTCTCACACCCTCAGGCATTCTCATATGCTATCAATGAAGATGTCTCAGTGCGAGATTTCTTGGGGATCACGTTGCTAGGAATGGCCTTTCACCTACCGCTCTTCCCCCAAGCGTTCGATGAGGTCAGGCAAATCCAGGCCATTACTGCATCCATCCAACCGACGACCTCGGCATCGGTTTTCTGGACCTATATTTGGGGCAAAACTACCTACAAATCTACAGACTTCTACCAATTCTATTTCAGAGAGATCCAGGTTCACAAAGTTTTTGGCTGGCTTTGGAAGTCTAAATGTACCATGAAATTGAAAGTTTTTGCCTGGCTGCTGATCCACGATCGACTAAACACCAGGAACATGCTGAAGAGGCGCCATTACAATATTGGAGACGACCACAATTGTCTGCTCTGTGGCCGCAACATAGAAGAAACGGTCGAGCACATGATCTTTACTTGCACGTTTAGTAAACGTTGCTGGCGTGCCCTGGATATCAACTGGCAACCATTCGGGGGTCGCTTGCAAGCCATTGAAGACCAAAAAATGGACCACCCCAAGCCTATGTTGTTTGAAAAATTCACTATGGCCGCGTGGAGCCTTTGGAAGGAAAGGAACAATAAGCATTTCAGGGCAGTCGACCCATCCTTTCGATCGTGGCTGGATAGATTCAAAAAGGACTTTGAACTCCTGCAACATAGGGTCAAGGAGACAAATAGGCCTCTGGTGCTGGATTTTGTAAACTCTTTAAACTAGGGCCTTATTTATCTTTTCTTCTTGGTGGGTCACAAAGTGCACCCCCACCTCTCCCCCCCCCCCTAATGTAAATATCCACACTGTGTAGTTGCCTCATTTTCTTTAATATATTTACATAGTAGGAGCCTTTCCTACTGTTTATGGTCAATTTTTTTTGAGAAAACTCAAATATGAAAATATCGAAATCCCCAACTCTCTCCGTGGGTCCTTGAGTTGCTTAGAATTTCTAGGATCAACCAAGAATGCAATAAAATATGATATGCAATTATGATCTAATGTATAACATTCAAAATTGAAAATTTGGGATGTTACAATAGATTTATCTCAATCGTGGCAAGAAACATGGCATTAATCTTTATGCAAGAATCAGAGTTAAAGAGAGCACAAAGAGATCGATTCCATACCCTAACTCGGCGACGAACTCGCTATGATGACAATAGTGGTGGAGATTCCCATTGACGGCAACGGAGACCAGCAAAAGGAGGGTGCTGGCGACGATGGAGACGATCTGGAGACCAGGAGGGCGGCAGAGCTGGGTAGGCACGGTTGACAGTTTGAAGAAATTTCCAAAATTCAACCCGCGGTATATATATATATATATATATATATATATATATATATATATATATATACGCATTCACTATCGGTGTGACCGAGTGGAACGACTCGGTGGCACTGAGATGCAGAATCGCAAGCGGTTACTGCAACTCGGTGAGACCGAACTTTTCTAATCGGTTGCACCAAGGTGAAAACCTTGATCAACTTAATGAGTTTGGTGAGACCGAGTATGGTGGATCGGTATGACCGAGATGCATTAAGAGGTTTTGGAAGTTTAAGCCCTTGACGGATCGGTGGTTCCGAGTGCTCCTCACCCGGAGGGTCCGAATTTGACTTGTTCATGCTTTGTGATGTAACATGAATAGAGTTTGAGACGAGAAAAGCCTAGATATCTAGAGGGAGTTCTTAGGCATTCTTGTCCATACATTTGGCAAAAAGAAAAACCAAACAATCAAAGCAACAAATGGATGTCCTCGAATGGAGAAAAATTATGCAACCAACATGCTCACACACAATAAGATAGCAAATGAAATATGTGGCAAAGCATGCACAAACAATCTAGCATCTATCAAGCAATTGGTGACGACTAGGTCATCTATATATGACGATATTGACTTAGGAGTCAAATAAAAACATTTGATCATAGGTCATACTCATCGTTTAAGCACAAGTGGGGTTACCACTTTTACATAAAGCATTGTTGTATTCACACCATTAGAGTTGCTTTAGCTCAATTATTAGAGAAAAGCTCCACCTAGATGTGATATCCCCCCTAAGAGGGATGAACTAACGTTGGGTTTTGTCGATGATGACTTCATGTAGGTGTTGAAGATGTAGATGCTCAATGTTGATGTAGAACATTTGGAGCAATCCTCTAGAGTGAGTTGCACTTTCAATACCTACATGGGTTAGTCCCATAAGGAACATACACAGATATCCATAGACATAGAGTGAAATACACATATGATGTTGTCCATGAAAGCATTAGGTTACCTTGTCCCTTGTCTTACCAACAAGAGGGTTTGTGACTCCTTGAGCTACTTCAAGATATGAAAGTTGATTGCACTTGTCCTTGCCAAAATGAATATGAGTGAAGTATGTTGGTGGAGTCACCCTCAAGAACTCTCTAGTTATTCTTCTTGGGACCAACATCAACATGATGGGGATCCTTAGAGTTATGGTTGCACTTGATGAAGTAGATCTTGATGTAGTCATGGGAACCCACTTGACAAAGGCCTTTGGAGCTCCTTCAAATGAATTAATCTCTTCTTGAAGCTTATCCTTGCCTTTTTGCTTGTGGTCTTGTGGTGGAAGATCACCTTGAGCTTGTGTTCCCTTGAAAGAAGTGGGATCATACTTCTCTTGTTGAGGAACAAACTTCGTCCTGGGGTATTGATCTTCTTCCCACTCAACTCCATTGGCATTGAACTTGCGTTCAAAACCAACACCTTGATTCTTCCGGTGCCTTCCTTGCTTGCATACAATTTCCTCGAATTGCTTACTTCCAGCAAGCCTCTTGTAAATACCTTTCTCTATAATTCCCTTCAATAAGCTATTTTCTCGCTCAAGTGTAACTTGGCTAAGAGAATCATTAGTGGAATCAAGAGAACTACTAGAGGCAACAATATTGGATTTAACAAGATTATTTCTACTGCTAGACGAAGAATCTTTCTTGCTCTTATTGTAGACTTTACTTGTGGCATGTAAGTGGACAAGAGTAAACACTTGGCAACGTAAGAAGAACTTTCCTTACGAAGATCATCATTGATTGCTTTTAAGAACCCATGCTCTTTCTCTAGATTGAGCATTTCAAAGCGTAGCTTCTCATGAATCTTTAAAAGCTCTTGAATCCTCTAAGGTAGTTTCATGAGATAACTTAAGAGTGTTTAGTTCTTTAGTTAGACGATCAATCTCCTTCTTATCATTGTCATTCGTTTCATAGCATGGTTAATAACAATTTCATCATAGTTTTCATCAGTAGATTTGTCAACAAGTAAATCATCATCACCTAGCAAATCATCTTCATCACTATTGAAATCAACATACTCAGGGTGTGATACCTTGGGGCCTCGAAGCATCTTCCAATCCCTTCATTTGGTGAGTCGAATATGTCATAGGAGTTGGATGACACAAGTATAAGACCGGCAACACCTTCATATTGAGTATATTCGGAGTCAGAGTGATAACTTCTCTCGGAGTAGTTGTTGGAGTCGGAATCGGATACCCATTCACCAATATGATCTTGATGTCTTCGTCTTGTGTAGCTCCTTGATCACTTGTCCATTCGTTCTGAATCCTTGCTTCTGCGAGAGGGTCTTCGTTCATAACGATCATCTCTACTCCTCTCTCTCTTGGTGGTGATTCATTTCTTTTACTTCTCCTTTTAGCCGAGTCTTCTCTTCTTTTGTAGGGAGCCGTACACTCATTGGAGTAGTGTCCGGGTCTTCCACAATTTTAGCAATTGTGATCACGACTAGAAGATCTTTTGTCATTGTAGGACCTTGACTTGGAACTTCTCTCTTTGCTTCTAATCTTGTAGAACTTGTTGAAGTTCTTCACCGTTAGGCTCAATTCTTCAATGGAGACTTGTTTTTCACTTGATGTTGTAGGAGCATCACATGAAGCTTTATAAGCACCACTGACTTGTTGTGAAGTTCTTCCTTATCCTTGAGTGACATCTCATGAGCAACAATTGCCCCAATGACTTCCATTGGCTTGAGATCTTTGTAATTGGGCATCATTTGGATCAAGGTGCACACGGTATCATATTTTCCATCCAAGGCTCTTAGGATCATCTTGATGATGAATCTGTTGGTCATCTCTTCACTTCCTAAGACGGCAATCTCATTTGTGATGAGAGCAAGCCTCGAATACATTTCATCGACTCCTTCACCATCCATCATTTTGAACTTGTCAAGTTGACTTCGAAGCACATCCAATTTGGATTCCTTGACGGACTCGGTAACTTCATGCATATCAACCAAAGTATCCCAAATTTCCTTCGCATTCTCAAGGCGGCCGATTTTGTTGAATTCTTTGGGGCACAATCTGTTGAAGAGGATATCGCAAGCTTGAGCATTGTATTGTAACATATTCAATTCTTCTGCGGTCGCTTCACGATTCGGTTCTCTCCCATCTTCGAAGAATTCACCTTGCAAACCAATACACACAATAGCACAAACGGCGGGGTTATGTCCAAGAATATGCATTTTCATCTTATGCTTCCAACTAGCAAAATTAGTACCATCAAAGTAAGGACCTATACGGTCGTAATTTCCCTCGCTAGATGTCATACTCTCCTAGGTTGTGAAACCAAGGCTATGATCACCAAAACTATGGAAATCAAGTCAAATGGAGACCAAAACTATGGAAAGTACGTCTAGAGGGGGTGATTAGACTACTTGACCAAATAAAAATCTAGCCTTTTCCTGTCACAGTCCTAGAATTTGTTTGCAGATAGTTGCATCAATGAGCATCATGCATCCTGTTAAATTAAAGAAACCTGAAATGAGGAAAGTGAAAGCCTGAGAAGTCATTTTAATCAAGGGGCAAGAACCCTAAAATCTCATTCAATGAACCCAAAATGCCCATCATCAATGTTTGATAATTTTGGCAAGGCTTTAAGACCAAACGAAAAATAGTGAACATTTTTGTTGAATATTTTGGGCATTGAATTTAAATCATTATTTTACTTGCATTTGGAGTTATATTCATAATATGTATATAATATATTCTCAAATACCCTAAAACATTTTATGTGCATTTGGAATAGTCCATTCAGCAACATGAAAATATTAAGAGGATATTTGGCACTGTTTTGAACTCTTTTGAATTTACAAATAGTGGCAAAGATTTAAATAAAAAGAAAACAAACAGAGAAATAAAACAGAACAGTTACTAACCTGGTGCTTACCTGAGCAGGCCACGGCCCAACTGGCCCAATTGCTAGTCATATCCTTCCTTTTGGCCAGGAGGACCACGCCGTGGCGCGCGCACGAGAGAGCCCATGCCAGCTCCTGCTTGCTACGTCCCAACCCCCCCTCGACCTCATCCGCTCGCTGGGTGACGCGCCGACCCCCTGCTCCTCTCTCTCACTTTCCCTGTCTTCTTCCTCATTCTCCATCTCAGACCCGAGAGCGCCATGGATCCGCCACCGTAAACCACGCAGCCCACGAGCTCCCCGCGCTCCATCGTTGTGCCCCGAGCTCCACCAACCTCTGTAGCACCTATCCACCGAAGGAAGCGAGCCCGGACGGCCTCCGTCGTCTCCACCGTCACCTTCTCCACCACCGGCCATCGAGGATCTTCACCGTTGATTCGCCACCGTCGTCGCTTCCCCAAGATCACTGGCCATCTCGACGTGACCCCTGTGAGCTCCTGATTGTTTCCAATCCATCGTTTTACCCGATCCCGTGCCGTAGCACCCTCGCCCGCGTTCCTGAGCACCACCGTCCGACATGGCTGCTGGACCTGCTACTGCTCAGCCTCCCTCGGCCCGTGATGCAGTTCTTAATTCTCCTGGAGAACCATAGTTGCTTCCCCGCTGCTCACTTTACTCGCCAGCTCGCTCTAACCCCGCACCCGTGCACCACCGAACTCCGGCCGCCGCCCAACTCGCTGTCGCTGTCGCTACAGCCCGCACTAGCGCCAGCCACCATAATCGCTAGATGTGCACGAGCCCCAGATCGCTGTAGAACCCAACTGTAGCCTAAACTGACGCCTGTAGCACCGTCCCGAGCGGACGCCGTCGCGCTGGATGGTTGCCGGTGGCCAAGTTCCGGCCGGCTGACATGGCCCTGTAATTAGGGCTTAATTCATCCACTAATTGCCCACCACAGTCACTGACAGTGGACCCCACCATGTTAGTTAACCACATGTTTTATTTCTGGTTAGGATTAGTCTAAATCCAGCGGGCCTAGGTTGTCAGGTTTGACCTGCCCAGTCAGCTTTGATCTGCCCCCGCTGGTCTGTCTCTATAGTTGACAGTGTTACTTGGTGACGTCACACGGATGTCATGCTGACATAGTAATGCTTTTTTGGTTTTTCTTATTTCAGAAATGATTTAGAAATTCCAGAAAATGGTATAAACTTCAAAATTTCATAGAAATTCAACTGTAACTTCAATAAAAATAATTTATATGTGAAAAATAATCAAAAAATACAACCTTTCCATCTGTACCATTTTCATGCAGGTTAGAACAACTTTTGGCAACTGTTTAGGACTATGACACCCGGATAATTAGGCTACAGTAACCCTCTGCTAATGATGCCACGTCACTTCGATTACTGTTGCTAATCTTGTGTTAGTTCAAAACCAATTCAAATTCAAATTCAAAATCAAGTAAACAATAAAAGTTTTCAAATATTAAATAAAATGTTCGGAGTGAACCAAATATTTCATAGGTAATTAGGGTGGAGAGACCACATTTTTATATAATAATTAAATGCCCTTGGATAAATAAAACAACAGCAAAAACAATTAGTTATAGTTTATAAAAATTTAAACTAATTTATTTTGGAGTTCAACATTTTGTGGCAGTGGACTTAATTTTAGTACTAAATTATGTGCTAAATAAAAAAAACTAAAATACAAGGAGACTAATAAAACAGAAAAGAAATAACATAAAAAAAGGAAACCAGAGTACATGGCCCAACACGCACAGTGCCAGGCCCAACACATCACCAGGTCGTCTTCAACCCTGTTCATCAGGGCGCGGTGGACGCTGGTGTGCCGTCCGTGGCGCGGATGCCGCACGCGGCAGCCATCCGGTGATGCCCCACACCGTATAAGACCTCCCCTGATCCCGTGGTCGAACCCTATCCCCACTTTGCCCCTCCGCCCATGCCGCTTCTTCTTCCCCGCGACGACCCAAGACCTCCGTCACCATGGTCACCCTCACCCGCGCGGACAGCGACCTCCCTGCCGCCTAGGACTATGCCTGGAAGCACCGCCACCGCCCGCTTCTTCCTCTCCAACCCCGAGCTCGAGTAGAAGATCGCCACCGCGTCGAGATCGACTGAGTCCTCCTCTGCTGTCGCTGGCGTTCGTCGCCAAATCCGTCGACCCCTGCTGCTCCCGTTCACTCAACGAGCCACCTTGAGCTCCTAGGTGAACTCCGTCATAAATCCCCTCTGCTAGCTTGCTCGTGCTCGTCCTCTAGCGCTAGTCTCCATCGTAGCCGAATCCTGTCGCCGCTTTTCGCCTCGTCACCGTGGCCACGGCAAGCACAACTTGCGTCCGAGCTCTGCAGCGAGCTCCTTGGCTCTCTAGGAACCCGCGACACTCACCAAACCATCTCAAGCCTCGTCACCATTAGTTAAATTAATTAGTGGTTAGGTTATCCTAATGGCCCAATGGCTTGCGGGTCCCATTTAGTTATTAACAGCAAAAAAGAACCTAAATACAACTACTCTCCATGACACGCGGGACCCAGTGCACTATTCACCCTTTGACAAGTCAGATGTTGACTGAGTCAACTTAGTCAACATGCCCCACATGTCATCCTCTGTAGACCCTGCTGTGTACACTTCAGTGTGTGCACATAGCATTTGACTATTAAATTTCAATTAATAATAATTCCAGAATTTCGGAATATCTATTAAAACTTTGAAAAATAATATAAAATAAACCGTACCTCGGATGAAAACACTTTGTACATGGAGGTTGCTCAGAACGACGAGACGAATCCGGATACGCAGTCCATTCGTCCGCCACACATCCCTAGCATAGCAAACACGCAACTTTCCCCCTCTGGTCCGTCTGTCCAAAAATGCCAAACATCGGGGATACTCTCCCGGTTGTTGCCCCACTTTGCCGGTATTGCCTATTACTATGCTAGGTCACCCCTAGCACCGCGTATTGGCATGTTATGCTTTATGTTGCTTTGATTGCTCCATTATTTATTTGTGTTCCCCCTCCGTTACTTCTTTTCGGTAGACCCCGAGACCGCTGCCGGTACCCCTGTGATCGACTACATCGACGACGAACCCTTCTTGCCAGAGCAACCAGGCAAGCCCCCCCTTTGATCACCAGATATCGCCTATTCTACCCTCTACTGCTTGCATTAGAGTAGTGTAGCATGTTACTGTTTCGATTAATCCTATTCTGTTGCATAGCCTGTCATTGTTGCTACATCTGTTGATACCTTACCTGCAATCCTAAATACTTAGTATAGGATGCTAGTTTACCATTAGTGGCCCTACATTCTTGTCAGTCTGCCTTACTATACTATCGGGCCGTGATCACTTGGGAGGTGATCACGGGTATGTACTATACATATATACATACTATACAGATGGTGACTAAAGTCGGGTTGGCTCGTTGAGTACGCGCAAGTGATTCCGATGTGGGAGCTGAAAGGACAGGTGGCTCCATCCCGGTAGAGGTGGGCCTGGGTTCCTGACGGCCCCCGACTGTAACTATGTGGCGGAGCGACAATGCAGGTTGAGACCACCTAGGCGAGAGGTGGGCCTGGCCCTGGTTGGCGTCCGCGGTTACTTCATAATAACACGCTTAACGAGATCTTGGTATTTGATCTGAGTCTAGCCACTGCCCTATATGCACTAACCAACTACGCGGGAACAGTTATGGGCACTCGACGTTGTGGTATCAGCCGAAGCCTTCTTGACGTCAGCGACGGAGCGGCGCGCGCCGTGTTGGACTGCGTAACGCAACTTCCTTTGTAATGGAGGTTGCTAGGTCTGCTCACCGGCCGCGTACGCAACGTGCAGGTTTGCAATGGGAGATGGGCCCAGACCCCTGTGTGCATAGGATTTAGATCGGCGTGCTGACCTCTCTATTGTGCCTAGGTGGGGTTGCGACGTGTTGATCTTCCGAGGCCGGGCATGACCCAGGAAAGTGTGTCCGGCCAAATGGGATCGAGCATGTTGGGTTATGTGGTGCACCCCTGCAGGGAAGTTTATCTATTCGAATAGACGTGTCCCTCGTTAAAAGGACGACCCGGAGTTGTACCTTGACCTTATGACAACTAGAACCAGATACTTAATAAAACACACCCAGACAAGTTCCACAGACAACCCAGTGATCGCTTTTCCACAGGGCGATGAGGGGAGGATCGCCGGGTAGGATTATGCTATGCGATGCTACTTGGAGGACTTCAGTCTACTCTCTTCTACATGCTACAAGACGGAGGATGCCAGAAGTGTAGTCCTCGATAGGGCTAGCTATCCCCCTCTTATTCTGGCATTCTACAGTTCAGTCCACTGATATGGCCTCCTTACACATATACCCATGCATATGTAGTGTAGCTTCTTGCTTGCGAGTACTTTGGATGAGTACTCACAGTTGCTTTGCTCCCTCTTTTCCCCCGTTTTTCTCTTCTTCTCGGATGCCGCAACCAGACGTTGGAGCCCAGGAGCCAGATGCCACCGTCGACGACGACTACTACACTAGAGGTGCCTACTACTACGTGCAGGCTACTGACGATGATCAGGAGTAGTTTAGGAGGATCCCAGGCAGGAGGCATGCGCCTCTTTCGATCTGTATCCCAGTTTGTGCTAGCCATCTTATGGCAACTTGTTTAACTTATGTCTGTACTCAGATATTGTTGCTTCCGCTGACTTGTTTATGTCGAGCACTTGTATTCGAGCCCTCGAGGCCCCTGGCTTGTAATATGATGCTCATATGACTTGTTTTACTTTTAGGGTTGTGTTGTGATATCTTCCCGTGAGTCCCTGATCTTGATCGTACACGTTTGCGTGCATGATTAGTGTACGATTGAATCAGGGGCGTCACAAGTTGGTACCAGAGCCGACTGACTGTAGGAATCCCCCTTCCACACTCCTTGGCCGAAGTCGAGACTAGTCATTGCAAACTTTTTACTAACATGGTTGTGTGGCTTATAGGCCCACGTCGCCATTGGGTGGTAGTAGGATCTTTTATTCCTCGTCTATACTCTGGGACTCTGATCTCTCTTCTATTCGAGTTAAAATGGTTTTACTAACACTAACACTAGCATCTCATGATCACATCCACCCGGAGAGCCCTTACTACAGATGATCGCCTACTGCACCAGAAGACCCTGAAGATACTCTGTGCTGTTAACACGAGAACTTGTGTTTATCGCGTTGGCAATTTCCCTTCCACCGTCAACCCTAGTGGATAACTACATGCAGTTGTCATTCTTACATTCATCCCCAGTTGGTCTTGTTATTACAAGATACCCTAAAATACTCATCGTTGTTTTGATAATCATTTGTGCTTACTTCCTTGCAGTTCCTTGTCGCCTGAATACACCTACAAATTAATCCTCACACTTACCGAGGATTTGTTTCTCCCTAGTTGATCAGGTGTTTCACAAAATTCTTTGAAATATTATCCGATCTTTCGAGAATCCTCTGCAGCCTATGGCTCTAGAAATTCTTATGTGCTTGCATTATGGTTAAATCCAAATGCTTAGCTTTATTCATTGACATCCCTTGCACTATCGTTTTGAGATCGTTGATTCAATATGATGCGGATGTTCGCAATCATCAGTCGCAATTAGAATTCATCCTTCTGGCTCAGTCGTCATTTTTGAACATGAGTTGGTTCTCGACCGAACAATTGCCGTCGGTTGTACCCCGAAGTCTATTCAGCTTATCCATCCTTAATCAGAGCGCTTGCTTTTGATCCCTTGAATTGGAAGATCTTAATTCCTTTACATTTGAGCTCTGAATTAGTCAGTTGTTGCTACAATCTGATCTCCTTGCATTCCTTCTTCTTCTGATTGAGTACCGATGCTCACATCAGATCCCTTGAGGACCACCGAATCCTTTATTGGATTTTATCCGACATCGTCCTTCATATTCATTAACCTTGTGAGCCTTTCCTAGGGTAAATAATGCCTTTGGTAAACTGTATCCTTTGCTTTGTCAACCATGCCACACTTTCAAGCTTGTATTATCTACTCCTGAAGTTGTGGCATATGTTTCTACGATGCCCCGATAGGTTGAACCTATGCCTTCCTTAATATGTGTGAACCCAAAAGATTTTAGGGTCATACTTATCTGGTATTGCACTAGATAAAATATTTCAACAACTAATGTCATTTTTAAAAAGCGTGAGGTGAATGGAAGGTTATACATTGAAGGAGTGGGAGTCGACCTTGCACTTGTGTTCATGCCCATGGACATGATGTAGATCCTACCATAGAAGCTTCTTGTAATAATAACTATTTCATTGATATAATATCATCTGGTATCTATGAATTGATCCTATGCAATCATGGTTCCAACCATATTTTTCTCTTTGATCCCATTTCTCGGACAAGTTAAAGCACTTGTCTTTTGCAAGTCAATACACCAGTCCAACCTCTACCTTGATCTACCGTCGAGTATTACCCTCTGGTATCTCGAGAATATCCAAGAACTCAGTTGCATCTTATAAGTCTTCATCGGCTATTATTTATCACTGATTCCAAAAAAAAATCATGAGTTCTGAGTTGTTAGTCGCTCAAGAACACCGGTAAGTGAACCGATTCCGCATTCTGGTTCGATAACTCTAAGTAATCTTCGTTGCTTATGAGTTTAATAATCCTTCAAGTCATTCCTAGCTTGATCGGCTATATCATTATTGTTCTAAATTTTAACTGTGCTACATGGTCCTTCTTTTCGGAGCACAATTTTTGACGTTGAGCTAACCTTACGTTGATCTTCCTCCTCATATAACTTCGCCTTAAAAATAGCAACCTTGATTTCGAGTTTGTGTCGTATCTGTGGCTCCAATAATCTTTTGTTGCATCAGTCCTTTTGCTTGATGCAGTCGCTGTTCAATTGCTTCTTCGTTGATCCTCTCGACAACAAATTGTCGTGATCATCATCAACATTTTGACTCCTTCCAGGATATCAATGGAATTCTTAATGATAAGTGCCATCCTCGTTCCTTGGTAGTTTCAGTTACCATCAACAACATCCTTACCTTCCTTTATCACAAACTTGTTCATGTTATGGATGCAACTTGCTATCCAGCCCGTATTATGATCTACCTTGAAGTATTACTGCCTTTTTATCAAGGATGTTGTGAGAATTTACCACCTCTTAAGAATTCTTGATACAGGTGATCCTTCTTGCAATATCCGTTCATTCCTTGGTCCCTGTATTGTTTCTAACCGGAGAACCGACAATTGAACTATGATGTGCGACGTCAAAACTTCTAGCAACCCTATTGCTTTGAAGTTAATGGTCGGCCGTTCATTCTTAGACTATTGGTTATTGAATCACCATTCTGACAATGGTCGTGCAAGCCAACCCATATTTCGGGCGCACCTTTCAACCAATGTTTAGATTGTGTATGTTTTCCTCGAGCATACATCATTATATCATTTGATCCGACAAATGTTATCTCCTTGTTCACATAATTGTGGAAATCCATCCTTTGGAAATCTCGATGATTTGCCGCTGATTCCAACAGCCACCCCCTCATCCTCTCCTTGGTTTAATGATGATGAATCCTTGTCTTCGAACTCACTTCCATAGTCATTTCCCAAGAATCTTACATTGTCATCTCATCAGTTGGTGTTGCACCTTTTCTTCTCAAGCATCCTGAGCCCGAGGTATCCTGACGCCAATCGAATCTGAATCGCGGTCAGATATGATGGTTAGAATATATTTCCAAGAGTTATAACATTGTTCTTTTATATGACCCGATAAGATGATGTCATTCCCAGCGCACCTGGCCGTAGGACCTATTGTTATAGTTCCCTTCTTAGCAAGGTTAACCATTCTTCCATGAGGAAATTGTGAGACTTACTCTATAAGTTGTTTCCAATGAATCCTTTGTATATCCAAGTCCAACCTTTGCTTGAAGACCATGTCAATGCTATCTCGAAGCATATATGTGGTACTCCGATTTATTTTTACAAGAACATTTTAAGCCCAATGCTAAATGGTTCTTGCTCAATTATCCAAACACCGTTGTATGGGTAATGTCATGAAATTTCTCTCCCCTACCTAAAGAGTTTTCTACGTTATATCCTGTCATGGATATCATGCTCAGCTTGTCCTTGGGAAGGATATACCCTTGAAATATGTGTTTAAACACATTTTTGTTCCCGTTGTTCTGATTAAATAGGATAGACACTTTTCCCTTCCCATTGGTTTCCTTAAACCCTTTCTGTGATCTATATGGCATACACAATAATATCTCCATGCTTATGTAAACACCGTGGTGTACAACGCAATTAGTAAAACCCTATTACTATTGTTGATGATATTCGGTAACCACCGATGGACGAGAACTTTGCCCATTGGTCTGCCTCGTTTCAACGAGCAGGAAAATGGTTCTCTTCGTCCCTTGCCCTTGGTACCGATGTTGTTGCTGACATAACTGACAGGCGATACACTGACCTGCCTTGCTATCTTGACCGTGCAAATTGAATAGCGCCTTCCTCCAGTTAAGCCACATGGTGGGACCATAACCCATAGTTCCACAGGATCGAAACCTGACTCTCCTGTACACCCCTTTTTCTAAAGTTATTCCTCAGCTTGGCTTCGTATGAAAAATCACGAGCCACCTTCCTAATGATCTATTCTGGTATCAGACACAATACTATTCTAGTTGCGCTGAACCCCTTTCACACTTTGTTTTAGTCAACGAACGATTGCCTACCGGCTTAAAACTTCCCATGATACCTCCTTACTTTGCTCTCGATATTTTCTTAAGTTTCGATTCGAGAGTTACTTTCCGCCACCTCCTCGATGTTGTCGACCCGATAGTCAACCTTGCCGAGGTCCGTTCTCCCAGAATGCCCACCCTTTATTCTTTCTTAAGTACGATGGAGTTCCTGAAGAAAGGACGCCGACTTCATCATGATAACCTGAAGTAGAGAAATGAAGACATCAATGTATTGAACCGGCCTCTTCGGGAAGAGCAAGCCAGGATGAGAAGACCCGTTAGATGCGTTACCAAACCTTCCCCCTATCACTACCTCTTAAATCTCGGGACGAGATTTCTTGTAGTGGAGGAGAATTGTGACACCCGGATAATTAGGCTACAGTAACCCTCTGCTAATGATGCCACGTCACTTCAATTACTGTTCCTAATCTCGCGTTAGTTCAAAACCGATTCAAATTCAAATTCGTAATCAAGTAAACAATAAAAGTTTTCAAATATTACAAATAAAATGTTCGGAGTGAACCAAATATTGCATAGGTAATTAGGGTGGAGAGACCACATTTTTATAAAATAATTAAATGCTCTTGGATAAATAAAACAGCAGCAAAAACAATTAGTTATAGTTTATAAAATTTTAAACTAATTTGTTTTGGAGTTCAACATTTTGTGGCAGTGGACTTAATTTTAGTACTAGGTTAGGTGCTAAATAAAAAAAATTAAAATAAAAGGAGACTAATAAAACAGAAAAGAAATAACATAAAAAATAGGAAACCAGAGTACATGGCCCAACACGCACAGTGCCAGGCCCAGCACATCACCAGGTCGTCTTCAACCCTGTTCATCAGGGCGCGGTGGACGCTGGTGTGCCGTCCGTGGCGCGGATGCCGCACGCGGCAGCCATCCGGCGATGCCCCACGCCGTATAAGACCTCCCCTGATCCCGTGGTCGAACCCTATCCCCACTTTGCCCCTCCGCCCACGCCGCTTCTTCTTCCCCGCGACGACCCACGACCTCCGTCGCCATGGTCACCCTCACCTGCGCGGACAGCGACCTCCCTGCCGCCTAGGACTATGCCTGGAAGCACCGCCACCGCCCGCTTCTTCCTCTCCGACCCCGAGCTCGAGTAGAAGATCGCCACCGCGTCGGGATCGACCGAGTCCTCCTCTGCTGTCGCTGGCGTTTGTCACCAAATCCATCGACCCCTGCTGCTCCCGTTCACTCAACGAGCCTCCTTGAGCTCCTAGGTGAGCTCCGTCATAAATCCTCTCTGCTAGCTTGCTCGTGCTCGTCCTCTAGCGCTAGTCTCCGTCGTAGCCGAATCCTGTCACCGCTTTTCGCCTCGTCACCGTGGCCACGGCAAGCACAACTTGCGTCCGAGCTCTGCAGCGAGCTCCTTGGCTCTCTAGGAACCCGCGACACTCACCAAACCATCTCCCCGTGCCCCGCAGCTCCGAGTCCAGGCACGCCCGAACTCCGGCAGCCGCCATTGTCGACGCTACGCTCGCCTCCGGTCACCCCAGCCACCACTACCACCCCCGTCCGACGTGCCGTGGTGCGGGAGTTCGAACTAGACTGGCTATGCATCCATCCGTCGCCTGTGTGAAAATCCCGGTGAGGTCTGTGCTCGCCGTTGAGCTCCTACGCGTGCGCCGACCGCGTCTAGTGAGCCGTCCCTCGCCTCCGGCCGCGACTTGGCCGCCCTACGCGTGCTCGCCCGCGCTGCATCCTGCTTTGCCGCGCGTCGCGTCTTCTGCCGCTGCTTCTGTTGCTCTGCTCCGCTGCTACTTTGCTCTGTCGCCGCTGTGCTGTGTTCTGCTACTGCCGCTGCATATGGCTGCTAGTTGCTGTTGTTCAGGCCGCTGCGTTGCTGCCTTGCTTGCTGCTTATCGGCAGCTGATGCCCGCGCTGCTACTGCTCAACCCTGTTGCTGCGTTGCTATGTTACTGCACCACTATGCTACTGCTTTCGGCCATCCAGGCAAGGCCATGGCCAAGTGTGTGCGTGCTATGTGTGTGCTGTTTGTGTGCGTACGTGTGTGTTAGGGCCGGCCAGTTAGTAGTGCTAATTAACGTTAGTTAAATTAATTAGTGGTTAGGTTATCCTAATGGCCCAATGACATGCGGGTCCCATTTAGTTATTAACAGCAAAAAAGAACCTAAATACAACTACTCTCCATGACACGCGGGACCCAGTGCACTATTCACCCTTTGACAAGTCAGATGTTGACCGAGTCAACTTAGTCAACATGCCCCACATGTCAGCCTCTGTAGACCCTGCTGTGTACACTTCAGTGTGTGCACATAGCATTTGACTATTAAATTTCAATTAATAATAATTCCAGAATTTTGGAATATCTATTAAAACTTTGAAAAATAATATAAAATAAACCATACCTCGGATGAAAACACTTTGTACATGGAGGTTGCTCAGAACGACGAGACGAATCCAGATACGCAGCCGTTCGTCCTCCACACATCCCTAGCATAGCGAACACGCAACTTTCCCCCTCCGGTCCGTCTGTCCGAAAATGCCAAACACCGGGGATACTTTCCCGGTTGTTGCCCCACTTTGCCGGTATTGCCTACTACTACGTTAGGTCACCCCTAGCATCGCGTATTGCCATGTTATGCTTTATGTTGCTTTGATTGCTCCATTATTTATTTGTGTTCCCCCTCCGTTACTTCTTTCCGGTAGACCCCGTGACCGCTTTCGGTACTCCTGTGATCGACTAAATCGACGACGAACCCTTCTTGCCAGAGCAACCAGGCAAGCCCCCCCTTTGATCACCAGATATCGCCTATTCTACCCTCTACTGCTTGCATTAGAGTAGTGTAGCATGTTACTGTTTCGATTAATCCTATTCTATTGCATAGCCTGTCATTGTTGCTACATCTGTTGATACCTTACCTGCAATCCTAAATACTTAATATAGGATGCTAGTTTACCATTAGTGGCCCTACAATCTTGTCAGTCTGCCTTGCTATACTATCGGGCCGTGATCACTTGGGAGGTGATCACGGGTATATACTATACATATATACATACTATACAGATGGTGACTAAAGTCGGGTTGGCTCATTGAGTACCCGCAAGTGATTCTGATGTGGGGGCTGAAAGGACAGGTGGCTCCATCCCGGTAGAGGTGGGCCTAGGTTCCTGACGGCCCCCGACTGTTACTATGTGGCAGAGCGACAGGGCAGGTTGAGACCACCTATGCGAGAGGTGGGCCTGGCCTTGGTCGGTGTCCACGGTTACTTCATAATAACACGCTTAACGAGATCTTGGTATTTGATCTGAGTCTGGCCACTGCCCTATACGCACTAACCAACTATGCGGGAACAGTTATGGGCACTCGATGTCGTGGTATCAGCCGAAGCCTTCTTGACGTCAGCGACGGAGCGGCGCGCGCAGGGTTGGACTGCGTAACGCAACTTCCTTTGTAATGGAGGTTGCTAGGTCTGCTCACCGGCCGCGTACGCAATGTGCAGGAAAGTGCAATGGGAGATGGGCCGAGACCCCTGCGTGCATAGGATTTAGACCGGCGTGCTGACCTCTCTGTTGTGCCTAGGTGGGGCTGCGGCGTATTGATCTTCCGAGGCCGGGCATGACCCAGGAAAGTGTGTCCGGCCAAATGGGATCGAGCGTGTTGGGTTATGTGGTGCACCCCTGCAGGGAAGTTTATCTATTCGAATAGCCGTGTCCCTCGTTAAAAGGACGACCCGGAGTTGTACCTTGACCTTATGACAACTAGAACCGGATACTTAATAAAACACACCCAGACAAGTTCCACAGACAACCCGGTGATCGCTTTTCCACAAGGCGATGAGGGGAGGATCGCCGGGTAGGATTATGCTATGAGATGCTACTTGGAGGACTTTAGTCTACTCTCTTCTACATGCTGCAAGACGGAGGCTGCCAGAAGCGTAGTCTTCGATAGGACTAGCTATCCCCCTCTTATTCTGGCATTCTGCAGTTAAGTCCACTGATATGGCCTCCTTACACATATACCCATGCATATGTAGTGTAGCTTCTTGCTTGCGAGTACTTTGGATGAGTACTCACGGTTGCTTTGCTCCCTCTTTTCCCCCATTTTCCTCTTCTTCTCGGATGCCGCAACCAGACGTTGGAGCCCAGGAGCCAGACGCCACCGTCGACGACGACTACTACACTGGAGGTGCCTACTACTACGTGCAGGCTGCTGACGACGATCAGGAGTAGTTTAGGAGGATCCCAGGCAGGAGGCTTGTGCCTCTTTCGATCTGTATCCTAGTTTGTGCTAGCCATCTTATGTTAACTTGTTTAACTTATGTCTGTACTTAGATATTATTGCTTCCGCTGACTTGCTTATGTCGAGCACTTGTATTCGAGCCCTCGAGGCCCCTGGCTTGTAATATGATGCTCATATGACTTGTTTTACTTTTAGAGTTGTGTTGTGATATCTTCTCGTGAGTCCCTGATCTTGATCGTACACGTTTGCGTGCATGATTAGTGTACGATTGAATCGGGGGCGTCACAAGGACAAACCAAATGAATGGCATTTAAATAACCACATGTAGAGTTTGAATTTGAACCTTTGGTTCAAACCAACTTTATTTAATTTGTTGCTAGTTGCATTAGCCCAATCAACATTATATTGCCATGTCATGATCATGCATCATATTATTGCATTGCATTGATCGTGTTCTTTCTCTGTTGCCGGTGTTAGTTTCCTCTCAGTAGACATTGTTTCGACGATGTGATCGATGACACCAATGAAGAGCTATACTATCTTCAGAAGTGCCAGGCAAGGAAACCCCCCTTGTTCATTCCGATACAATCCTACTCTCTGCTCTTGCCCTCTTTTATTGCATTAGGATAATGGCGTTTCAACTGTTACCTTTTCTCGATAGTTGAACACATTCCTTTGCATGACCTGTCATTGTCACCAAATAGCTAAACCATCCTAGCATGATTAGGAGTTGCTTGAGTTTTGCTGTGACCACTCTTCCATGCTGGTTTGTCATGCTTAGAGTTGTGTCGGGTGTGATCCATCTGGGTGATGAATTGGAATGATCATGTCCTAATGAGGAGACTTAAGTGTCTTGACCTGCACTCGCCAAGTTGGTGATGAGAGGCCATGTTAGAAAACATGGTGGATTGTCTTGTGATACTGTATGATCTTGAAGTATGTCTAGAGGGGGGGGGGGGTGATTAGACTACTTGACCAATTAAAAACTTAACCTTTTCCATATTTTAGTCTTTGGCAGATTTTAGCTATCTTAGCACAAGTCAAGCAATCTTCACACAATTCAAGCAAGCATGCAAAGAGTATATAAGCAGCGGAAAGTAAAGCATGCAACTTGCAAGAATGTAAAGGGAAGGGTTTGGAGATTTCAAACGCAATTTGGAGACACGGTGATTTTTGAGCCGTGGTTCCAATAGGTGGTGCTATCGTACATCCACGTTGATGGAGACTTCAACCCATGAAGGGTAATGGTTGCGCGAGTCCACGAAGGGCTCCACCCATGAAGGGTCCACGAAGAAGCAACCTTGTCTATCCCACCATGGTTGTCGCCCATGAAGGACTTGCCTCACTAGCGGTAGATCTTCACGAAGTAGGCGATCTCCTTGCCCTTACAAACTCCTTGGTTCAACTCCACAATCTTGTCGGAGGCTCCCAAGTGACACCTAGCCAATCTAGGAGACACCACTCTCCAAGAAGTAACAAATGTGTGTTGATGATGAACTCCTTGCTCTTGTGCTTCAAATGATAGTCTCCCCAACACTCAACTCTCTCTCATAGGATTTGGATCTGGTGGAAAGAAGATTTGAGTGGAAAGCAACTTAGGGAAGGCTAGAGATCAAGATTCATATGGTAGGAATGGAATATCTTGGCCTCAACACATGAGTAGGTGGTTCTCTCTCAGAAATGTTAAGTTGGAAGTGTAAGTTTGTTCTGATGGTTCTCTCCATGAATGAAGAGGAGGTGGAGGGGTATATATAGCCTCCACACAAAATCTTACCATTACACACAATTTACCAATCTCGGTGGGACCGAATCAACAAACTCGGTCTGACCGATTTAGTAAACCTAGTGACAGTTAGTGATTTTCGGTGGAACCGACATGCAACTCGGTAGGACCGATATGGTTAGGGTTAGGGCATAACGTAATCTCTGTGAGACCGATTTCACAAACTCGGTGGGACCGATTTTGGTAATAAGCTAACCAGAGAGTTGGTCAGGTAAACTCGGTGGGACCGTTTCGCTCATTTCAGTGGGACCGAAATGTTATGAAAGGGAAACAGAGAGTTTACATTGCAATCTCGGTGGGACCGATCGCTCACTTCGGTTAGACCGAAACATTACGAAGGGAAACAGAGAGATTACAATCCCATCTCGGTCAGACCGAGATCCCTATCGGTGAGACCGATTTGCCTAGGGTTTGTGGCAGTGGCTATGACATCAGAACTCAGTGGTGCCGGATAGAAAGAATCGGTGGGGCCGAGTTTGACTTTTGGTTTAGGTCATATGAGGATATGAGAAAGTAGTTGAGGGTTTTTGGAGCATATCACTAAGCACTATGGAGCAAGAAACTCATCAAGCAACACCTCATCCCTCCTTGATAGTATTGGCTTTTTCTATAGACTCAATGTGATCTTGGATCACTAAAATGTAAAATGTAGAGTCTTGAGCTTTTGAGCTTGAGCCAATCCTTTTATCCTTAGTATTTTGAGGGATCCACTTTCCTCATCCATGCCATGCCATTCATTGAGCTTTCCTGAAATATTTGTCTTGGAATAGTATTAGCTCAATGAGCTATATGTTGTTAGGAATTACCAAAACCACCTAGGGATAGTTGCACTTTCAATCTCCCCCTTTTTGGTAATTGATGACAACATATAGATCAAAGCTTCGAAAAATGATAATAAGATTGACAAACATCGTCGCTTTGAGAAGTATGTGACAAGCAAGAGCTCCCCCTAAATTTGTGCATAGTTTAAGATTTGCTTTGGACTGCAAATGCACAAGGAGTTAGGCTCATGGGTTACTCCTCCATGTCACATACATCTTGGTGGAGCGCTCAAAATAATAAAGATTGAATACATGCACTCATCACCAAGCAAAGTGAATGATCATATAAAGATAAATGAGATATTGTCATCTAACAAGCATTAAGATAGCATATGATCAAACACATGATCATCATTGTATCACACAGACAATAAAGTAGTATCTCAAGCAAGCGAAAGCAAATAAAGTTCAACCACAAAGACAAGAGAGAACAAAAGTAAACTCTCTCTCTCTCGAAGCCTATGATCTATACATTTTTCTCCCCCTTTGGCAACAAGTTACCAAAAAGTTCCTAGAAAATGCATAGTACTAAGTCGTCTCTCAGGCTTGGGCTTGATGTGGTGGTGTAGATATGACTCGAAGGACGAAGGCTTCAGTTGATGTGGATGGAGCTAGAGGTGAAGGTGTTGGAGCTGGTTGCACTGGAGCTATAGCTGGTGCAGATGAAGTGGCTCTGGTGTCTGTCACTGGCACTGCAACTGATCTCTGAGCTCTAGGAACTCTGGCAAATGCATATGTGGTTTTCTTGCCCTTCCTCTCCTGCATATCATCCTGAAGCTGCTCCACAATAGACTGGATCTTAGTTACTTTCACATCTAAGTCATAGAACTTTTGTTCCATGATTCTTTCCAGTCTCTCCTGGTTTTGAGTTAGGGTGGCCAGCCCTTTCTCAATCCTCAGTGTGGATGCTATCAAGTAACCAAGCTGGTCCTGCTTGCTCTTCAGAAAGTACTCAGATGCCTCCTCTATAGTTGGCATCTTGGCAGCCTTCTTCTTCTTTGCCTTCTCCTTCTTCTCGTGTGCTTGCACTAAAGATGGTTCATTTTCATTCATGACTACTTGGTTGTCCTCAAAGTCTGGATAGATAGCGAAGTGTTCCTTATCCAACAAGTATGTGCCTATGCCCATCTTAGAGTTGATCAGCTCCTGGATCTGTGGGGCATACCCACAACTTCTCTTCTGATCTGCTGCTGTCCTCTTGATGGTCTCAACTATGAGGCTCATGACCTTGAACTTCTGTGGCACATCAAATATATGTAGCAAGTTTATTGCATGGCCTCTGATCATGTTGTGGTCACGTGACTTGGGCAAGAGAGTGTGCCTAAGGATCTAGTTGATCGTTGGCAGTCCTGACAGAAGATAATGTACATATCCAAACTTATGAGTTTCAAGAGCTTTATCTGGGATCTCCTTGTACATGTGTGACATAGAATTGTGATCCTTCTTCTTCTTGGCATAGACATCCAAGTCATCTTCACTCTCCTTAGGTGCATTGATCAGATTGGCCCATTCTTAAATTGTGGACTAGTACCTTGTACCTTCAGACATCCAAACTATTCTGCCATCAGGATAAAAGTGAGCTATGGAGTAGAATTGCATTATGAGCTCATCATTCCACTTTGTGAACTTTTGTCCAACAAAGTCATCAACTCCACAAGCCTTAAAGCTGTCAAACACTCCTGGGTAGTGTTCCTCATTCTCCTTCATGTATTTCCAGTCCACCCACCTCATGTCACAAACTATGGGCTTCTTGTCCAACAGCATAGTCTCATAGAAATCCTGTTGTTCCTTAGTGTGGAACCTGTAGTCAATAGCAGTCCTTCTCCTGATTGCATAAGGATCATACAATCTCCACTGTCTAAGCCCTGCATCCTTCCTCAGCTTCATGTTCTCAGCCACTGGATGAGCATCATTGTGGTCTGGAATCTTAGGTTTCAGCTTTCTCAGAACTTGTCCTTCATCTTCTTCCTCAGCAACTTCAGGCACTGGGGCCTTGCTCTTCTCAGCAGCTGGTATGTTCCTGGTATTCCTCTTAGGTGCAGTCTTGGGCTTGGAGGCAGCTTTGGGTGTTTCCTTGGGCTTTGATGATGCATCCCCTGACCTTATAGCATCACCCATAAGCTTTTGTGCCTTGAGTGCTGGAGCAGCAGCTTCTTCTTCCTCTTGCTCTTCCATCATGGAAGGCCGTCCAACAACTCTAGCCATGGTCTTCTTGACCCTTTCCTTCCTCTTCTTCCCTTCTACAGCAGCCTCTTTGGGATCATATTTCTCAGGTTCTTGAGTTGAAGCTCTGACTTTTAGCATAGGTGTCCTCTTGGCAGGGAACTTCCTGTTTAGTCCTGGCTTGGTGGCTGCAGCTGAGCCATATTCCTTCTTGAGCACTATCTTCTTCGAAGTGGCCTCATCCTCTTCTGCCACATAGTCTTCATCCTCAGAGTCTGAGATTCTCTTCCTTCTGGCCCTGGTGGCAGCTTTGGACAAGTTGCTTGGGGTGCTCCTGCTGCTATCATCTGAGGTGCTAGAGGGACTAGTGCCCTCACTCATGTGAATCTTCTCCTCTACCCTGTTCTGGTTGTCACTTTGGTCTGACATGCTGCAAACACTGACTGCTGACCCTATGAATAGATGTAGATGAGATAGAATGGATGAGCATCACAAAATACAGAGGTTTTTGCAAAAGAATGATTCAAAAACTTAGTTTTAGTTTTCCACAGAAAGCATTTCGGATCTACCGATTTGCAAACTGGGTGATACCGAAGCAGCTTTTGGAACCTAAACTAGTGAACTCGGTCAGACCGATTCACAGTTCGGTGGCACCGAGACTGCTAGGGTTTCACAGAGTTCTGAACCCGGTCACACCAATTTACAATTCTCCATCAGACCGAGAATCACTTGTGCAATGGCCTTAGCCGAATCGGTGGAACCGAGTTTTTCAACTCGGTGGGTCCGAGATGGTTTCGGCGGAAACCTAACCCTAAATTTCCAATTAACTTCTAATCTATGGATTGTTTTGACTGGATAGAATCGTTTCAGTCATGGCAAGAATCATGATGAACACAATGTGCTAGGAATCGGACGGGGATAGCACTGTGATCAAGTCCATACCCTAGCTTGGCGATGAACTCGCTACGGCGGCAACGGCGGGGTTGAATTCCGTTGACGGCGGCGGAGACCAGCGAGTAGAGGCGGCTGGCGACGAAGTCAATGATCCGGAGACCTTGGTGGTAGAGCGAGCTATGCGCGGGTGAAGGGGTTTGGAGAAAGTTTCCAATTTTTTGCCCGTGAGTATATATAGCCTGATCCTGTCGGTGTGACCGAGTGGAACAACTCGGTGGCACCGAGATGCATAACTGTTTCAGTTATAGCAACTCGGTGAAACCGAAAAGTTCAAATCGGTAGCACCGAGATTGAAAACCTATATCGACTTAGTGATCTCGGTATGACCGAAATGGAAGAATCAGTCAGACCGAAACGCACAAAGAAGTTTTGGAAGTTTAAGTCTATGACGAATCGGGGACTCCGAGTGCTCCTCACACAGAGTGGTTCGAATCTGACTTGATCAAATTTTGTGATGTAGCATGAATAGAGTTTGAGACAATAAAAGCATAGATAGCTAGAGAAGGTTCTTAGGCATTCTTGTTCATCCACTTGGCAAAAGAAAAAGAAGCCAATCAATCAAAGCAACAAGTGGATGTCCTCGAATGAGTTAAATATGCAACCAACATGCTCACACAATAAAATGGACAAATGAAATATGTGGCAAAGCATGCACAACCAATTCTAGCATCTATCAAACAATTGGCGATGACTAGGTCATCTATATATGAGTATATTGACTTAGGAGTCAAATGAGAACATTTGATCATAGGTCATACTCATCTTTTAAGCTCAAGCGGGGTTACCACTTTTACATAATGCATTGATGTGTTCACACCATTAGAGTTGCTTTGACTCAATTCTTAGAGTTAAGCTCCCCCCTTAGAGGGATGAACTAACCTTGGGTTTTGTCGATGATGACTTCATGTAGGTGTTGAAGATGTGGATGCTCAATGTTGATGAAGATCATTTGGAGCAATCCTTTGGAGTGAGTTGCACTTTCAATACCTACACGGGTTAGTCCCACAAGGAACAAACAAGTATATCCATAGACATAGAGTGATGCACAGACAAGATGATGTCCATGAAAGCATTAGGTTACCTTGTCCCTTGCCTTACCAACATGAGGGTTTGTGACTCCTTGAACTAGTGCAAGATGTGGAAGTTGATTGCTGTTGTTGTTGCCAAAAGCATGTGAGTGAAGTATGTTGGCGGAGTCACCCTCAAGAACTCTCTAGTTCTTCTTCTTTGGGAACCACACCATCTTGATGGGAATCCTTGGAGTTGTAGTCATACTTGATGAAGTAGAACTTGACGTAGTCTTGGGAACCCACTTGACCAAGGCCTTAGGAGCTTCTTCAAATGCATCAATCTCCTCTTCAAGCTTGTCCTTGTCTTTTTGCTTGTGGTCTTGTGGTGGAAGATCATCTTGAGCTTGTGTCCCCTTGAAGGAAGTAGGATCATACTTCTCTTGTTGAGGAACAAACTTCGTCTTGGGGTATTGATCTTCTTCCCACTCAACTCCATTGGCATTGAACTTTTGTTCAAAACCAACACCTTGGTTCTTCCGGTGCCTTCCTTGCTTGCGTACAATTTCCTCGAATTGCTTACTCCCGGCAAGGCTTTTGTAAACACCTTTCTCTATAATTCCCTTCAATAAGCTATTTTCTTGCTCCAGTGTAACTTGGCTAAGAGAATCATTAGTGGAATCAAGAGAACTACTAGAAGCAACAATATTGCATTTAGCATGATTATTGTTACTACTAGAGGAAGAATCCTTCTTGTTTTTGTTACTAGACTTGACTTGAGGCATGTAAGTAGATAAGAGTAAATGCTTGGCAATGTAAGAAAAACTTTTCTTGCGAAGATCATCATTGATTGCCTTTAAGAACTCATGCTCTTGCTCAAGGTTGAGCTTTTCAAAGCGTAATTTCTCATGACTCCTTAAAAGTTCTCGATGATCCCCTAAGATAGTTCCATGAGCTAACTTAAGAGTGTTTAGTTCTTTAGTTAGGAGCTCAATTTTCTTCTTTTCATTGTCATTTGTATTATCTTGATTAGCATGATTAACTGACGTTTCATCATAGTATTCATCACTAGAGTTGTCAATAAGTAAATCATCATCACCTAACAAGTCATCTTCATCACTATTGAAATCAACATACTTGGGGTGTGTTACCTTAGGGCCTTTAGCCATGAAGCATCTCCCAATTCCTTCATTTCGTGAATCAAATATGTCGTAGCAGTTAGTTGACACTAGAGCTAGACCGGCAACACCTTCATCTTGAGTATGTTCGGAGTCGGAGTGATAGCTTCTCTCAGAGTGATGTTCAGAGTCGGAACCGAATACCCATTCACCAACATGAGCTTAATGTCTTCGTTTTGTGTAGCTCTTTGATGACTTTTCCTTCCATTCCGAATCCTTGCTTCTCCGGGATGTTCTTCGTTCATAACGATCATCTCTACTCCTTCTCTCTATTGGCGGTGATTCGTCTCTTCTACTTCTTCTCTTGGGAGAATCTTCTCTTCTTTTGTAGGGTGCCGTACACTCATTGGAATAGTGTCCGGGTCTCCCAAAATTGTAGCAATTGCGCTCTCGACTGGAAGATCTTTTGTCATTGTAGGACCTTGACTTGGAGCTTCTCTCTTTCCTTCTACTCTTGTAGAATTTGTTGAAGTTCTTCACCATTAAGCTCAATTCTTCATTGAAGGTTTGTTTCTCACTTGATGATGTAGGGGCTTCACATGAGGCTTTGTAAGCACCACTTGACTTGTTGTGAAGTTCCTCCTTATCCTTGAGTGACATCTCATGAGCAACAATTCTTCCAATGACTTCCATTGGCTTGAGATTCTTGTAATTAGGCATCATTTGGATCAATGTGCACACGGTATCATATTTTCCATCCAATGCTCTCAGGATCTTCTTGATGATGAATTTGTCGGTCATCTCTTCACTTCCTAAGCCCGCAATCTCATTTGTGATAAGAGCAAGTCTAGAGTACATTTCAGCGACACCTTCACCATCCTTCATTTTGAACTTGTCAAGTTGACTTTGGAGCACATCCAATTTGGATTCCTTGACGGAGTCGGCACCTTCATGCATATCAATCAAAGTATCCCGAATTTCCTTTGCATTCTCAAGACGGCTAATTTTGTTGAATTCTTCGGGGCACAATCCGTTGAAGAGGATATCACAAGCTTGAGTGTTGTATTGCAGCATATTCAACTCTTCCACGCTCGCTTCATGGTTTGGTTCCCTCCCATCAAAGAATTCACCTTACAAACCAATACACACAATAGCCCAAACGGCGGGGTTATGTCCGAGAATATGCATTTTCATCTTATGCTTCCAACTAGCAAAATTACCATCAAAGTAAGGACCTCTACGGTGATAATTTCCCTCGCTAGATGCCATACTTTCCTAGGTTGTGAAACCAAGGCTATGACCACCAAAAGCTATGGAAATCAAAGCAAATGGAGACCAAGGATCTGATACCACTTGTAGGATCTTGAAGTATGTCTAGAGGGGGGGTGATTAGACTACTTTACCAATTAAAAACTTAACCTTTTCCCAATTTTATTCTTTGGAAGATTTTAGCTGCAAAGAGTATATGAGCAGCGCAAAGTAAAGCATGCAACTTGCAAGAATGTAAATGGAAGGGTTTGGAGATTTCAAACACAATTTGGAGACACGGTGATTTTTGAGCCGTGGTTCCGATAGGTGGTGCTACCGTACATCCACGTTGATGGAGACTTCAACCCACGAAGGGTAACGGTTGCGCGAGTCCACGAAGGGCTCCACCCACGAAGGGTCCACGAAGAAGCAACCTTGTCTATCCCACCATGGTCGTCGCCCATGAAGGACTTGCCTCACTAGCGGTAGATCTTCACGAAGTAGGCGATCTCCTTGCCCTTCCAAATTCCTTGGTTCAACTCCACAATCTTGTCAGAGGCTCCCAAGTGACACCTAGCCAATCTAGGAGACACCACTCTCCAAGAAGTAACAAATGGTGTGTTGATGATGAACTCCTTGCTCTTGTGCTTCAAATGATAGTCTCCCCAACAATCAACTCTCTCTCATAGGATTTGGATCTGGTGGAAAGAATATTTCAGTGGAAAGCAACTTGGGGAAGGCTAGAGATCAAAATTCATATGGTAGGAATGGAATATATTGGCCTCAACACATGAGTAGGTGGTTCTCTCTCAGAAATGGTAAGTTGGAAGTGTAGGTTCGTTCTGATGGCTCTGTCCACGAATTAAGAGGAGGTGGAGGGGTATATATAGCCTCCACAGAAAATCTAACCATTACACACAATTTACCAATCTCGATGGGACCAAATCAACAAACTCGGTCTGACCGATTTAGTAAACCTAGTGACCGTTAGTGATTTTCGGTGGGACCGACATGCAACTCGGTAGGACCAATATGGTTAGGGTTAGGGCATAACGTAATCTCGGTGAGACCGATTACACAAACTCGATGGGACCAATTTTGGTAATAAGCTAACCAGAGAGTTTGTCAGGTAAACTCGGTGGGACCAGTTCGCTCATTTCAGTGGGACAGAAATGTTACGAAAGGGAAACAGAGAGTTTACATTGCAATCTCGGTGGGACTGATCGCTCACTTCGGTTAGACCGAAACGTTACGAAGGGAAACAGAGATATTACAATCCCATCTCGGTGAGACCGAGATCCCTATCGGTGAGACCGATTTGCCTAGGGTTTGTGGCAGTGGCTATGACATCTGAACTCGGTGGCGCCAGATAGAAAGAATCGGTGGGGCCGAGTTTGACTTTTGGTTTAGGTCATATGAGGATATGAGAAAGTAGTTCAGGGTTTTTGGAGCATATCACTAAGCACTGTGGAGCAAGAAACTCATCAAGCAACACCTCATCCCTCCTTGATAGTATTGGCTTTTCCTATAGACTCAATATGATCTTGGATCACTAAAATGTAAAATGTAGAGTCTTGAGCTTTTGAGCTTGAGCCAATCCTTTTATCCTTAGTATTTTGAGAGATCCACTTTCCTCATCCATGCCATGCCATTCATTGAGCTTTCCTGAAATATTTGTCTTGGAATAGTATTAGCTCAATGAGCTATATGTTGTTAGGAATTACCAAAACCACCTAGGGATAGTTGCACTTTCAGATACAGCTCACAGGAATTGAGCTCCGTGCTTATCGGAGCCTACCTTGCGGTTACATGGACATTTGTGGTCAAGTGTGCGGGCATGTGACGCATGACGCGTCTGTCCGGGTGACACATGGCATGGCACAGTGTCCGGACTGAACGTAGATATGTGTTACAAGAGGGAACGTTGCTAATGGGATGGTGACGGGTTCCTTTGAGTCAGGGTTAGCATGATCTATTTGAATAGTCGCATCCGCGGTAAAGGACTTCTGGGTTGCCTATACAGTTCTTAGACAAGTGAAAGTGGATACTCTAAAATGCGCAAGATAAGCATGAGTGCTATGGATGGCGTTCTCGTAGGGAGACGGGAGCGGATCCATAGTGGTGTATTGATATGGTGAACATGTGGACTCGTGTGCGCCACCTCAAAAGAGTTACCAGCAGTCGTAGTACGGATAGCCACTGAGTCAAAGCTGGCTTGCTGTAGTTAAACTCCACCACCCTTTTGTTGATAGTGATGCATGTGTAGCTAGTTCTGATGCAAGTCCTGCTGGGTACATTTGTACTCATGTTTTCTTAATTTATGTTTTGCAGAGAGACTTCAGTCTCACTAGTAATTTCGCATGGACTTCGACGTTTAGCTTGTTACCTCAGCTATGATCTTGTAGCCTTGGGAGGATCTTATAGATAGTTAGGCTTCTCATCCCTTTCATTCGTAGTTGTCTGTACTCAGACATGTTGTGCTTCTGTTGTTTGTATGCTGTGAATGTTGGGTCATGAGACCCATGTTTGTAATACTTGGCTCCTCGGAGCCTATTGAATAAATACTTTGAGTCGTAGAGTTTTGTTGTGATGCCATATTGTATTTGCACATATCGAGCATATTGTGTGTATATGTTATTGAAATGCTTGGTATGTGTGGGATCCGACAACCTAGTTGTTTATTCTTGGTAGCCTCTCTTACCGGGAAATGTATCCTAGTGCTTCCACTGAGCCATGGTGTCAGAGTAATGGGCCACGGGTAGGCTAACCCGAGCCCCAGGACATTTCAAGACATCGGGGCAGGCCGCGCCCCTCAGGCCGAGTCCCGGTGCCGACTCCAAGATATGCCGAGTCCCAGGCGGCGGCTCCGGGATAAGACGACTCCCAGGCGGCGACTTCCAGGGAGGCCGACTACGGAGAGTCGGCCCAAGACTCCTCCCTTATCCCGAAATACGGCGCAGGGTACGGTTGCGGCATGGCCGTTTCCCCCCTACCTATGAAGGGCCGGCATGGCTACAGTAGGCCATACCGCTGGAAGATCTCTGGTGGGATACGGCACTGTTGCCATGCCTGCCCTGACCTCAGCCACAGTACGCGGTGCACTGTGCCCACGACGCCGGCCTGTACGACCCGAAGGTAGAAGGACCGCCTGTCAGTGGGAGGGCCGAAGCCGGCCTGGGCAACCCGAAGACTGTCCCGTGGGAGTCGGCCTCCCTGGAGTCGGCCGACTCCTCCCGGGCCCCACGAGCCATTAATCAGATAAGATGGGGAATGGCGATGGTGATCGCCCGATAGACGGCGGCACTGTTGCCATGACCCGATGACCGAGCCTGCTACATCAAGAGTGCCGCTACAGTATCAAGCCTGTCCGCGGGACCCGCCAGTCGGCGGGCCCCAGAAGCCGGCGGGAAGGACGACGGCCTGAGTGACAGACGGCTGGGACCCACGCCCAACTGGATTACTATTGTACCCCTGGGGGTTAGGCCTATATAAACCCCCCGGAGCACCCATGCAAAGGGTTCGGACCTAGAGAAGAAGATAGATCAGATAGCCCAGGGGGAGAGAGTTAGCCTTGCCCTCTCCTACCTCCCGAAACAGCTCCAGGAGAACCATTGTAGTGACCTTGCTATAGTGATCATGCGGAGACCCCGCAGAGCAGCAGTAAGGGTGTTATCTCCTAGGAGAGCCCTAAAGCTGGGTAAGTTCCGCCGACGTGCATGTCTTCGCCTCATCCTGCTTCCAGGCACCGGCGACGTTCTACTCGCTCCCACCATGATAAGCCATCCTTTGGCATATGTCGTACCAAGCCCCCGACATTTGGCGCCCACCATGGGGCGAGGTGCACCGTCGTCCGGAGATCTGATCTAGACGGGAACCCTGTTCCTTCCCGGCGAGCACAGCCACCCCGGCACGCCGGACGGCGTCTGCGCCGATGCACTGTGCGGTGCTGAGATCGCCTGTGCAGCCAGCTGCCTCGCCGATCTTATCGGTGAGGTTTGCCTCTCCGACGAGCCTGCGCCCGACGTGGGCACGGGTGGCCCCGAGGGCCCCCTCGTGGGCCTCCTCGACCAACTCCACGTCGCTGGCGAGCCTGCCATGGACCTGGAGTCCATAGGATCCACCGACCCGATGCTGGTCGACTCCGACACCGCATCGCTCGACGCGTTCCCCACCAATGTGGTGGTCTACGACGAGCCGCTCTCGTACGCGGGGAGCGGCGGAAGCGCCGTCACTGAGGTCCTCGTCCTCGAGCACGGCGAGTGCTCCGGCGAAGGAGCGCATGACCAATTTGACGCGGCCCTGCGAGACCTTGCAGCACCGATTCCGGAAGACGCCGACGCCGGGATGCTGGAGGCGCCCCGCCTTCAGCTCATCGAGGGCGCGAAGAAACTGGCAAGCGTGAGGCGCTTGTCAGAAGCGTACCAACGAGAGATGGATCGCGCCGTAGGCGGCTCGCCGGCTCCAACCAGGCCTAGCCGCCTAGGCGCGGTCCGACAGCGCGGCGCGGCAATCGCTAACCTCTTCGGGGGCGGATCGCCCTGTGTACGCCACGCCCGCAGAAAGTATCCGTGCTGCCCAGGCGGCAGCAGACGAGCTCGACAACTTCGAAGGCGAGGAGCGCCGCATAATGACGGAGCGAGTTCAGCAGCTCCTCGACGCGGCTGCCGCGCAGAATAACGCCGGCTGCCGCACCGAGGCGCCGCAGCACCAAAACGATGACCCACCGCCTCGCCGAGACCAAGGTGCGACGTCCCGAACACCGACTGGCGGGGCCCGTGGGAAGAAGGACATGGAGCCGGCTGCCAGCCGCAGTCGGACTCACATCACCATCGAGTGCGACCAAGATGGCCGCCCTAGAGCGGTGGAACGGCGGGACGACTACCTACCTCCCCCTCCTCGCAGAGAAAGACAAGTCTCCCCGCCGCCCGTGGAACATCCGACTCTCGGCGACCGCCTTGGCCGCCGAGAGGGAGTCGGAGAGAACGACGCCTGCCACCGGATCGACCGACTCCACCGATCCCTGGCGCTGGAAGAAGAAGACGAGTTGGGTCCCCCCTGCTTTGGACCCCACATCCTAGACGAGCCCTTTCCCAAAGGGTTCACGCTCCCCCGAGACACGCCCAAATATACCGGCACCGTGAAGCCGGAGGATTGGCTAATCAACTACTCCACAGCCATCAACATAGCGAACGGCAACAAGCGTGTTGCCGTAAGATACGTCCCGCTCATGCTCCAGGGCTCGGCCCGGACGTGGTTAAACTGTCTGAAGCCTCGCAGCATCAATAGCTGGGTCGACTTCACCGAGGCTTTCGTCCGCAACTTCATGAGCACGTACAAGCGACCTCCCAAGCCACGCCAGCTCTCCTTGTGCGTGCAAGGCCCTGATGAGTCTACTCGCGACTACCTCACGCGATGGGGCAAACTCCGGAACTCCTGCGAAGGCGTGCACGAGGTGCAGGCTATCGAGTATTTTACCATCGGGTGCAGAGAAGGCACACTCCTCAAGCACAAGCTCCTCTGCGACGAGCCGGAGACCCTCGACGAGCTGCAGATCACAGCGGACAAGTACACCACGGCCGAATCCTCCATGAAGGCGGAGATTCGGGTCAGCACAACTGGTAAAGTCGCCCCTCAGGCTCCAAGAACTCCGGCTGCAGACACCAGTCGGCGGCAGCAGCAGAATGACCAGAAGCGCAAAGCCCCGCAGCCGATTTCCTGCAGTCGGCAAGTGGCAACGGCAGAGGACCAGCAGCTGGAGGGACCGCCTCCGGCAAAGCGGCAGAAGGGCGGCAAGTCCAACTGGCTGCTGGCTTTCTCCTACGAGCAGACTCTAGACGGTCCCTGCAAGTTTCACAGCAGCGCGAAGCCGTCAAACCACACCACCAGGAAATGCCACTGGCTGACCAGAATCGCCAAGGGGGACGACCTGCTCCCTCCCGCTCCTGCTGGGCCGCCTCCTCCACCCCCGCCCCAGCAGCCGGCTGTCAGGCCAGTCGGCGCGATACAAGACAAGTTCCCAGATGATCATGGAGCCTATGTGGTGTTCACCAGTGTAGCCGATGACCGGCGCAGCAGGCGCCAACAACAGCAAGAAGTGAACGCGGCTGCGTCAAGCACTCCAGAGTTCATGCATTGGTCTGAGAGGCCTATCAGTTGGAGCAGAGCTGATCACCCAGCGGTGATGCCGAGTCCAGGCTCCTACACCTTGGTCTTAGGCACCACACTCGCCACGGATAGGCGGGCCGCTCGCTTCTCGCGAGTACTGATAGACGGAGGCAGCAGTATCAACATCCTGTACAAGGATACCATGGAGAAATTAGGAATCAAGCGAAGACAGCTCCAGAGCAGCCGGACTGTGTTCCACGGAATCGTCCCTGGCCTTTCCTACTCGCCAATCGGCAAGATCCTGATAGATGTCCTCTTTGGAGACAAAGATCATTTCCGCCGAGAGCCAATTTGGTTTGAGGTGGTGGACCTTGAGAGCCCGTATCATGCACTGCTTGGCCGACCCGCCTTGGCCAAGTTCATGGCGGTCCCCCACTACGCCTACCTCAAGATGAAGATGCCGAGTTCCAAGGGAGTCCTAACCGTGTCCGGCGACTACAGGAAGTCGTCCGCTTGCGCGGCCGAAAGCAGTCGGCTGGCCGAGTCCTTGGTGATCGCAGCTGAGAAACGGCCCCTTGATCGGGTTGTGGCGATGGCCGGCAAGCAGCCCGAGTTATCGCCTGAACCCAAGGAGTCGGAAGCAGAAGGATCATTCAAGCCGGCCAGAGAAACAAAGAAGATACCATTGGACCCGGAGCACCCGGAGAGGTACGCTGTCATGGGCACAGGCCTGGACAGCAAATAGGAAGGCGAGCTCGTCGATTTCCTCCATGAGAATCACGACATCTTCGCATGGTCCCCCAAGGACATGCCCGGTGTCCTGACGGAATTCGCCGAGCACAAATTACACGTCTGATCTGATGTGAAGCCCGTCAGGCAGCCCTTGCGCCGCTTGTCAGAAGAAAAAAGAAGAGTTGTTGGAGAAGAAATAGCCTGGCTCCTTGCAGCCGGCTTCATCATGGAAGTATTTTTTTTCCAGAGTGGCTGGCAAACCCAGTACTGGTGCTGAAGAAGAACAAGCAGTGGCGGATGTGCATTGATTACACGAGCCTCAACAAAGCCTGCCCCAAGGACCCGTTTGCTCTGCCAAGAATTGATCAGGTGATAGACTCCACAGCCGGATGCGAGCTGTTGAGTTTCCTAGATGCATATTCAGGATATCATCAGATCAAGCTGAACCCGGCAGACAGACTGAAGACCGCCTTCATCACGCCATTTGGAGCCTTCTGCTACCTGACCATGACGTTCGGCTTGAGAAACGCCGGTGCCACCTTTCAGCGTTGCATGCAGAAGTGCCTCCTGAAGCAACTCAGCAGAAATGCCCATGTCTATGTGGATGATGTGGTGGTGAAGACAGAGAAGCGTGGAACCTTGCTGGAGGACCTCAAGGAAACATTTGAGAATCTGCGCCGATTCCAGATCAAGCTCAACCCGGAGAAGTGCGTTTTCGGAGTACCAGCCGGCCAGCTCCTCGGTTTCCTGGTCTCCGAACGCGGCATAGAGTGCAATCTAGTAAAAATCAAGGCCATCGAGAGGATGGAGGCACCCAGACGACTGTTAGATGTGCAAAAGTTCACCGGCTGTTTGGCATCTATCAGCCGATTCGCCAGTCGACTGGGCGAGAAGGCTCTCCCCTTGTATCAGCTCATGAAGAAGATGACCTTCTTTGAGTGGACTCCCAAGGCGGACGAGGCTTTTCTCCAGCTAAAGAAGATGTTGACTACTCCCCCTGTGCTAGCGGCTCCGACTCCCAAAGAGCCCATGCTCCTATACATTGCCGCCACCAGCCAAGTAGTCAGCACGGTCATTCTAGTCGAGCGCAAGGAGGAAGGCAAGGCGCTACCCGTCCAGAGACCAATATATTACTTGAGCGAGGTGTTGTCGACCTCCAAGCAGAACTACCCCCATTACCAGAAGATGTGCTACGGCATGCATTTTGCCGCAAAGAAATTGAAGCCTTACTTCCAAGAGCATCCAATCACTATGGTCTGCACAGCTCCACTGGCCGAGATCATCGGAAGTCGAGATGCTTCCGGTCGGGTGGCCAAATGGGCCATCAACCTGGCACCCTACACCATCTACTACGAGCCCCGCACCGCCATCAAGTCACAAGCACTGGCCGACTTCCTCGTCGACTGGGCCGAGACCCAGTATCTGCCTCCAGCGCCCGACTCCACCCATTGGCGGATGCACTTCGATGGCTCCAAGATGCGCACCGGCCTGGGAGCCGGCATCGTCCTCACTTCCCCCAAGGGCGACAAGCTCAGATATGTGCTACAGATCCACTTCGCCGCCTCCAACAACGTGGCCGAGTACGAGGCGCTCATCCACGGGCTCCGGCTTGCCAAAGAACTCGGCATTCGCCGGATCCTGTGTTATGGCGACTCTGACTTGGTGGTCCAGCAATCATCTGGCGATTGGGACGCCAAGGACGCAAATATGGCGAGCTACCGTTTCCTCGTCCAACAACTCAGCGGATACTTCGAGGGGTGCGAGTTCCTCCACGTACCAAGGAACAACAACGACCAAGCAGACGCCTTGGCACGAATCGGCTCCACCCGCCAGGCAATACCATCTGGTGTCACCCTCCGGCGCCTCCTCAAGCCTTCTATCAAGCCGTCACCAGAATTGGATTCAATCTATGTGCAGGCTCCACCTGAGGAGGACGGATCCAGCTCCAAGAAACATACAGTCGAAGCCAGCCCGGGGACTTCAGAACCCGGCCCGAGGACTGCAGTAACAAGATCAAAGACCCCAGAGCTCGGCCCGGGGACTGCTCCAGTCGGCCCCGGGACTTTGTCAAATCAGCAAGCGGCTGCGGACTCCAACCCGCCGCCTCCCAGCCCGGCCGCCCTTATCCCGGGGCCGACTCCAAGATATGCCGAGTCCCAGGCGGCGACTTCTAGGGAGGCCGACTACGGAGAGTCGGCCCAAGACTCCTCCCTTATCCCGAAATACGACGCAGGGTACGGTTGCGGCATGGCCGTTTCCCCCTGCCTACGAAGGGCCGGCATGGCTACAGTAGGCCGTACCACTGGAAGATCTCCGGTGGGATACGGCACTGTTGCCATGCCTGCCCTGACCTCAGCCACAGTACGCGGTGCACTGTGCCCATGACGCCGGCCTGTACGACCCGAAGGCAGCAGGACCGCCTGTCAGTGGGAGGGCCGAAGCCGGCCTGGGCAACTCGAAGACGGGCCCGTGGGAGTCAGCCTCCCTGGAGTCGGCCGACTCCTCCCGGGCCCCACGAGCCATTAATCAGATAAGATGGGGAATGGCGATGGTGATCACCCGATAGATGGCGGCACTGTTGCCACGACCCGATGACCGACCCTGCGTCATCAGGAGTGCCGCTACAGTATCAAGCCTATCCGCGGGACCCGCCAGTCGGCGGGCCCCAGAAGCCGGTGGGAAGGACGACGGCCTGAGAGACAGACGACTGGGACCCGCGCCCAGCCGGATTACTATTGTACCCCCGGGGGGTAGGCCTATATAAACCCCCTGGAGCACCCATGCAAAGGGTTCGGACCTAGAGAAGAAGATAGATCAGATAGCCCAGGGGGGAGAGAGTTAGCCTTGCCCTCTCCTACCTCCCGAAACAGCTCCAGGAGCACCATTGTAGTTACCTTGCTATAGTGATCATGCGGAGACCCCGCAGAGCAGCAGTAGGGGTGTTATCTCCTAGGAGAGCCCTGAAGCTGGGTAAGTTCCGCCGGCGTGCATGTCTTCGCCTCATCCCACTTCCAGGCACCGGCGATGTTCTACTCGCTCCCACCATGATAAGCCATCCTTTGGCATATGTCGTACCCAACCCCCGACACATGGTAGCTTGCCACTTCTCCGGAACACTTAGGATGGCCGGCATGTGTCCTTCTTCGTCCATGTGTCTGTCCCTTCGAGGAAATGTCACACGTTGTTCCTCTAAGTCCTTGTAGCTTGCTACGACTTGGGTTCAAACGTTGTTGATCGACATGTTCATTGCTGGGTCATGTATGCCTGTCCCTATAAGTTAGCGCCACCTTGATTTTAGGACTAGTCATGCCGGCCCGGGTTCTTTGTCATATGGATGCTAGCATTACTATCATATACGTGAGACAAAAGGCGCAAATGGTCTCAGGCCAGGTAAGGTGGCACCCGTGGGAATACCATGTGTGAGGCCGCAAAGTGATATGATGTGTTACATGCTAGATCAGTGTGACTTAGTATCGGGGTCCTAAAAGCTTTGGTATCAGAGCCTGACTGCCTGTTGGATTACCAAGACAAACTGGTCGAAGTTGAGTCTAGAAATTCTTTAGTTATATAAGGGAATTGATTGTGGATGGGAACATAAGGATCTTTTTACTCCTTTACCTTATGCCTTCTGATCCGAGTCATCCTATCTTTCCTATGGGGTTAAGGAACTAGGCTTTCTCTTCTTTCTATCAAGATCACGTGTTACTAATTCGTAGACATATAGGATTGATGGATTCAAGCCCCAGTTCAGTCTCTACTACTTCTGTGTGTTCATAGCTGGCCTCAAAACCTTGATACTGTGACGTTAAGTGATTATGCCACCATTTTGCAGGATGTCTCAAATATTTTGAGCATTTACAGCCGTTATGATGTCCGAGTCATCCCAGGTTTCTAAATAATCTGATGCATTTGCAAAATCCTTTCCCTATATTTCGATGTTCCTTTGGGCCAGATTAACCACACTAATTGCTGAGTTGAGGTACTCTACTGCCTCGAAGTTATGTTGGAGCTATTATTATGACACTAGGATATTTTATAGAACCACCTAGTAATCTAGCCATGATTAGTGTTCCCAATGTGATGATTCTGGCCACCATTCTCGAAAGCATCCCGTGATGCCATAGAGTTAGTAGGCATTCTACTCCTGGGTTTCTGAACCTGAGATTCACCCTACTTACTTCATGTTGATAATGTTGCTAGTTCCTTTAGGATATCAGTAATCTTTGCGATAGTCCTCAAGGTTCGTGGTATTTCCTTCTTCCAAATACCATGAACTGTTTATGCAGAAGTTCCTCGTTGAACCGAGAGATCACAACCAGAGCGCTCTTGATGAGTTCTCTGTTATATTGTGACTCTGCCAATTCTACCTTACGGCATGGGTTATTCGGAAGAAATATGTTGAACTCGTTCGACAAGCTAATCTATGCATCCACAACCCAGAAAATGATATGTTCCTTTGAGTTGTCCTTCTTCAATTGTATTCTGACCTCCGTCTATCAATTGATAGTCAGGAGTATCTGTGCATTCGTGTTCATCGATGCCTATTATTCTTGTGGTCCGTCAAGCCATCCTATTTTGGAATGACTAGGAGAAACAAACTCCAGTACCTCATCCATTTCCAGGATTGAGTTAAAGCAGTTGTAATCCGCAGATCAAAATGCCAATCCAGCTTTTGTTCTGTTATACCCTGGAGTATTACCGTCTTATATCAAGAATGTCATGGGAATTGCACACCCTCTTATGAATTCTTGGTACAGTGATACTTCTCACCATCATTATTCATTCCTTGGTCCCCGTGTTATTGTAATTGGAATGCCGACAAGTGAACTGTGATGCGTGAAATTGATACTCCTAGCAACCATGTTGCTTAGTGCTTACCTCAAATCAAATCAGAACCAATGATGTTCGTAGTGTTGTCTTACTCATGGTTGATCCCTCGAGCATACACCATTATATCTTTTGGTCTGTCCAATGCTAACACCTTGTTCACATAATTATGTAATTCCATCTATATGGAAATCTTGATGACTTGTAGTTGAGCCCATCAGCAATATTTTATCTCCTCCATGATTCGTGTCGAACATCCAGCTAGTGTTGGAAACTTTTAAAGCATTGCCTCATGTTCCATTGATGAGGTATATGTTCGGATGAAAGAAGTGACTTCCTATAATTCATGTGCACCTGGTGTAAGTTGATGCCATGGATCCGAGAAAGATTGTTTTTGCTTCCCCTGGAATCGTCCCAAGTCAGTCATGCATGTGCGAAGTATTCTATGGTTTGATAGACTGGTCATCTTTATTCCATGTGTACTCCCTAGCACACCAAGCCACTGTTTGATTTGTTCACAGATAAGAAGTTCATTGATAAGTATACAAGGACTTCGATATCCTCGATTATGGTTCCCTACCTGAACTCGGTAGTGTTTTATTATAAGACTACTATGTGGTCATGCTTGTCTGGGACAGCATGTTCACATGTGTTTAGCAGAGCCAGCTCATGTTTTGGAGCTTTTGCTATCATAGTTCATCTTCTAAGAATCTCACAACATCATCTCGTCAATTTGTGTTGCAAACTTTCTTTTCTAGACATGCTGTCTGAAATATCTCGTTACCAACCAGATCTAAATCTCAGGCAGGTATGATGGTTGGAACATTCCAGCATTTGCATTTTGCTCCCAGCTTGCACCGCCATTGTGTCAATTTCCCATAGGCTGCCCTCTTAGTAGTTGTTGTCTAGGATCATCTTCAAAAGTGGTCTTGCCATGGGTCCCATCCATTTCCGATGATAAGCAAAATCATCCATTGCATTGTCTTTAACAAGGTAGTCCACATCATCCAATCTAGGCCGAGTATGCCATTCTTCTGAACTCCTTCAAACGATCGATTGAGATTTGCCTTAGGCGGTATAGAGAGTTTCAATGATCTAGATATCAAAAGTAATTATTTTTGTCACTTAAGGGAATAATCCAACGATGATGAACTCCTTGCTCTTGTGCTTCAAAGGATAGTCTCCCCAACATCCAACTCTCTCTCACAGATGGTAGAAAGATGATTTGAGTGGAAAGCAACTTGGGGAAGGCTAGAGATCAAGATTCTTGTGGTTGGATTGGAATGTCTTGGTCTCAACACATGAGTAGGTGGTTCTCTCTCAGAAAATGAGTAGTGGAAGTGTACGCACGTTCTGATGGCTCTCTCTTGAATAGAGAAGGGGGTGGAGGGGTATATATAGCCTCCACACAAAATCTAACTGTTACACACATTTGACCCAACAAGGTCAGACCGAATAGGAGAACTCGGTGAGACCGATTTAGTTCAAAATGTGAACATTAGGATTCTCGGTGGGACTGACATGATCAACTCGGTGGGACCGATGTGCTAGGGTTAGGGAAAAACCTCATCTCAGTGTGACCGATTACATGAACTCGGTGAGATCGATTCTAGCAATGAGAAAATAGAGAGTTGGTCAGGCAAACTCGACGGGGCCGATTGCTCATTTCAGTGAGACTGAAACGTTACGAAGGGAAACATAGAGTTTGCATTGCAAACTCGGTGGGACCGATCGCTCATTTAGGTAAGACCGAAACGTTAAGAACGGAAACAGAGAGTTTGCATTGCCATCTCGGTGAGACGAAGATCCCGATCGGTGAGACCGAATTGATTAGGGTTTCTGGCAGTGGCTATGTCAAAGGAACTCGGTGGCGCTAGATAGATCAAATCGGTGTGGCCGAGTTTGACTTTAGGTTCTGGACATATTTAGAATTGAGATAGTGGTTGAGGTCTTTGGAGCATATCACTAAGCACTTTGAGCAAGTAGACCATTAAGCAACACCACATACCCTTTTAATAGTATTGGCTTTTCCTATGGACTCAATGTGATCTTGGATCACTAAAATAGAAATGAAGAGTCTTGAGCTTTTGCCAATCTTTGTCCTTAGCATTTTGAGGAGTCCACATCTCTGGTCCATGCCATGCCCATCATTGAACTTTCTGAAATACTTAACATGAATGGATATTAGTTCAATGAACTATATGTTGTTATGAATTACCAAAACCACACGGGGATTAGTTGCACTTTGAACAAAGCATACTATGGACAACCAAAGATAGCATTTGAAATTGGACATGTGCTAAGTACAAGCAACCAAACAACCAAAAAAATTTATAAGAGGCATATGCTAGCTATTGCAGGCTTAACAACAAGCAACTATATGCATTCCTATTGGTATGTTCAAAACTGGTATTGAAAAATGTATTGCACAGTAAGTAGTTGCACATATAGAGCATGACATTGTGAACAACTAAAATAAACAAGGCACACTGCAAACAACCAAATATAGCAATTAAAACTGGACATATTCTCACTACACTACAAAAGGGACTCGACAAAAAAATCATGGGTCCCCCCTGTGAAGAGGCATCGCAAAACAAATCATGGGTTTCCTCACTTGTCACAGATGGGCTCATTCCCATGGGAAGTACGTACCCTGGGTGCGCTCCATGTTGTCGCAGATGGGCTCCTTCCCCTTGGAAGAACACGGCTGTAGGGTGCCCTCCCTGATGTCGCAGACGGGCTCTTTTCCCTTGGAAGAGCAGGTGGGTGCTTTCCCCTTGGAAGAGCCAGAGAGGGTTTCTTCCTCGTGGTCGCCGTCGATGAGGTATGACTTGGGTGCTATAGATCCCAAGCCAACGTCGCAGAACATGTCCTTCAGAAATGACAAAAGGGGCTCGATGGCAATGTAGGATGGCAAATTCTTGATAGCGAGCCAGAGGAGATCAACGGCTGGGCCATGGATGAGATCGGCGGCAATTGAACCCGAGGGGTTGGGGGTGGGCCACTTAACCTGTGACATAACCCATGTTAGGCCGTCGCTATCGATGACCTCGATGTCATAGCCAGCGTCCATGACATACCCGCATACTCTAGCCCGCTGATTGAGTTCCTGCGGCCAATAATGGCCATCAGCTTCCTCGGCGGCCACCTCGGCGACGTCAAGCAAAGAGGCCGTGATACACCTCGGGCCAGTCGCTCCTCGAGCTCCACGGGAAGCGTAGCCGGGCTTAGGCTACGATGCTCTGGAGTGGGGGATGGGGATCTGTGGGAAAGGGGGCGTTTGGCAGGCGTCATCTAAGAAACTCAGGGCGCCCTGGGTATGGAGATCGGTGGGTAAGCTGCACGAGCAAAGCGGCAGATGTTGACAATGGAGGCCTTGTGGCGGCAGCGACCTTGCTAGGGTTTTGAGTGAGGGAGGGGTTGTGGTGGTGTGTGTGTGTGTGCACGCGTGCGCACTCGAGGAGGTTTTTGGGTGTGTGTGTTGAGGGGAGTGTGTTTGAGGAAATGACGCGGCTACTGAAAAGTTTACTGCGCGGGAGTCAAACGCGGGAGTGAAATGTCGGGGCTATTGAAAATTTGGATGATGGTGCATTACACACAGTCCGGAAATAACAACTGTGTGTTATGAAATGGAAAAACCCTCGAGCCAGGCAGATATTTTTGAGGGATGCAGGCGGGAGCGGGAACAACAAACATCACACACGGTCGAAACATAGTAACCGTGTGTTATCAACAGAAAAAACCTGCAAGCGGGTAGATATTTTTGAGAGGGGAAGCCTCATGGATCCCAATGTACTGTGCCGATGTGCGTGACAGGGGCACCGGCATGGCACACGGTTAGTGTGAGTGAACCGTGTCTGTTGCATCATCCGAGTTGTCTAATGTTCATAAATTTGACAAAAATGACGCGGGAAAGGGTCATAACATGAACACACTTGCATGTGGACCAAATATATGTATGAAAAGGGTGGTTTGATGTTCAAATACCAAATGCAACTTCGATGCGGCACCTATCTCCCAAAGCACATGGTAATGCTTCCCCCTCCCCCTCCCTCGTGTTGGCGGGAGGGGAATCCTAAGCTATGAGCGCATGCCCGCCCCCATGGAGGTTCACCTAGCAAAGTGCAAAGTAGAAGTCCCGCCCCCCATCACACACACACACGCACGCACGCGCGTGAGCACACACACACACACACACACACACACACACACTTTTAGTTGGAGGGAGAGGGCATCTCAGCAAGATGTATCGTAAAACGGACCAAGAATAATCCGCCTTGGTCGTACAACCTCTCTCTTGGTTGTTGGTCAAAGTGATGGCCATCCATGCGACCCCAGGCATTCATGCGTACACATGCATGTTTAGTGCTCAAACTGTATCATGTCATCCCACAGCATAACCTATATACCGTATTACAAACAAACAAAAAAACCCTCCTAAGTCAAATTAACCTCTCTCGTTGTCAGGAAAAGTAGTGATGGACCAAGCGGACCCACAGATGGAAAGCAACAATATCGCTGATAACCGCTTAAGTGTGTGCGAGAGGACAACCACCATCGCTTTGCATGTGGGCCAAACATATGTTGAATACCCAAAATGCACAACTTTGATGTGGCACATGCCTCGAAAACCGTAAAGTCCCCACACAGAGCGAGGTTCATGAAGCGTACTACATATGCTAGTCCCCTTCCCCCTCTTCGACACATACTATATGCTCCTACCATAATATAGCCCAAAAAGAATCCTCCTTGATGGTGAAATTAATTAACCTCTCCCGATATAGGTCAAAGTGATGAAGGCATCGACAATGACCGCGCTGGCCCGCAGATGGAAGCGTCATACGTGAGTGTCCTAGGATAACCACCGCGTGCATGCATGTGGCCCAAATAGGTTTTGTTTGATGTTTGAATAGACAATGCACAACTTTGATGTGGCACGTGCCTCGAAAACCGAAAAGTCCTGACACTGAGCACGGACGCGTATGTAGTATATATGCTAGTCCCCTCCAACCTCTTCGACGCATACTATATATATACCCCCACCATAACACAAACAATTTTTTTACCTTGCTGGTCAAATTAACCTCTCTGTCGGCTATTGGTCAAAGTGATGTACAACGACCTCGCGGGCCCACAAAAAGCATCACACGCGAATGAGGTGTCATGTTGGACAACCACCGACTGCATGTGGCCAAAACATGAATATATGTATGAAAGGGTTGTGTAATGTTTTAAATAACAAATTCACGACTCGGATGTGGCACCTGCCTCACAAAATGGCCAACCCACATGGTGGCTTACGCCTCGTAGTGTACTGCCAGCCACCCTCCCCCCAGACACACATACACACATCACGCATCCACCGCAACAATGATGCATGTTAAATTTTCCCGCAGTGAACATATGTTACCAAAGGAGGGACGTTTTAATTTTGGAAAAAGAACTAGAGATCATTAAGTCGTTTTAGTACATTGATTGATTTTCTAGGGGGTATAATGTCCAAAAATAAAATTTGAGCAACATGCACACGTGACAGTGCACCTAAATGGACTGGAAAAACACATGTGTATCATTGGGTGCATATGTTCCCCGTGCAAGAAATTTCAAACATTGAGAATCTTGATTTTTAAAATCCAGTACATCCAAAACTTATTTGAAATTCATGAAACTTTTCGTGTTGTCACATGGACACCAATACACAGTGGCATTGTACATTTTTTGTATAATTTGAGACAAGTTTTGATGTAATATTTATCTTCTTACAAACGGGATACTACTAATAATTGGGAAACAATAACGCAAACTTATTATTTATTCGAACCTTGGGCGTTAGACCAACAATGGATACGTGTCGTGTATCGGTTCAGCAATAAAGTGGTAGCATTAATCATCAAAATAGAAAAACAATATACGTCCCACCACGCGACCCATGTGCCATGCGAGCAGGCATGAGTTGACAGGACGCATGTGAGTAGTCCACCATGCAGGCAGACCGGGAGGCGTGCGTGTAGGTGTGTGAATTGATGGGAGGTGTGCTTGCTGTGTAGTGTCATCGGAAGGCGTGCGAGTAGCTGCGTGAAATGATGGTAGGGATGCCAGCAGTCCGGTGCGCAGGCTCACCGGGAGGCGACCCAGCGGTTTGACCGCCGCATGCCTCTCTCCCACTACTCCATATTAATGTCACGCCTGAGTGGCTGCACCCCCCATCCTCGCCACACACATAATCCTCTCTCTCTGCTTGCATCCTCGACGCCGCTCTCAGCCCTCAAAGCCGTCAGTGTATGAGGATGCTGCCGAAGCGCCTCATCGGAAGGAGTGGTGATGCCGGGGATGCTGAAGCACTAGAGCATGACATGGAAATGGAGACAGAGGTTGTCGTCGTCGCCGGTGAGGCATCGCTTCACCCTAACATAGTCGACAGTGTCGTGCTTCCACAGCCGGAGCCAAAGGTCGACACCGACTCCAGTGATGACTCCGATGACGACGGAGAACCAGTTAGTCGTCTATACCCATTTATGTGTCAAATACATCCTAGGGTTTCTCTGGTTAGTCCTGTGTCCTTCCTCCCCCTGTTTGGAATAGAAATCCTAGGGTTATGTTCTCGCAATCCATGAAATCTGATTAAGTTTCGGATCCATGTAGTGTATTGATTGTTTGAATGGTACAAGTGATAAGTGATTAGTTGTTTCATCTGTGCAAATGATTTCTGCTAATATTCTGACTAGGGTTAGGGTCCGTGCTAATAATTCATAGCCAGGTCTTGACAATTGGTTTTGAATGACCTACATATATGTTTGTGCCATTATTTTCTTCAAGATTGGTCTGTACATAGACGGTTGTGCTTAAAAATCGAACCAGAATCTCTAGATATGTCTAAAAAGAGCCATAAATTCCTAATCCTAGTTTACAACATGTAAACATTGATTTGATGCCAAATTTTGGCAACTGCCAAATGTTCGCTAGAGGTTAGTTTGTATTTGACGCCACATTTTTCTACTATATGTATAGGTGATGTCTGACGATGTCGACAACAAGGATGAAGATGGCCAGAGGAGGTTCAAGAGGCAAATCCTCAGGTAGTTGTATGTGGGAATGCATAACAGGCGTATTAGGACCTGGGATGGCGGCTTTCGATGATCACTTTGTAACCAAAAGCTTCATCACACGTATCAAAAGTGTTCTGGCGCATGCAAGAGGACGAGCCATTGGCTCCTTCAAGCAGAAGTATTCTCGCAGGGTGGCGCACGCGGTGTACGCCGTGTACTTGGAGAGGCATCAGGATCGTGTCGGCAGATGAGATGAGATGTGCGATCGAACTATGTATGGATATGTAGTGTCTTAATGACGGTTGAACTATGTACTTAGGGTTGGACTATGCTTGTGTGTTCTTATTATCTATGTCTGAGTATGTTTAATATATGTTTACTTATGTCTAAATGTGGGATATGGATGCAATCAGTTCGGTCGATGGAATCTACCTCTGTCCTGGTTTAATTGCCCCCTTTGTAATTTGTGTTAAATTTTGACCAAAGATTTAACTGACAAATTGTTAGTGTAGGTCAGCAAAAATTATATCGTTGGATGCGTATATGAAAATAGTGTTCAATGATATAATTGTTGGTGACATGCATAAACATTTGTTAGTTAAATCTTTGGTCCAAATTTGGCACAAATTACGAAAGGGACCAATAAACTAGGACAGAGGTAGTATGCCAATCACACATGGTTCCCAAAATTGGAACCATATGCAATGACATTCATTTTCCCCGTTACGTCAATCGCAAGCGGTTGGCTCTAGCAAACTGTTGCCTCCGAAACTCCTTGTGGGACAGAAAACCCTCACCACCCAATTCTAAAAAGAAAAAAGAAAACCCTCACCATCCCAACATCACAAAAACCCTCACCCCACCCACCACCCCCTGTGGTCTCCATTCACACCTGCACAAGCTCCTCCACGACTCAGCATCTCACTGCCTATTGCTGCGACAACCAATTAGCTCACCGCCTGTCGCCGCCACCAGACTACCGGCAAACCTCATCGCATTTCACCACTTCCGCTTGCCGCCGCCTATCGCCATCGATATTCTCGACGCTGCTCGCGATCAACCCAGCTCCACCCGATTGGGGAATCCGCCGTATTGAGGGTTTCTTCTCATGGACAACAAGGTAACTAATTTAATGAGATATTATCTCATCTCTTATCCCAGTTTTTTGTCTCCTTTAATCACTTGGTCAAAATCACCGTGAATTCATTTTTATTCGAGATGATTTGAGGATTTTCTTTCATTCATAGAATGTACAGTCTGCGGACACATCAAGACTTTACAGCCTCGGCCAGACATCTATGGAGTTCCATCTCACTGTACCAAATGACTTGAGGATGCACGCGGTATGTTCAATCTCACCCTAAATCGGTTGGCACGGCTTAATTTCCTCAACATATACTATATATTGTTGCATTTGGATAAAAGGTGCCACATGAAGCATTTACGTCAAAGGGGATTTTTTTTCCCTCTTCTTTCTGTATTAGGAAAATTAATGATGTATTATCCTTTCGATTACTCTCATATTTCCATGACATCATTGAGGGAGTCCCGGACTAGGGGGTGTCCGGATAGCCGAACTACCATCATCGGACGGACTCCAAGACTATGAAGATACAAGATTGAAGACTTCGTCCCGTGTCCGGATGGGACTTTCCTTGGCGTGGAAGGCAAGCTTGGTGATACGGATATGTAGATCTCCTACCTTTGTAACCGACTCTGTGTAACCCTAGCCCTCTCCGGTGTCTATATAAACCGGATGGCTTTAGTCCGTAGGACGAACAACAATCATACCATAGGCTAGCTTCTAGGGTTTAGCCTCCTTGATATCGTGGTAGATCTACTCTTGTAACCCACATCATCAATATTAATCAAGCAGGACGTAGGGTTTTACCTCCATCAAGAGGGCCCGAACCTGGGTAAAAACATCGTGTCCCTCGTCTCCTGTTACCATCCGCCTAGACGCACAGTTCGGGACCCCCTACCCGAGATCCGCCGGTTTTGACACCGACATTGGTGCTTTCATTGAGAGTTCCTCTGTGTCGTCACCGATAGGCTCGATGGCTTCTTCGATCATCAACGACGATGCAGTCCAGGGTGAGACCTTCCTCCCCGGACAGATCTTCGTATTCGGCGGCTTCGCACTGCGGGCCAATTCGCTTGGCCAGCTGGAGCAGATCGAAGGCTACGCCCCTGGCCGTCAGGTCAGATTTGGAAGTTTGAACTTCACGGCTGACATCCGCGGGGACTTGATCCTCGACGGATTCGAGCCACAGCCGAGCGTGCCGTACTGTCACGATGGGCATGATTTAGCTCTGCAGCCGGACAGTACCCTGGAGGCCGCACTCGAACCCGCTCCGATCTTCGACTCGGAGCCGGCTGCGCAGACCAAGGATGGATGGCTAGACACCGCCTCGGGGGCTGCAACCTCTACGGCGATAGAGCCGAACACCTATCTTGTCCCCCATGAAGCTCGTGACTTCGAGGTGCCGGACTCCTTGCCGGACTCCGGACCTCCCGCGCCCCCTCCAGTCGAATCCGATTGGGCGCCTATCATGGAGTTCACCGCGACGGACATCTTTCAACACTCACCTTTTGGAGACATCTTGAGTTCGCTAAAGTACCTCTCGTTATCAGGAGAGGCCTGGCCGGACTGCGGCCAGGACGGTTGGGATGCGGACGATGAAGAAATTCAAAACCCACCCACCACCCACTTGGTAGCCGCTGCCGACTTTCTAACCGACATGCTAGACAACGACTCCGAAGACATCGACGGTATGGATGACGGTGCCGGAGACGACCAAGAACCAGCGCCTAACGGGCACGGAAAAGCCACCCCAGCTCACAACGTATACATGGTGGACACACCAAAAGGAAGCGACAATGAGGAAAAACGAGACGTGGCGAAGGACAACTCCCCCAACAAACAAACAAAGCGGCGACGCAAGCGCCGCCCGAAGACCGGCATCAACAAAACCGGTACCCATATGGACCCGGCCCTAGAGCAGGGCGAAGCACTGGACGACGCACATGTCAACAAGCAGCCAGCCAGACATGAACCGGACAAGCAACCCATCCCCGGCGAAGATGATCTCACATCACCAGAGCATTGGAATGTCCATAACAGGCTTGTCGCCACTGCAAGAAGTTTGAAGAAGCAAAAGCGGAAGCTCAAAACAGCGGAAGACACACTCAGAATGAGATGGAGCAAAGTACTCAACACCGCAGATAAATATGGCACTAGTCACCAGACAAAGAGCTACCCGAAGCGCAAGCTGTTGCCCGAATTTGACGAGGAGGCCTTCGAGCCCCTGCAGTCAAAAAATAAAGGGGCCGCCTGGCCGGATAGACGACCAGATGACAGGCCAAGAGCAACACGGGGCGCCACACACAAGCCGGCACATGATCAGCATAAAGATCTTCAGAAAAAGGATAACCCGGCCAGGTCTATCTATGGGCCAAAAAAGAAGACTCCAGGAAGTAACACAACCAGCCGAGCATTTGAAGACAACGGCACACCCAAATACAGGGGCGCCGCACACCCACTATGTTTTACCGACGAGGTACTGGATCATGGATTTCCAGCGGGATTTAAACCCATAAACATAGAGGCATACGACGGAACAACAGACCCCGGAGTCTGGATTGAGGATTATATCCTACACATACATATGGCAAGAGGAGACGATCTCCATGCCATAAAATACCTACCCCTCAAGCTCAAAGGGCCGGCTCGACATTGGCTTAAAAGCCTCCCAGAAAATACGATTGGAAGTTGGGAAGAGCTTGAGGATGCGTTTCGAGCAAATTTTCAGGGGACTTATGTCCGGCCTCCGGATGCAGATGATTTAAGTCACATAACTCAACAGCCCGGAGAATCAGCACGCAAATTCTGGAACAGGTTCCTCACTAAAAAGAACCAAATAGTCGACTGTCCGGACGCTGAAGCCTTAGCAGCCTTTAAACACAACGTCCGAGACGAATGGCTCGCCAGACACCTCGGCCAGGAAAAACCAAGAACAATGGCCGCACTAACAAGCCTCATGACACGCTTTTGCGCAGGGGAAGACAGCTGGCTGGCTAGATGCAGCACCAGCGACCCGAGTACATCCGAAATCAGGGATGGAAATGGGAAATCACGACGCAGAAAAGATCAGCGCCGGAATAAGGAAAATGGCCCAAATAGTACGGCGGTCAACGCCGGATTCAAAAGCTCTCGGCCGAACAACAAAACACTGCCCCTCAAGGACAACAGTGACGAGCTATCCAACCTAAACAAGATTCTGGACAGACTGTGCCAAATACATGGTACCTCCGGGAAGCCTGCAAACCATACCCACAGAGATTGTTGGGTCTTCAAGCAGTCCGGCCGACTTAACGCCGAACACAAGGGGCTCGACACACCAAGTGAAAGTGACGAAACCCAAAAGCAGCGCTCCGGAAACCAAAAGACTTTCCCACTAGAAGTCAAAACAGTGAACTCACTTCACGTGATAACACGCAGCGCGGCACCTGCTATACCAGGACACCGTCCGCAGACTGGGGATAGAACCCACCAAAATTCGCTATAGCAGCACTTCCTTCAAAGGAGTGACACCAGGCCTTTTAAGCCAATTTTACAGGCTCTGTACCACTAGAGGTCGTGTTCGGTTCATCCGACAACGTCCGTCGCGAAAAGCTCACTCTCCATCGCCCCATTTAACAGTAGCCCTTAAGCACTACTGGGGCGTGCAGCTTTCGCGCGCTTTAATGCAATACCACATTACGCGTCTCTTACGCTTAAAAATGCCCGGTCCACGTGGCATATTCTTAAAACTCCAGATGTCTCTCGACCACGGAGAATGTGCGGCTGCCTAGACAGCCACACATTATTCCGACCTTGCAGGTCAAAGCCCCTAAAAACAGGTCATTTAGACCTCGGACATGGTTAGACGAGTCCGGCAAGGGGCTTCCCAGCCGCATACCCCTTTTTTTAGGGGGCCGCGCGCATAAATGATGAAAGCCAATAAAGCTCAACTTTCTTCATCTTCCAAATTATACTCTATTTTTGATACACTTTTTGCACGATATTTCTTAGAAACTAAGTCCTTCTCTTTTACAGATGAAGCACGTGCTACACCCGTCCAGGATACAGCACAACGGAGACACAGGCGCAGACGTGCAGTAGGGACCCATTGCAAGGATTCTTTTCAGATTAAGACCCTGCGTAAACCTTTCTCACTGTCTCTTGTTGATACACATCCCCCGGTTTCCTACCAGAGCCGAGGAGGAGGCTGGCGTTTTGGCATCGGCCGCGTCAGAAGTTCCCGCCTGTACCTGGACACTAGGGGCTTAGGGCTTTATTCTGCCCGATATCATAAAGACCGAACACCTCAGGGAGTGTTCGGCGTCTCGAGTTAGGCCTTATATGCATCAGCTCCGAATCATGTCTTTGGTCAAATGTTGGGTTTGCCCGGCTCCTGTGTTTTGCTGCCTTACGTTCCGTATCATCGGCTAACGCGGCACCAGGAGAACTACTGCGATTGTGCCCCGGTTCGGCCGGGAGAGCACCTCAGTAGAGAAAGCCGAAAACTGACTGTCATGATATAGCGAGAGACTGGTCAACCACTCGATCGACCATTGGAATGTTTAGAATTCCTCCGCTTTGACGAAGGACCGCTTCCCGGTCAGGCACATACGCGCCCCAAGTTCGGAGAAGCGCGGTGCCATCAGGGGCTATATAGTAGCCCCACATTCGAGCTCCTATGGCTAAGTGAAAGTGATAAAGCATTATAGTCCGGTTGCCTAGTTTGCTATGCTATCACCTCCTTAAAAGGACCAAGACGTTGGATTAAGTGTGAAAAAGCATTTTTCTTTTTGCAAACACCCCCGCACCATGTGCGTGGGGGCTGAAGCCAAAGACTGCCATCTTTCAGATTATACATACATATACGGCCGCACAGGAGATAGTTCAATACTTGAACACACAAGTATAAAAAGTCATTGCATTATAAACATGATCTTAGAAATCATACATGTCATTCAAACATAACATCTTTCGAGCACTGCGACTCTATTATACGAGCGCCCTGCAGGACTTCCTCAAAGTAATGCTCGGTGGGGAATCGGCTTTTGTCCGAACCCCGGGATGCAACAGCGGTGGCATCCATCTCCGCCCAGTATGTTTTACCACGGGCGAGAGCCATCCGCGCACCTTCTATGCATGCCGACCGCTTCATCGCCTTAATATGCGGCACTGCCCCAAGGAATTGCTGCAACAAGCCAAAATAACTCTTCGGCTTGGGCCTTTTCGGCCACAGATGAGTTACCACATCCGTCATGGCCAGTCCGGACAATCTATTCAGCTCAGCCCACTCAACCAGCCGATCACTCAACGGAAGTGGACGCTCCGGACTATGGAATTGAGACCAGAAAAGCTCTTCCATTTCATGATCCTCCTGGCTTCGAAAGTGCACGACTGCGTCAGCCGCACTCGCCGCCAAGTCCAGATAAGGATCCTCCGCACCGTACAATCGGCCCAGCTGAGCATACTTCGGATCCGTGAACTTCCTACGCAGCATAAAGGGCTTTCCAGCCACAATGTCTCCGACCTGACGCAGTTCCTCCTTCATAGCCCGCATCGCACTACGGGCATCCTTGGCTTCGGCATCGGCCTTCTTCAGGTCCTCTTGCTCCGCTCGGCGTTCTCCTTCAAGAACCTCCAGGCGGTCGGTAGCAACTTTTAATTTCATGGCCATTCCGGCCATCTCCTCCCTGCTTCGGCAGTGAGCAGCCTTCTCGGCTTCTAGCTCTTCCGCTGCCTTCAAGGCAGCCGCCTCGCTTTTTCTGGCTTGCTCCTTGGCCCGAGCAAGTTCTGCTCGAAGGTCTTCCACAGCAGCAGCACCATCTGCATCAAGCATACAACTTGTAAGGAATGGGCATCAGCTCCCTTACTAAGCGACCGCGGCGCAATCACATACCTTGTGACTCATCAAGTCGTTTATTGACCAGCGAGATGTCCGCATCTGCAGCGTCGAGTTGCTTCTTCAGCTCGGCGAATCCATCCGTCCGGCTGGCCACCGAACGTTCCGCCACCTGCATAGGAAAGGCGACAGTTAATAACTGAGATTATGATCCTAGGCACGCTGCCGTTTTCGACAGCATACCAAGTCTCAGGGGCTACTATACAGGGCGCACTTCATGTGCAAAACTGTCAACAGGTATGTCATTTTTTGCGTACCTCAAATCCCGTCAGTAAACTTCCGACGGCCTCATACAACCCGCTTTCGGCGGACGAGATCCTCTCAATCACATTACCCATTAATGTGCGGTGATCTTCTGAGATGGACGCCCTCTTAAGCAAATCCTGCAGCTCCACCGGCCGTACTCCAATGGGTGCCGAACTCTCCGGCCCCGCCGGACTCGGGGAGACCCTCCGCGACGACACCTCAGGGTCGTCCGCCCCGTGCGATGGGGCGGCAGATGGAGGCGTTTCGCTCTCCATCATCTCCGGACGAAGGTCTCCCGAAGATGAGCTGTGCTGAGATGGGCTGAGATCCGAACTACAAGGTAAAAACTTCGGTTACCTTTAGACATTAAGCAGGGGTGTCTAATAATTATAAAATCCCCCTTTTTACTTACGGCTCGTTAGAGGGCTGATTCCTCCGAGGAGACAGTACGGCCGGGGCGCTTTCTGGCGCAGGACCTTCCGGTACAGATTTCTTTCCCCGCTTTGAGGCCTTGGCCTCCGGGTCTTCGGAAGCGTTCCGCTTCTCCCCCTGGAAGGAGGGACTCTCGATTCCTCCCTTACTAAACGCCTCCTTGGCAGAGGTGACAGTTTCCCCGTGCCCCCCTTCGCCCTCATTTGAAGGTGCAACCTCCAACATTTTGATTAACACGGGATCCTGCGTGGTCTCAGGGAGGGGGGCCGGACACCGTATCAGTTTTGCTTGCGCTATCCACTCCTGTCCAGGGATAGCTGGTTAAAAGGCAAGCTCACGATAAATAAATGGATGGTGTGTCCGGACACAGGGCTACTTACTTGAGTATCCGGGCGATTGCAGCTTAGGCCAGCGTCCTCGGTCAATTCCGGATGCGTCTCTTGCGATCCGAAGAACAGTTTATACATCTCCATGGGAGTCAAACCCATGAAGTGTTGAAGAGCTCGCGGCCCCTCCGGATTAAATTCCCACAGGCGGAGGGGGGCGACGTTTGCAGGGCAGTAGGCGCCGGATCAACATGACCTGCACCACTGCGACCAGATTGATCTCCCTTTCTTGGAGGACTCGAATCCGGTCCTGCAACAGGGGGACGTCTTTGGGCGGCCCCCAGTCACGCCCCTTGTTGACCCATGACGTCAGCTGCTGTGGAGGGCCCGAGCGAAAGACGGGCGGCGGCTTCTGCCTGCTGCCCCGGGGAGCGGTGATATAAAACCACTCCTGTTGCCACAAGCCGAGCTCCTCTTGGAAAGAGCCCTTGGGCCATGGAGCTTCGGCCCTCTTGCTTATAACCGCCCCGCCGCACTCTGCCTGACGCCCCTCAATCATCTTCGGCTCCACGTTGAAGGTTTTGAGCCATAAGCCGAAGTGAGGGGTAGTGCGGAGGAAGGCTTCACAAACGACAATGAATGATGAGATATGGAGGATGGACTCCGGAGCCAGGTCGTGGAATTCCAGCCCATAGTAAAACATGAGCCCCCTCATGAAGGGATCCGTCGGGAAGCCTAAACCCCGACGGAAGTGAGACATGAACACGACGATCTCGCCAGGCTCGGGAGTTGGGATAACTTGCCCTCGGGCAGGCAGCCTATGCGAAATCTCGTAGGTTAAATACCTGGCATCTCTCAGCTTTAGCACGTCCTCCTCCGTGACGGAGGAGGGCATCCACCGGCCTCGTAGATCAGGACCGGACATTGTCGAGGATCGAAGGTACCTGAATTCGGAGCCCTGGGTGTTGGAACTCAGGGAGAGGGGCGGATTCGATAGAGGATTGAATAAAAAGAACGGGCCTTGGTCTCATTATAAAGAGGAAGAATACCAAGAGCCGTCCCCGTGACCGTTTGGAACCCGCCTTCGATGGAGGGGGCGTGGCAACGGGCGCGGTTGGGTTACCCACGTCCGTATTGATGGGAATCCCGGAATAAGGGGAACACGATCTCTGCTTCGACAGGACGTGCCAAGGAAACCGCTTCGCTAAACGCGCTGAAGTGGTACAATAAAAACGTTTCAAATAAAGGCTTGGTTGTGGTGTGACGTCACGCCACGGAATACGTCAGCAGATTGAACTTGTGTGAATATTATTCTCTCTACGGTGGTATGTGGAAATTATTTTGCAGAGCCGGACACTATCCTGGTGTTCACAATCTTCTATAAATTATTCGGAGGAGGAACCCGCCTTGCAATGCCGAAGACAATATGCGCGCCGGACTCGTCGTCATTGAAGCCTGGTTCAGGGGCTACTGAGGGAGTCCCGGACTAGGGGGTGTCCGGATAGCCGAACTACCATCATCGGCCGGACTCCAAGACTATGAAGATACAAGATTGAAGACTTCGTCCCGTGTCCGGATGGGACTTTCCTTGGCGTGGAAGGCAAGCTTGGCGATACGGATATGTAGATCTCCTACCTTTGTAACCGACTCTGTGTAACCCTAGCCCTCTCCGGTGTCTATATAAACCGGATGGCTTTAGTCCGTAGGACGAACAACAATCATACCATATGCTAGCTTCTAGGGTTTAGCCTCCTTGATCTCGTGGTAGATCTACTCTTGTAACCCACATCATCAATATTAATCAAGCAGGACGTAGGGTTTTACCTCCATCAAGAGGGCCCGAACCTGGGTAAAAACATCGTGTCCCTCGTCTCCTATTACCATTCGCCTAGACGCACAGTTCGGGACCCCCTACCCGAGATCCGCCAGTTTTGACACCGACAATCATGGTTACCCTATCTGTTTAATTATAGATTTTTATCCTTTGATTTCAACTGTTGTACAGTTCTTTCAATTTCGCCCATATTTGCATGTTACCATATTCTTTAATAATCATACCATTTTCTATAGCGCATGCCTTGCTATGCAACAGAATCTGTAGTACACAATCTTTCCCTTTACATAAATCAAGATAGGAGGGACGTCATACTAAACACAAACCATGGATTTACAATCGTTGCTACTGTAAGACTTGATGAACGTGGTCACTCCTATTTTGACAGGGGCCTTTGGACATAAATTTCTAAGTTTTATGTACTAAAAGCTGGCACTAAAATTGCATTGCATGTAAAAGAGCCTGGTCATGAGATATATGCTAACTTCCCGGACGATATCATCCGTCCAGACTTTGTTCGAAGTAAGTGTTCTGTTCAAGTATCTGCATGTTGACTTACCCAGTAGTATCAATGGAATTGTGCAGTATTTAAGCAACCAATTGTTGTTCCATTTACGTACTCTATTCCTACCTACTAACTTCTAGTTACCAATACACTTTTATATTGCCCTATTTTAACTAAATATTCTCTATACTCCCACTTCTATCATAAATCGATGCTGAAGAGGAGACTCCGGAGGTGGAGAATGGGGCTGCCAACAAGCGGGGGCGGGTCGAGCAACAACCGCAAGCGACTCCAGTAGGCCTAGACTTCATCAGCAGCTGCCCCGATGATATGTTAATAGTCATCATCTCCCTCCTCCCAATCAAATATGAGGCGCGGACAACCATCCATTCCCGGTGGTGGCGCCCCCTATGGAAATCCACCATCTCGACCTCATTGACACCCACAAGCTCTGCCATGGCTATCGCAAAAGCTTGGATGCATTCTCCCAGATTGTCGGCAGACAGCATGGCCCAGCCAGAGGCCTTAGCATGGGCAAGTTCCATTCCAACAGAAAGGACCGAGCCAAGCTTGACGAGTGGTTCCGATCCCCCACCCTAGATCAGCTCGAGGAGCTCACTTTTGATGATGGGCATATGCGCTCGCTACCAACGTCCGCGCTCCACCTCACGCCCACACTGCGTGTCGCCAAGTGCAGGAACTTCCATCCGCCCTTAATGAAGCACCCGCTCTTATTCTACCATGACTAAAGCACCTCGAGCTTATCGTCTGCCTCCCAAACGGTGACATGGAGCGCCTACTCCGTGGCTGTACTGCACTCGAGTACCTTCATCTTCAGGCGGTCAAAGGGTTGAGTAGCTTCCACATCACCTCCATGACTCTCCAGACTATTTATGTGTGTTGCTGGTGTTGCAAGAATACATCACAAAATATGTACCATGGTATGGTCATTGAGGACACACCTTCACTTGAGAGATTACTTGTAGTTGATCAAGAAGGTTGAAAGTGCAACTAATCCCCGGGTGGTTTTGGTAATTCATAACAACATATAGCTCATTGAACTAATACCCTTTCAAGATCAATGTTTTAGAAGGTTCAATGATTGGTATGGCATGGACTAGAGATGTGGACCCCTCAAAATGCTAAGGACACATATTGGCAAAAGCTCAAGACTCTACCTTTTTCATTTTAGTGATCCAAGATCACATTGAGTCTATAGGAAAGCCAATACTATTAAAAGGGGATGCGGTGTCGCTTAATGGCTTACTTGCTCAAAATGCTTAGTGATATGATCCAAAATCCCTCAAACACTTTCTCATTTCCACATATGTCCTAAACCTATAGTCAAACTCAGCCCCACCAATTTGATCTATCTGGCGCCACCGAGTTCACTTGACATAGCCACATCCACAAACCCTAATCAGTTCGGTCTTACCGATAGGGATCTCGGTCTCACCGAGTAGGCATTGCAAACTCTCTGTTACCTTTTCATAACGTTTTTATCTAACTGAAATGAGCGATCGGTCCCACCGAGTTTGCCTGACCAAGTCTCTGTTTGCTTATTACTGAAATCGGTCTCACCGAGTTCATGTGATCGGTCTCACCGAGATGAGGCCTAACCCTAGCGCATCAGTCTCACCGAGTTGATGTTGTCGATCCCACCAAAATGCCTAACGTTCACATTTTCAACCAAGTTGGTCTGACCGAGTTTAACCATTCGGTCCCACCGAGTTTGGGAATTTGTGTGTAACGATTAGATTTTGTGTGGAGGCTATACATACCCTCCACCCCCTTCTCCATCAGAAAGAGATCCATTAGAACGTTCCTACACTTCCACTACTCATTTTCTGAGAGAGAATCACCTACTCATGTGTTGAGACCAAACATTCCACTCCAACCACAAGAATCTTGATTTCTAGCCTTCCCCAAGTTGCTTTCCACTCAAATCATCTTTCCACCATAGCCAAATATGTGAGAGAGATTTGAGTGTTGGGGAGACTATCATTTGAAGCACAAGAGCAAGGAGTTCATCATCAACACACCATCTATTACCTTTTGGAGAGTGGTGTCTCCTAGATTGGTTAGGTGTCACTTGGGAGCCTCCGTGAAGATTGTGGAGTTGAACCAAGGAGTTTGTAAGGGCAAGGAGATCGCCTACTTCATGAAGATCTACCTTACCGAGGCAAGTCCTTCATGGGCGATGGCCGTGGTGGGGTAGACAAGGTTCCTTTTTTGCGGACTCTTCATGGGTGGAGCCCTCTGTGGACTCGAGCAGCCGTTACTCTTCATGGGTTGAAGTCTCCATCAACGTGGATGTATGATAGCACCACCTATCAGAACCACGCCAAAAATCTTCGTGTCTACATTGCATTTTCTCCCTACAAACTCCTCCCCTTTACCTTCATATGAAATGGTTTACATTCCGCTGCTATACTCTTAGAATTACATGTGTTGGTTGTTTGCTTGACTAGTGCTAAGTTGCTAAAATCTGCCAAAACTTAAAATTGAAAGGCTAGATTTTTATTTGGTCAAGTAGTCTAATCGCCCCCCTCTAGACATACTTTCAATCCTACAAGTGGTATCAGAGCTTTGGTCTCCATTTGCCTTGATTTCCATAGCTTTGGTGATCATAGCCTTGGTTTCACAACCTAGGAGAGTATGGCGTCTAGCAAGGGAAATTACCACCGTAGAGGTCCTTACTTTGATGGTACTAATTTTGCTAGTTGGAAGCATAAGATGAAAATGCATATTCTTGGACATAACCCCACCGTTTGGGCTATTGTGTGCATTGGTTTTCAAGGTGAATTCTTCGAAGATGGAAGAGAACTGAATTGTGAAACGACCACGAAAGAATTGAAGATGTTGCAATACAATGCTCAAGCTTGCGATATCCTCTTGAATAGACTATGCCCCGAAGAATTCAACAAAATCAGCCACCTTGAGAATACAAAGGAAATTTGGGATACTTTGATTGATATGCATGAAGGTACCGAGTCCATCAAGGAATCCAAGTTGGATGTGCTTCAAAGTCAACTTGACAAGTTCAAAATGAAGGATGGTGAAGGTGTCGTTGAAATGTACTCTAGGCTTGCTCTCATCACAAATGAGATTGTCGGCTTAGGAAGTGAAAAGATGACTGACAGATTCATCATCAAGAAGGTCCTAAGAGCCTTGGATGGAAAATATGATACCGTGTGCACATTGATCCAAATGATGCCCAACTACAAAGATCTCAAGCCAACAAAAGTCATTGGAAGAATTGTTGCTCATGAGATGTCACTCAAGGATAAAGAAGAACTTCACAACAAGTCTAGTGGTGCATATAAAGCCTCATGTGATGCTCCTGCAACATCAAGTGAAAAACAAGTCTTTAATGAAGAATTGAGCTTAATGGTGAAGCAACAAGTTCTACAAGAGTAGAAGCAAAGAAAGAAGCTCCAAGTCAAGATCCTACCATGACAAAAGATCTTCTGGTCATGAGCGAAATTGCTACAATTGTGGAAGACTCAGACACTACTCCAATGAGTGTACGGCTCCCCACAAAAGAAGAAAAGACTCGCCTAAAATAAGAAGTAGAAGAGAAGAATCACCTCCAAGATAGAGAAGGAGTAGAGATGATCCTTATGAACGAAGAACCTCTCGCAGAAGCAAGGATTCAGAAAGGAAGGACAAGTCATCAAAGAGCTACACAAAACAAAGACATCAAGCACATGTTGGTGAATGAATATCCGGTTCTGACTCCGACCACCACTCTAAGAGAAGTTATCACTCTGACTCTGAATATACACAAGATGAAGGTGTTGCCGGTCTTGCACATGTGTCAACCAACTCCTATGACATATTTGAGTCACCAAAGAAGGAATTGGAAGATGCTTCATGGATAAAGGCCCCAAGGTATCACACCCCGAGTATTTTGATTTCAATAGTGATGAAGATGACTTGCTAGGAGATGATGATTTACTTGTTGACAATGCTAGTGATGAAATTGCTATTAATCATGCTAATCAAGATGAAATGAATGACAATGATAAGAAGGAGATTGAGCGACTAACTAAAGAACTAAACACTCTTAAGTTAGCTCATGAAACTACTTTAGAAGATCATTGAGAACTGTTAAAAACTCATGAGAAGCTACGCTTCGAGAAGCTCAACCTTGAGCAAGAACATGGGTTCTTAAAAGCCATCAATGATGATCTTCGAAAGAAAAGTTCTTCTTACATTGCCAAGCATTTACTCTTGTCCGCTTACACGACACAAGTAAAATCTAGCAATAATAGTAAGAAAGATTCTTCTTCTAGTAGTAGCAATAATCATGCTAAATCCAATATTGTTGCTTCTAGTAGTTCTCTTGATTCCACTAATGATACTGTTAGCCAAGTTGCACTTCAGCAAAAAAATAGCTTATTAAAGGGAATTATAGAGAAAGGTGTTTACAAGAGCCTTGCCAGAAGTAAGCAATTTGAGGAAATTGTACGCAATCAAGGAAGGCACTGGAAGAATCAAGGTGTTGGTTTTGAACGAAAGTTCAATGCCAATGGAGTTGAGTGGGAAGAAGATCAATACCCCAAGACAAAGTTTGTTCCTCAACAAGAGAAGTATGATCCTACTTTCTTCAAGGGGACACAAGCTCAAGATGATCTTCCACCACATGACCACAAGCTAAAAGACAAGGACAAGCTTCAAGAAGAGATTGATGCATTTGAAGATGCTCCAAAGGCCTTGGTCAAGTGGGTTCCCAAGTCTACCTCAAGTTCAACTTCATCAAGTACATCTACAACCCCAAGGATTCCCAACAAGATGATGTGGATCCCAAAGAAGAAGAACTAGAGAGTTCTTGAGGGTGACTCCGCCAACATACTTCTTTCATATTCATATTGGCAAGAACAAGTGCAATCAACTTCCACATCGTGCACTAGTTCAAGGAGTCGTAAACCCTCTTGATAGTAAGTCAAGGGACAAGGTACCTAATGCTTTCATCGACATCATCATGTGTGTACTTCACTCTATGTCTATGGATATCCTTGTTTGTTCCGTGTGGGACTAACCCATGTAGGTATTGAATGTGCAACTCACTCCAATGGATTGCTTCAAATGATCTACATCAACATTGAGCATCCAGATCTTCAACATCTACATGAAGTCATCATCGACAGAACCCAAGGTTAGTTCGTCCCTCTAAAAGGGGATATCACATCTAGGGGGAGCTTTACTCTAAGAATTTAGCTAAAGAAACTCTAATGGTGTGAACACAACAATGCTTTATGTAAAAGTGGTAACCCCACTTAAACGATGAGTATGACCTATGATAAAATGCTCTCATTTGACTCCTAAGTCAATATATTCATATATAGATGACCTAGTCATCGCCAATTGCTTGATAGATACTAGAGTGTTTGTGCATCCTTGCCACATATTTCATTTGCTATCTTATTGTGTGAGCATGTTGGTTGCATAATTTTTCCATTCGAGGACATCCATTTGTTGTTTTGATTGTTTGGTCTTTTCTTTTGCCAAATCAATGGACAAGAATGCATAAGTACTCTCTCTAGCTATCTATGATTTTCTTGCCTCATACTCTATTCATGCTACATCACAAAGTTTGATCTAAGTCATATTTGAACCCTCTGGGCAAGGATCACTCGGAGCCACCGATTCGTCATATACTCAAACTTCCAAAACCTCTTGATGCATCTCGGTCTGACCAATTTATTCCTTTCGATCACACCGAGTTCATTGAGTTGATCTAGGTTTGAATCTCGGTGCAACCGATATTAACACTTTGATCTCACCGAGTTGCAGTAACCGCTTGCAATTCTAAATCTCGGTGCCACTGAGTTGTTCCACTCGGTCTCACCGACAGGGTCTGGATATATATACCCACGGGTCGAATTTTTGAAAATTTCTCCAAAAAACCCTTCGCCCGTGCTATCCAGCTCTGCCGACTCCAGGTCTCCGGATCGTTGCCTCCATCGCTAGCGTCCTCCTGCCGCTGGTCTCCGCCGCCATCAACAGGATCTCCTCCGCCGTTGTCCCATAGCAAACTCACCGCCAAGTTAGGGTATGAGTTCGATCCTTTGTGCTCTCTCACTCCGATTCTTAGCACAAAGATAATGCCATATTTTTTGCCACGATTGAAACTATTCTATCCAGAAAAAACTTCCTTTAGATTAGTTTTGATTCAAAAAATTTAGGGTTAGGTTTCCACGGTTTCATCTTGGACCAACCGAGTTGTAGAAATCGGTCCCACCGATTTGGCATAGGCCATTGCACTATGATTTTCGATTTGACCAAAACTCACCAATCGGTGTGACCGAGTTCAGAATTTGTGAAACCCTAGCAATATCGGTGTCACTAAATTGTGCCTCGGTCCCACCGAGTTCATTAGTTTAGACACTAAATGTTGCTTTGTTGTCACCGAGTTCAGCAAATCGGTAGCTCCGAAATGACTTTAGTAGAAAACTAAAACTAAGTTTTTGGCTCATTTGTTTTGCAAAAACTCTGCACTTTGTGATGCTCATCCACTCTATCTCATCTATATCTATTCACAGGGTTAGCTTTCAGTTTGCAGCATGTCTGACAATAGTGACAGCCAGAATATGTCAGAGGAACAAGTTCAGATAAGTGAGGGCACTAATCCCTCTGAGAGCAGTCAAGATGATGGGAGCAGAAGCACTCCCAGTAACCTGCCCAAAGCTGCAACTAGGCAGAGGAAGAAGAAGACATCTGAGTTTGAGGATGAAGATTTTGTGATTGATGAGGAATTCTCTTCTAAGAGGAAAGGAGACAAGAAGGAAACTGGTACTGCTGCTAATCTCAAGCCAGGGTTGAAGACAAAAGCTCGTGCTAAAAGAGTTCCCATGTCCAAAGCTAGAGCCTCAACCCAAGAAACCATGGTGTTCACTCTTGAACCCAAAGAGGCTGGTGAGGGCAAGAAATGGAAGGAGAGGGTCAAGAAGACAATGGCCAAAGTCATTGGGAGATCTTCAGTGATCAGAGACCCAGCTGAAGATGAAGAGCAACATGCACCTCCTGCCAAATCTCAGAAACTGATGGGGGATGCAATTAGTGTTGGAAATATGCCCTAGAGGCAATAATAAAATGATTATTATATTTCCTTGTTCATGATAATTGTCTATTATTCATGCTATAATTGTGTTATCCGGAAAACGTAATACATGTGTGAATACATAGACCACAACATGTCCCTAGTGAGCTTCTAGTTGACTAGCTCATTGATCGACTGATAGTCATGGTTTCCTGACTATGGACATTGGATGTCGTTGATAACGGGATCACATCATTAGGAGAATGATGTGATGGACAAGACCCAATCCTAAGCATAGCACAAGATTGTGCAGTTCATTTGCTAGAGCTTTTCCAATGTCAAGTATCTTTTCCTTAGACCATGAGATCGTGTAACTCCCGGATACTGTAGGAGGGCTTTGGGTGTGCCAAATGTCACAACGTAACTGGGTGACTATAAAGGTATACTACGGGTATCCCCAAAAGTATCTATTGGGTTAACACGGATCGAGACTGGGGTTTGTCACTCTGTATGACGGAGAGGTATCTCTGGGCCCACTCGGTAATGCATCATCATAATGAGCTCAATGTGACCAAGTGTTTGGTCACGGGATCATGCATTATAGTACGAGTAAAGTGACTTGCCGGTAACGAGATTGAACGAGGTATTGGGATACCGACGATAGAATCTCGGGCAAGTAACGTACCGATTGACAAAGGGAATTGTATACAAGGTTACTCGAATCCTCGACATCGTGGTTCATCTGATGAGATCATCGAGGAGCATGTGGGAGCCAACATGGGTATCCAGATCCCGCTGTTGGTTATTGACCGGAGAGTCGTCTCGGTCATGTCTGCATGTCTCCCGAACCCGTAGGGTCTACACACTTAAGGTTCGGTGACACTAGGGTTGTAGAGATATTAGTATGCGGAAAACCGAAAGTTTTTCGGAGTCCCGGATGAGATCCCGGACGTCACAAGGAGTTCCGGAATGGTCCGGAGGTAAAGAATTCTATATAGGAAGTCCACTTTCGGCCACCGGGAAAGTTTCGGGTGTCACTGGTATTGTACCGGGACCACCGGAAGGGTCCCTGGGGTCCACCGGGTGGGGCCACCTATCCCGGAGGGCCACATGGGCTAAAAGGGTAAGGGAACCAGCCCCTGGTGGGCTGGTGCGCCCCCCCTTGGGCCTCCCCTGCGCCTAGGGTTGGAAACCCTAAGGGTGGGGGGCACCCCACTTGACTTGGGGGGCAAGTCCCCCCCTAGGCCGCCGCCCCCCCTTGGAGATGGGATCTCCAGGGCTGGCGCACCCCCTAGGCCCCCTATATAAAGAGGGGGGAGGGAGGGCAGCCGCACCCTAGTCCCTGGCGCCTCCCTCTCCCCCTGTACCACCTCTCCCTCTCGCTGAGCTTGGCAAAGCCCTGCCGAGATCGCCGCTGCTTCCACCACCACGCCGTCTTGCTGCTGGATCTCCATAAACCTCTGCTTCCCCCTTGCTGGATCAAGAAGGAGGAGATGTCTTCCCAACCATACGTGTGTTGAACGCGGAGGTGCTGTCCGTTCAGCACTAGGATCATCGGTGATTTGGATCACGACGAGTACGACTCCCTCAACCCCATTCTCTTGAACGCTTCCGCTCGCGATCTACAAGGGTATGTAGATGCACTCCTCTCTCTCGTTGCTAGATGAACTCCATAGATTGATCTTGGTTAAGCGTAGAAGTTTTTTTATTTTCTGCAACGTTCTCCAACAATTAGATCAGGGGCTGCTCCTTCAAAGCCCAAATCTGCCCCCAAGGCTGCTACTCAAGCCCCAAAGAGATCCACCAGAAACATATCGGCTACTGAGAAGAACAAGGCCCTAGTGCCTGAAATGGAAGAAGAAGAAGATAAGCAAGTGCTCAGAAAGTTGAAGCCCAAGATTCCTGATCACGATGACACTCACCCTGTTGCTGAAGACATGAAGCTCAGGAAGGATGCATGTCTCAGGCTATGGAGGCAGAATGACCCATATGCCATTAGAAGGAGAATAGTTGTTGACTACAGGTTCCACACCAAGGGACAACAAGACTTCTATGAGATTGTGCTACTTGAAAAGAAGCCAGTAGTAAGTGACATGAGATGAGTCGACTAGGAGTACATTGATAGCTATGAAGATCACTTCCCAGGAGTCCATGAGAGCTTCAGATTAACAGGAGTTGATGCATTTGTTGGCCAGAAGTTAACAAAATTGAATGATGAGTTGATCATGCAGTTCTACTCCACATCACACTTTTACCCTGATGGTAAAATTGTGTGGATGACAGAGGGTACCAGGTACCAATCAACTGTGATTGAGTGAGCAAAGTTGATAAATGCCCCAGAAGAGCTTGAGGATGATACAGATGTATGTGCTATGCCAAGGAAGGGACATGACTCCATGGCACATATGTACAAGGAAATCCCAGCTGCTACCTTGGACACCCACAAGTTTGGGTCTGTTTATTATCTGTTGTCAGGTCTACCAGCCATCAACACTATTATCAGACACACCTTGCTTCCCAAGTCTGGAGATGACAGGATGATCAGAGGGCACTCAATTAATCTATTGCTTATGTTTGATGTGCCTGAAAAGTTCAAGGTGATGACATTGATTGTTGAGAGATAATCAAGAGGACTACTGCAGACCAGAAGAGATCATGTGGCTATGCTCCACAAATTTAGATGCTCACCAACTCCAAGATGGGCAAGAGCATGTATCTTCTGGACAAGGAACATCTTCCCCTGCTGCCAAATTTTGAAGATAATGTGGTTGTCATGGATCCATCACATCCCACATCTGTGCAGGCTCAGGAGAAGAAAGAGAAAGCTAGAGTTGAAAAGGCAGCCAAGATTCCAAGTGCAGAAGAAGCTTCTCAAGTATTCCTGAAATCCAAGGAAGATCAACTGGGCTATCTCATTCAAGCTACCTTGAGGATTGAGAAAGGGTTGGCAACCCTAACTCAGAACCAAGAGAGTCTAGAGAGGATCATTGAGACTAAATTCTATAATCTAGACTTGAAGGTCACAGAGATTCAGACTACAGTTGAGCAACTCCAGGATGAAGCAGAAGAGAGAAGAGGGAGAGCTACTACAGATTCCTTTCAAAGAGTGCCAAGGGGACAAAGGTCTACAGTTGTGCCAGCCATTGACACCAGGGCAACTACATCAGCACCAGCAGCTACACCCTCTGTTGCTCCTCCAGTTTCAACTCCACCAGCTCCTCGGACCTCTTCGGAAGTATTCAATGCAGGACTCCTCTCCACGCCACCTTCGCACTTCGGAGCTCCTGGAGATCGTGCTTAGAGACGCATAGTAATATGCATTCTCAAGCTTTTTGGTAACTTGTTGCCAAAGGGGGAGAAAGTGTATAGATCATAGGATTCAAGAGAGAGAGCTTGCTTCTTTTCCCTCTTTTTGCTACTCCATTTGCTTTGCTTGTTTGGTTGAAACAATATTCTATGCTTGTGCGTGAGATACTCTTATGATCATATGTTTGATCATATCATACTTTAATGCTTGTGCTTAATGATGATATTCTTATCTTATGTATGATCATTCATATCTTATTTTGGTGATGAGTGCATATTCCATATTCTATCATTTTTAGCGCTCCACCAAGATGTATGCGACATGGAAGAGTGACCCATAACCCTAATTGATTGTGCATTTGCATTCAAAAGCAAATTTAAATAATGCACAAATTTAGGGGGAGATCTTGCTTATCACATACTTCTCAAAGCGATGATGTACTTCATTTATATTATCATTTGTCGAAGCTTTGATCTATATGTTGTCATCAATTACCAAAAAGGGGGAGATTGAAAGTGCAACTAATCCCCAGGTGGTTTTGGTAATTCATAACAACATATAGCTCATTGAACTAATACCCTTTCAAGATCAATGTTTCAGAAGGTTCAATGATTGGTATGGCATGGACTAGAGATGTGGACCCCTCAAAATGCTAAGGACACATATTGGCAAAAGCTCAAGACTCTACCATTTCATTTTAGTGATCCAAGATCACATTGAGTCTACAGGAAAGGCAATATTATTAAAAGGGGACGATGTGTTGCTTAATGGCTTACTTGCTCAAAATGCTTAGTGATATGCTCCAAAATCCCTCAACCACTTTCTCATTTCCACATATGCCCTAAACCTAAAGTCAAACTCGGCCCCACCGATTTGATCTATCCAGCACCACCAAGTTCACTTGACATAGCCATATCCACAAACTGTAATCAGTTCGGTCTTACCGATAGGGATCTCGGTCTCACCATGTTGGCATTGCAAACTCTCCGCTTCCTTTTTGTAACGTTTCGATCTAACCGAAATGAGCGATCGGTCCCACCGAGTTTGCCTAAACAAGTCTTTGTTTGCTTATTACTGAAATCGGTCTCACCAAGTTCATGTGATCGGTCTCACCAAGATGAGGTTTTGCCCTAACCCTAGTGCATCGGTCTCACCGAGTTGATGTTGTCGGTCCGATCCCACCGAGTTTGGGAATTTGTGTGTAATAGTTAGATTTTGTGTGGAGGATATATATACCCCTCCACCCCCTTCTCCATCAGAGAGAGAGACATCAGAACGTGCCTACACTTCCACTACTCATTTTCTGAGGGGGAACCACCTACTCATGTGTTGAGACCAAGACATTCCAATCCAACCACAAGATTCTTGATCTCTAGCCTTCCCCAAGTTGCTTTCCACTCAAGTCATCTTTCCACCATAGCCAAATCTATGAGAGAGAGTTGTGTGTTGGGGAGACTATCATTTAAAGCACAAGAGCAAGGAGTTCATCATCAACACACCATCTATTACCTTTTGGAGAGTGGTGTCTCCTAGATTGGTTAGATGTCATTTGGGAGCCTCCGTCAAGATTGTGGAGTTGAACCAAGGAGTTTGTAAGGGCAGGGAGATCGCCTACACTACAAAAAAAATACACTTCCATGATGATACGTGTTTGTCACAATAGGTCACGTTTTCTGTCATGCATGTACATCCATGACGATTTTATGACAGAATCAAGATAGTCATACCTGTGCTGTCGTAGAAGTGTTCCATGACATTACCAAAATTATCATCACAGAAGTGTCCACTTCCATGACGGTAAATCGTGCGTCATAGAAGTGCTTTCATCAAGGGTGACCGACACATGGCATCCACCGTAATGGTTCGCTGTTACGCTATCGGGTCTGATTTTGGATCCGATAACCCGTTAACAGCCCCGACCAATGGGGATTTTCCACGTGTAAAATCATCATTGGCTGGAGGAAACACATGTCGGCTCACCGTTGGGACAGATGGCATCCACTCATTGGACCAAAGGCGCCTATGATACGTCGACACATGGCACGACCCAATAGAGGCCCATTCCTGTGAAAAGGTCGGCCCATTTGACTTGGTCAAAAGGTGGCGGGCCGGCCCACGAAAAGCATGTTAATGGCATGTTTGCATATAGCCTATTTACATCCCGCTAGCCCATGGCCCGTTATGACCTATCAGAATTAGGCCCAGTAGCGTCATCTGGACCGTCCAATATGATTCCAGCCAGTTTTAACTTCTGGCCCATGTATGGCCCATGACGTCTTTCGGCCCATATGAGGCCCTTTGTAACTCTTGGCTCATTAATGACCCGTGGTGAAACTCGCCCGTAATGAATAGTGTATCACTTATACCCATTAACGGGCCATTATTCCATTGGGACGTTTCCAGCCCATGTTATCTTTCGGCCTTCTCAGGGCCCATTTATTCTTGGGCTCAGTTCCAGCATTCGGTTACTTATGGCCCGTTAGTATAATTTTCTGCTTGTGAGCTAAATTCAGCCCCCGTGGTTTTAGTTGGCCCGTTTGTGGCCCATTAATACATTGGTCCGTTTTCATAGCGTCATCAAAGATGGCCGATTAACAACGGCCCATTATGGTCGGCCCATGAACGGACAATTCCAACTCTAGCCCGTTTACGGCCACAATGCGGTCTGTTATCTGCCCATGTTTGGCCAATCGATCATACGGCCCGTAGAAGGCCCATTGATGATACGGCCCATAGAAGGCCCATTGTGTCTACGGCCCGTAGAAGGCCCATTCTTTCTATGCCTCGTAGAAGGCCCATTGTTTCTACGGCCCGTAGAAGGCCCATTATTTCTACAGCCCATAGGAGGCCCAGTGTCACTACAGTAAATATGTAACCCATAGTTATTGTGGCCTAGTTTTAAAAAATAGGTTATTGCGGCCACTAGCAAACCGCGGAAAAAGAACTGCACTGACTACAAGTAAACAAATAAACAAGACAACAAGGAAATAAATAAGCAAGCAACTTACGCTAGGCTATCACGGCTATTACACATATTACATCCACTGGGCATCAAAGTTCGCCATCAGTGAAAATATAGGGAACAAAGCAGCATATCATATACACTGGTTGTCAAAGTTGGCGACTAGTGCAAATAAACGCTGCAGCAAAACAAGTCCAAAACTGAAACCACTTCAGAAGATCTCAAGAAACAATATCCTAGGTACCCATAATGCTGGCAAGATGCTTAACAAGCTTATTAACTTTCTCTTGTTTGGCGCTTAAATCCTCTAGCGCTTGCTGTTGAAACAGAAAGTATGCATCTAAATTCTGTAGGGACTTCCTCGGTCATTCAGCTTCCTGTCGCAGCACATCTGATCAATGTCTTTCAACTTGAAGTTGAGACTCAAGAAGACGAACTAATTCAGGCAGCGAGTTCTAAGAGCTTGTGCCAGCAGTAGTGGCTAGTAACTCGAACACTAAATCGATACATGACTTTTGGGTTCTCTCACTGTCGTTAAGATAGTTTTATCAGCTTTCTTGGAGACCAACAGGGATGTCTCACTATCTTGAACCTTATCTACATTACTTCCTTTACCATTGCATAACAGGGTACTGTTCTCCAATATTTTGTACGCATCCTAAAAGACAAAGAAGCTGACACATCACAGGTTTAGCATGTTGTATATGAAACTCATTTTGGTAAATCAGTTCAATAGTAAAGTGGACAGGATAACAGCATGAAACAACCATATATCTATGTACCATGGTCACTTTATGGTCTATATCATTCTAGTTTTTGTTGCCAAATCAAGATAGAGAAACAGTTCAAATAATATTTGTTCAAGACAACGCAGAATAGGCTGAATATAAGTGTGGGAAACTATAGAGCAATAACAACACTTGTAATGTACATGACATGAGAACATAACTGTTTATTCAATTGAAACTGAAATCAGCATAGAGCAAGTTACAACAGCAAACCAGTTAAAGAAGCAGGTCTAAAACATACCTGTTGCGCCATTGGAGTTTCAATTCCATCCTTCAGATTTGAAAATAGTTGGTATGAGTAAATGTAGTGATGCAAGAGCAAAGGAGTATGAACCATAACTACAGAATCTGACCTGGGAACAAATCTTCTTATCCTTTAAGCGTTGAGTTGGGATTTGGAGTGGTGGTCCCCGTGCTTTGGGCACTGCAGTTCCCTTACTAATTGCTCGTGTTTGGGTGCTCTATGGTGGAGATGGTGTCGTGTCAGCTGGAACTGGGTTACTATCTGCTGGGGTTGGGGTTAGAAGGGGTGTAGCTGGTTCTCTATCAAACTGGGTAGGGGTACAATATGCGGGAGTCTGGGTTATGTGTGGTGGGGCTGGTTCTTGGGCAAGTACAATTGTGGTTCTATCTGCATCAACTGGTAGCACTATATTTTCTGAAGACTGTGTTGTTACTCCCTTAGATACTGCCATCACCCTCTCCAATTCAAATGGCTGATAAACAAGAAAAGTAATTGAAAGTACAAACATTGTATGATAGACAGGTGCAATGGATATTGGGGAATGAAAGAGGGCATGAAATAATTCACATTTATTTTGTCTAACCAAAGAGGATAGCATGACACAATTTCACATATATGATGGCTAACTAAACAGGATAGCATGACACAATTTCACATTATGATGGCTAACTAAAAAAGATGGAGAGACATAGTTCAAAATATGATGACTTGTAAACAGGATGACATGATATAACTATATAATGTGTTTATTAAATAGGTTGGCATGCCATAATTCACATACATGTCGCCTATGGAAACATGATAGCATGATATAATTCACGGATAGAATGACATAATTCAAAATATGATGATTGTAAACACTAAACATGATGAGATGATATAACTATATGATGTCTTTCTTAAATGGGTTGCCATGCCATAATTCAGATAGATGTTGTGTATGTAAACATGATGGCGTGATATAATTCAAATATATGATTTGTATAGTAAGGAAGTAAGCAGATGGCAATCCATATATGATGTAAAAACTAAGCAATGCAAGACAACATGCATGACATGGGTAATATAACCCTACCAAGTTTGAGGAATGGTCATCAGTCTTTGAATCCTCCTCTGAGGAGCTCTCTGTAACCAGCAAGATGTCTGCTTCAGCAGGTAGCATTGTTTGCTCTGAACACCTTGTTTTCACTCCAGATACTTCCATCACCACTTCAAATGGCTGATGCACAGGAAGAGTAGTTGAATATACAAATGTTGTCGACAAATGGAACATGTAATACAAAAAAATGATAGCATGATATAATTCACATACATGATGATTGGCTAAACAGCATGACATTGCATAATTCACATATATAATGCCTTTGCAAAAAGTTAGCATTGCATAATTCACATATATAATGTCTTGCAACAAGATGGCAATGCATAATTCACATATATGGTAATTAGACACTAAACAGGTGGCATTCACACAAAGCATGTCTAAACTAATCAAATGACATAGCAATGCAAGACACCATACACACGGTATGGGCAATATAACCCTACCAAGTTAGAGCATACACCTCGGGGGGGGGGGGGGAATAGGACTGGTCATCTATCTCTGAATCCTCCTTTGAGGATCTATTCGTAACCAGCAAAATATGCGCTTCGTCGGATAGCATAGTCTGCTCTGAAGACCTTGTTTTCACTCTAGAATTTTCCATCACTGTGTCAAATGGCTGATGCACACGAAGAGTAGTTGAATGTACTAACATTGTTGATAAATGTAATACGTAACGAAAAAAGGATGGCCTGATATAATTCACATACAAGATGACTGGCTAAGCAGGATGTTATTGCAAAATTCACATATATGATGCCTGGCTAACAAGATGGTGTTGCATAATTCACATAAACGATGAATAAACTAAACATATGGCATTCACGCAAAGCATGTCTAAACTAAGTAGATGACATATTTGATGTATAAAGTAAGCAATGCAAGGCACCATATGCATGATATAGCCAACATCAGCATGCCAAGTTAGAGCGAAGACCTCAGGGGGTAAATAGGAGTGGTCTTCTCTTTCTGAATCCCCCTTAGAACATATATCTTCCTCTCGATTACAATCCGAAATGGGTGGAGAGGGGCTGCCTTTGCGCCTACCATGGAGCGACGTCTGCATGAAATTTTATTACCACACAAGGCTCGTCTCTTTTGCTCTACATGTTCAATTCCATTGTGTACTATAACTGACATGCATAGGAATAAAACATAGTGAGATTATGTAAGGAGTGCGTGTAGAAATCCAGAGTGATGGTAGCAACCTGTGGACAGACCCAAAACCAATGATAGAAGGCAGATAATGGTTTCAGTTAAAAAATATAGATAATGGCTTCTTTACTATTTGTTTCCCACGCAACATGAAACTCATAGTAAACACCAGAGATTAACCAGATAGTAGATAGATACTATTGATTGCGGCCCCGATATGTACCCCGCAACCATTTAAAAACTCAAGTTTAACCATTAGTTTGGAGCTGGCTCAGAGTCTAATCGGTGAACAGGATGATAAACTAGCATGTAATATTAAGCGATGCATAACATAAGCAGACACGAAAGAGTGCGACCTCTCTTGCGGACCCGTGTAGTCCTCGAGTTCCTCTGCTCGCTTGATGATGGTAATGCAGTTTTCATGGCTGCCGGTGGCGGGTAAGAAGATTTGAGGCGGCAAAATATAGTCTGGAGGCTAGATCCCTGCAATGCTGGACCCTTCTGTCATTGGAGCAGCTGAGGTGGGGTGGACGACGGTGCAGCAGGAGCGAGACAAACCATGCAAGGTTTTCTTTGATAACTATATGTAAGAGAAGTAATTCTGTAAGGGCTCGTTTGAATTGGAGGATTCTAACAATGCAGGGATAGGAAATACATAGTAATAGGAGAGGAATGCACATGCAAAATAGATAATTTAAAAACACAAGATTTCTGCCAATCTGGGTGTTTGGTTCACAAGAATTGGAAGATCACAGGATGCAAAGAAGCATGGTGAGATTAAGTCAAACCACAAGAAAATGTACGGTTATAATGCTATTATGCTACTATTTCTTAGTCTTGTGCTGACAAGTGGATATTGAAATTCCTACGGTTTTTCTTTCAAGGAAACACTAAAGGAACATATCCTACAGTTTTCCTTTAGTCCATTCCTTTGAACCAAATGCATGAATAGTAGTACCATAGGAAACTTTCCAATTCCTATGTTTTTCTTTCACTTTTCCTTTCAAGCACTGGCGATTCTAGTAGGCAGGCTTGAGCAAAGAAAATCCTACACTCAAAAAATGTTTTTGTGCTACTTCTACTACTTTAGACCTAGGCCACTGCCCTACTAGCTCAACTCCTAGGCCCATCGAAAAATGCACAACTCAAACATGCAGAGATAAATAATGATGGCGTTCAAGAGAGTCCATCACGGATAGCTAAGTTGCCTGGTACCTCACTGCTTGTCATATAGTAGGAGAAACTAATCATATTTCATTTTACTACGTGTGCTTAGTGGACAATATATATAACATGTAGAGTAAAAAAGAGATGCAACAAGTGTACAACCTCTTTGGCGAAGCCATGTCGATCTCAGCATGATTGGGTTGGTCAGTGAGGATGATCCAGCTGACTTGGCTGTCGGAGGAGGGGAAGAAGATCTTAGGCATCTTGAGATGGAGCCTGGGGTACTGCTCCGCTATGATGGAGGGTTTCATCATTGGAGCAGCTTCCATGAGTTGTACGACACCGAGGCTGAAGCAGGACAGGAGAGACAACGTTAACCTGAGTGGAATTCTGATAGCATCTCCAATAGATGACGTAAAATACATAACCACAAAGTGCTAGATGTAAAATACATCAGCCGCTCATCTCTGAACTTAACTGTCGAAACTGAATTTAACTGTCGAAATTGAACTTAACTGTTGAAACTGAATTTTGCTGTCGAAGCTGAATTTTACTTTTGAAACTAAACGCACTAGAGGTGAGGCTACATGTCAGTCGACTGACTTTTTCATCTCTGGTCAGTCGATTTTCCAGTCGTTGGATAAGAAATCAAGGGCATGCAGTTCATCTTACACCTCCACCCCCTGAGCCGCCAGCCACCACCGGCCAAACAGCCCCCCCGGCGCCCGCGGCCAGTGGTGCACCGCCCCGAAACCACTCCCCACCACCAGTATGTCGCCGCCCCGGCCATCCCTCTAGCCCCCCCTGTGCCGAGCTTTTTCTCCAGTGATCGCCACGCCACCGCCCCACCACCACCGGCAACCACCGCCCCACCCTGAACCGTAAGATAGATAGTGGGGTACCTCTCCAGCGAGCCCCCTCCCCGCTGCGGCTGGTTCTTCCTTAACTCCGGTGAGCCCCCTCCCCGCTGCGGCTGGTTCTTCCTTAACTCCGGTGAGCCCCCCTCCCCGCTGCGGCTGGTTCTTCCTTAACTCCGGCGAGCCCTCCCCCACCCCCTGAAAATCGACTGACCCGAAAGTCAATTCGGTCACTGAAGTGTAGCTAAATCGGAGCAGCATCGCAAGCAAGAGCAAGAGCGAGAGCAGCAGCGCGAGAAAGAGCAAGAGCAGACCAGGCAGGAGAACGAGAGCAAGTGTAGAGCAGTAGCGCGAGCGAGAGCCAAAGCAGAAGCAGCTCCTACTAATGTGAACGTCACCGCCAATGGAGCAACGCCGCCGTGGATGGAGCCACACTGTGTCGGCTCGGGACCAAGCGCCGGCAGCACCGTGATATCGAATCAAGAAGAAAATGTGGATATTAGTGTACAACCTCTTTGGTGGCGCTGATTAGGCCGCATCTTCATCCAAGGAAAACGGTGATGATGTTGCTCTTCTAGTGGTGCACGTGAAGACGGTGATGTGGGAATGGAGGTGGCGCAAAAGACAAGGGGAATGTTGGGGAAGCTCTTTGGAGGTGGAGGACGGGGTGGCTGAACCGGCGGGACGACGAGATCGACGACGGATCCTCATTCGGTACGGTGGATGAGGGATGTCGAGGTGTTGCTGTGGACGGCGTCGTAGGGGAAGAGGCTCCGGCTGGGTGGCGGACGGAGGAGGGTGTGGGTCTTCGCTGGTTTTCGTGACCTCGGTGTATGAATGGGTGGGCGGATGGGATGTGAGTGGGGAACCATGGCTTAGGGACGCGCTTGTCCGAAATGTGGGGTAAGTTACAAAAGTAACCCCACCGATTTGAGCTAGGCGGTTCTTTCGGTTCAGGGGTATCACGGGCATTTCGCGTGTCGGGATTTCATAGGATCTGGGAGTTTTCACGCGCGTTGTAATTATGGAATAGCAAGGTGCGGGTTGAGATGGAGGGAGTTGTCGGAGCACAACGAGACAAAGAAATGTCTTAAATATTTCGGGCGCGGGTTGAAATTTCCAAACAATCCTAACGTGTACTGTACCAAATCAATTCAC